>NC_142358.1:33205967-33522396 GCF_059441175.1 Urocampus carinirostris
TGTGAGTTGTCTGTCTCTGTGTGCCCTGCAGCTGACTGGTAACCAGTTCAGGTTGTCCCCTGCCCACTGCCTGTAGAAGCTGGGGTGCGCTCCAGCACCCCCGCTACCCTATTGAGGATAAGTGATGCAGATAATCGGTGGATGGATGGGTTATTATCATGATCAATAATGATAAAAAAAAGCATTATTATTGTAATTTGATATCATCTTTTCAGTTGACAAGACAGACAGACAGACAGACAGACAGACGGATCAAGAGGTCGCAGGTTCCATTCCTCGGCCCCTCCGTGTTATATGTCGAAGTGTCTTTGGGCAAGACACTGAATCCCTAATGCCCCCAATAAGCAGGTAGGCACCTTGCATGGCTGCCTCCCTATTGGTGTGTGAGTGTGTGCGTGAATGGGTAAGAGTGAAGCACATTGTTAAGCGCTTTGGGAGGTCTTCATTGACTTGAAAAGTGCTATATAAATTCAGACCATTTACAGACAGACAGACAGACAGACAGACAGACAGACAGACAGACAGACAGACAGACAGACAGATAGATAGATAGATAGATAGATAGATAGATAGATAGATAGATAGATAGATAGATAGATAGATAGATAGATAGATAGATAGATAGATAGATAGATAGATAGATAGATAGATAGATAGATAGATAGATAGATAGATAGATAGATAGATAGATAGATAGATAGATAGATAGATAGATAGATAGATAGATAGATAGATAGATAAACACGGGTGAGTGGCATGAGGTCCTGTCTACTCAGGTAAGTTGCTATGGTTCAAAAATATGTTGCCTCCTCCTCTAAGCCAATTGGTGCGAGGGAAGGGCGGGATTTGAGGTTTTTTCCTGCGTCGGTAGGCTAATGTTTAAATCACGTTGAAGAAGAGAGCCAATCCGATTTCGGCTTGTTCTGATACTCCTCGGACGTTCATTTGAAGTTACAGTCAGAGTGTTTTGGAGGTAAATACCTTCAAGGTGTGGTGTGCATTGACTTTTTAATTAAGTGACAAAGGCTCTTTGCAAGCTTGACAACCATGGGAAAAACGAAGGTACGTTAAAGCCGTCCAACTTGAATAAGGGATTTTCTTTTCTTTTTCTGCATGCCCCCGCGCGAATGCCTTTTCAATGGTTAATTTAACGCGTGTTTCCGCGTCGTCGTTTCGCTTCAGCCACACCGCCGTGGCGCCTTTTTACTTAGTGGTGGTTGCGTGCGTGTTTTTAAAAAAAATCTAATTCATCGCTTTTAAAATGTATCGCACACCAAACAAAGATTTGGAGTCTGCAAGAAGACAAAGGGGTGTAACCTAGGGCCGAGGCACAGGTTGTCCATTTGGGGGAAATCGTATCGAAATATTAACGAACGTGTCGTTTACGCGCTTTGCATATGATATTTTTTTTGCTGATTACGCACTTTGTAAAAGTATCATCGCCGAGTTCGAAATTGCTACAGGCACTCGTCGATTTCACATCTATATGTGCGTCGTGGCGAAATCTCTTCCCCGCGTCACCATCGTCCTTTCTCTCCGAGCGCCATGGCAGCCTTAAATAGACACGCCTCTCCTCTTCATAAGCGAAGCCTGTACAGTCACGTCGGGGATCTTTTCTCCTTTCTAATCGCTTCGATTGCATTCAATCGACATTAAATCTGGATTCTCTTTTAGAACTATAGTGCCGAAATGGTTGCGTTTTGAATGTTTATTCAGGTTAGAGCGGTTGCCTTAAGAACATATTGCATAATGTCGTTATGACTTTAGGGAAGGGAGAGGTGCCCATCCCCCCTTTTTAGCATCACACGCCTACTTTAGTTATGACTTTGTTGGGGTTGTTTTTTTTTTATATTGCTATTAATGTTTTTTTCCCTTCCTTCCTTTTTCACAGAACGCAGAGGCTGCAGCAGATGCAAGCCCACCGGTTAGTAAAGAGAGATGTTCCCATGTAATGCTGTGCTTTTGAAATGGGACGTTTCCCTGCTCGTTACCTTGGGAATTGTGTCCTCCTCTTTTGCACACTGGTATTACCCAAGATGAACATTCATCCTGATTCATTTTGATATTCCTCAAAATGAAATAAATACGAATTGTCATCATAAAAATGAAATTGAAATAAATAACAATGATTAATTCCATATAACTCCATTTTGCTCGGTGGTTCGGAGATTCATTCATTAACCTAATATTAGGAACTCTCTGCTCACACTCCAAATTAAAAACAAAAACTGGAATTTTACGTTTTATGAACAATTATATAAAAATGACATGTGTGTTGTTTGTCCACTAGATGTCGCTGTTTTGGTGTAGTGTAACTGAAAACGCATGCTTAAAGACACAAGGGAGAATACAAACTGTAGAGTCAAAGTGACCAAAAGCACCATTACCCTTTTTATTTCTTTGCCCAGCCTCCCGCAAGTTTTTTTTAATTTTGTGTTCCAAAATCTCTGTGAGGCTCATTAAGGTGAAATGAATGCATATTTCTCAGCCTAGAAGAGAAGAAAAAACGCACATTTATATGATGAGTTAAATATTTTTTTATCAATCATTTTAATTAGCTTGTTACCACTAGGGGGCGCTTAATATTTCACTGTCCCTTTAACCCTTTATCGTTCTGCCGTCAGACCGTGATTAACACTGAGATATGTGGTACCACATATTGGAAATTATAAACTCTTGGGATTCACGATATTTCAAGATCTACTCATTATAGAAACATCATAATCGGCATCACTATCGGTTTGCTCTGATGCAAGATACCCATAAAACTAAAGAAGGTATAACTTACCCAAATTTCCTGGGAAATTCTACTCTTGACAAAATTCAAATATGTTGTGGTTACATTCACGCGAGTCCAGTGAATCCAACGGTGTAAAATATTTATCCAAAACGCACTCTATTTCTGTGTGTTGTAATTCACTTAGCTTGATGTTAGTAGCGCTTGCAGTGATTATTCCAATTTGAGAGAAAACTTCAGAGTGTTACCTTTCAAAAGGGACCAAAACCATCCGTATTCTCTAAACAGATCAAAAAACACATTCAATTTTACTTTGGGTACGTCTTGGATTGGGATTTTAGGCACATTTTACAGGAAGGGTAAGGGGTTAAACACAATAAACAGAACTTACCGTTAATTAGTAATAATAAAATGCAAAAAAAAATGAATATTTGTAAAGATATTTTGTAATCAGTTTTCCAAAGTAATTCAATGCGAGCAGAATAAAGGTAATCCAATGAGCCGATTGAGTTTTCAGGTCTTAACACTGTTAAGGAGAGAAAAGGCCTCAATTCGATCAGAACTTTTTTGACCCTAACAGGCATACAAGCAAAAATATTTAGAATTCTTTATTTATTTATTGTATTTTATTTTTTGAGAGAAAGAGCTTTATCATATATTTTAGAACAAAATTCAACAAAACTGCCAAACCTACTCTCCAGACAAAATATAATTCTTCAGCACGTTTTATTTCACTGTGTGATTTTTATTCCCATCTCATCTCATCAGCCGTACCGCTTATCCTCATTAGGGTCGCGGGGGGGCTGGAGCCCATCCCAGCCATCTCCGGGCAGTGGGCAGGGGACACCCTGAACTGGTTGCCAGCCAATCGCAGGGCACACATGGACAGACAACTCATTCGCTCATTCACACCTAGGGACAATTTGGACCGGCCAATTCACCTGAAATGCATGTTTTTGGAACGTGGGAGGAAACCGGAGTGCCCGGAGGAAACCCACGCAAGCACGGGGAGAACATACAAACTCCGCACAGGAAGTCTGGAGCTGGATTTGAACCCACGACAGGTTCCCATGACATGAACTGTGCCGCACAAGCGCTAACCACTGCGCCGCCGTGCTGCCCCGTGATTTTTATTATTATTATTATTTATTTATTTTTTGACGATGCTGATTTGGTCAAATCTATGAAGTAATAATAATGCCAGACCCTTTGTACTCGTATGAATATAAAAATACCACTTACAATTTGTTCCCTACCACATTTACTTAAGAGTGTTGAGGCTCATTTTAAATGTCAGCTGTCCGTGTCTCCCTCGGCATCGCACGTGCGACAACCGGCTCCCTGTGTAACATTACGTTAACTAATTGCGCAAGGTCTATTTTATCTCCAAGCAATGTGTACTCATGAAAAGAGTCATATATGGCTCATGATCCATTAATTAGATTATTAGCCATTAATATGGTAAACCATTTTGCTTGTAGAATAGCAAGAAGGAAAATAAGTTGTCTAAAAATGATCTACTCTGCAGCCATAGTCTGTGGAAAATAGCCAATTATTTACTCGGTAAGTAGGTGACCTAATATATTTACAATTTTTATTGTGTGACGAGTGCATGATTAACAGAATTACAACTAAAGTCGGTTATTTTGGCTGCTTCTGTTAAAGGGAAAGTCACTCTTAATGCACGCCTAAAAACATGTTTAGTCAGGGCCTGTTATATTGTAAACAGAACATTTTTATTGATATTGTGATTGGAAATATGAATAATGGAGCAACATCCACCTTTTTCTTTTCTCGTTTTGCCATTACTAACCTGAAAATGATGTCAAAGTTGTTTGGATTGCGGCCAATCAGATTTCATTTGCTTTCCAAACCCCAGCCATGATTGGTCAGTATCTGCGGCCTAATCCACTGTGATGATTTTTGGAGTACAACAGGAAGAAAAATGACCTGTTACAGCATAATCGTCAGGAATATATAATTCAAACGCGATCTTTTCTGCACAAGCAGCTAGGAATCTAAAGGGTGAAATTGCTCTCGTTGATCTGCCAAACGGTGATAGAAAGTGATCAATGTACGCGGTCTTTTAGTAATCAGTTTTAAATGTACATTTTGGCTTGTAATTGCCTCTACATCATAGCTTGTTTGTATCATTGTGGCTTGTTATTTTCCAATCCCATTCTTAATGCAATTTAAATAAAATGCGATCGATCATCGAACAAACGTCGTTTGGAATTTGAAAAGCCTGAGCGAAAAATCAAACCCGTTGGACCCAATTTTCTGTTTCTGAAATTCAGAACTAGCAAATTTACCATCAGTGCTAATTCATGGTTTCTTGGCTGGTTTAGTAAATTCTAGACCGGCAAATATGGTGATTGTTGATGGTTGTGGGGAAAAACGAAGATGTTATCAATCCATATTACAAACTTCTTGAGCTGTCATTTATAATATTGTATTTGTCTAAGAATATAGACATGTTTTTCTTGTTAGGGAGGTAAATGCTTAGATAACCTACCGCCTTCGAGCAAAAAGTGCAAGAATATTGACACGTTTTAAAATATATTGCACAAGAACCTCATGCATTTTTTTTTAAATTTCTTAACTCAAGGATACTGCTGGAAGTGTGAATTTCCCAATGGGGATGTATAAAGTATCTATCTCTCTATATCTATCTCTATCCATATATCTAGCTCTATCTCCATATATATCTATATCTCTATACCTATCTATCTATCTCTATCATATATATAATATATATATATATATATATAAGAGGCTAATGGAAATGTATTTCTTTGAAAACGCATCTTGTTACTAACCTGTGTTTTTTTTCCTCTAGGCTAAGCGAAAGTCTCTCCGATTGCAAGCAGTGAGTTTTCAAGGATACTTCTCTTATGTTTTATCGCTGTGGTGTTACGCATCGATTTCATGCTTTTTATGTTTGTGTTCTACAGAAAGAGACTGAACCTAAACCAGAACCAGCAAAGAAGGTATAAATCAAACAAAATTGTTCTGCAATCCTAAATTGACGCTAAATTTACTCGTTGCGTTATTACTGACTTGCTAGGCACCAAAGACCCAAAAGGCAAAGGAGGTGGCAAAGGACAAACCTGAACAGAAGAAAGAAGAACCCGAGGAAGAAAAAGACGAGGACCCCGCTGAAAACGGGGAGGCTAAAGTTGAAGAGGTACCTTGAAGTTTAATCCTCAATATTTTTTGTTTTGATAAATATATGGACTTAATCCTACTTTTGCAGTCTGCTGCCGAAGACGAGAAGGAGGAACAGACAGAAAAGGATAAAACCGATGAGTAACGTCGCCCCAATTCATCGGCCTGTGCTCCCTTCACCTTCTTTAGTGTCGAGTGCACATCATGTTTTTAACAGCTATTTTCTCAAGACCACATTATTTTTAGGGACGGATATATATTTTTTTCTCCTCAAATGCCATTTACCCCCATGGCTTCTGTGAAGGGAATGTTTTGGCTTTTGTTCTGAATTTTCGATTTCCTTCTTTGTTCCTCACTTGTTGTCACGTTTTTAAGCTTTTTTTAGTATGTAGTCCTTGATCATCAGAAATCTGATGTAAAACTATGATTTACGATGCAACTTCCAAAGGGGTTTTGTACACTACTGTTGTCAACATGTAAAACATGATCCCTTAGGTTGTTATAGTGACTATTTGAACGTGTGTTTTAGAATGACATTTTTTTTTGTAAAATTATAATTTTAATTCCTAGAATTACCCTGCATGATTGTCTTTGTTGCATCTTAAAAACATTTGCACATGTGTTATTAGAACACGTGCTTTTTGACAACAAAATTCTTACGTTACCATTCACACTATGTAGGCATCGGCCGATGGTACGTTGTTGTTCTTAGCTCCGCTCAATACTCGCTAACTCTTGCCACTACTGTCAACAATATGTACACGATTCAAGTTTGTGGCTATACTTATTGTGATTTGGGACATCTCTGCCGATGTATAGTTTTGTTGTTATTGTTCTTTGTTTTTTTTAACAGTTAATAAAAAAAACATTCTTTTTAAATTGTGTTTATGTATTTTCTACCCAGCCATCTATCATCTGCATCGCTTATTCTCACTAGGGTCGCGGGGGTTCTGGAGCCAATCCCTGGCTATCTTCAGGCAGTGGGCAGGATGACACCCTGAACTGGTTACCAGCCAGTCGCAGGGCACACATTGACACCTCTGGACAATTTTAACTGGCCAATTAACCTTACATGCATGTTTTTGAAATGTGGGAGTGAACCCATGCAAGCACGGGGAGAACATGCAAACTCCGCACAGGAGGGCCGGTTGCTGGATTTTAACATATGACCTCAGAACTGTCGCGTGGACATGCTCGCCATGCCGCCCATGTATTTTCTATTTTAGTTAAATTAAAACTATACGTAGATCTCAAATTACAGATTATTAATTTAATTTACTAAGAAATATTTGTGTACACGCTACTTAATGGGGTGGGGGAGTAATCCAGATCTTCTGTCTTTACACTCAATGTTTTCCATTTCGAATTGAGCGACTTTATTGTCAGTAATGTAGTGAACATTGTTTGCAGCAAGATTAGACATGGCACTCCTGGGTATACGCACAATAAAGACTTAAAATACAAACATAGGATAATGTCATTTTAAATGGGCAAAAATATTTACAAAGTAATGCTTGGAGACTGGCCCAAGTTATGAAAATAATGAATTTACTATGCATTACATGGTAATTCAAAATCTATAATGAAGCAGTATAATTATTAACAATGCTATTGTGTTTTAATTTAACTGTTGACTACTCATCAATAAAGTATGCCATAAAGGGTCAAGCTTCAAAGATTTGTTTACTACCGGGAATGCTCCCATAACATATTATAGACCCAAGTCAAGAGTCCAACTCACTTGATTTCGAGTATCAGCTCATACCAAGTGACAATAAAATACCTACAGTTTGCGATGCAATTTGATTAGGATGCCAAATTGCTTATTCATTTAACAATTATTTATGTTTGCGTAATAGGGAAAAATAAGTCAGTCCGTGGTGCAATTTTAGTCACAGTAAATCTGTTTTGTTGGAATAAGTATGGTAGTTTTAATTTTAGGAATCGAATAAATGGAACAGTGCACCAGTTTTACTGACTTATTTTCTTCCCTAACTGCATTTACAGTATGTAATTTTTCACGACGCGTATTTGTTGCGCACTTCAGGGGGCCATTGAGGAGGTTCAGAACCCGAACAGACGGTAGAGCCAAACGCGTAACGTTTTCACACCAAGCTTAATTTACGGAAGTGGGGCAGTCATGCGCTGGAACACAAACACCAGCGATTCGGCGATCACTGGGCAGAAGAAGCGGGGCAGAGAAGTCAGGTGTGGGAAAACAGGAAGCCAGGGACAGACTAGCAGGATACCGCACAGAACAGGACAGAAGGGATCGATACTGGATGCAGGGTACAGGTGAGGACGGGCCAGGCAGGAGCGATATCAGATACAGGTGAGGACGGGACAGGCGGGATCGATACTGGATACAGGATATACGAGCAAGATACAGGTGAGAACGGGATCGAGACGGGATACAGGACGGGACAGACGGGATTGATACTGGATGTAGGATACCGGACAGGACGGGACAGGCGGGATCGATACAGGATATACAAACAGAATACCGGACGGGACAGAGTCAAAATGCTTGCCTTGCAAGTGCAGAGGTTCGTTGACGGACCGACCAGGAGTGAATGGAGTACTGAGTTTAAATAGGAGGTGAATCAATCAGGCAACGAGCAGCGGGTGGCGCCAAACGAGCGGGCACAGGAGAAGGCCATGGGTAATCGTGACAGAGGAGTCTGACGTGCGTCAGTTGTAACTCTTTCATCCCTTTCATTCGCATCAGTTTTGTCTACATTTATCTTTAAGTGTTCTCTCCTTCGTATCTGATGCGTATCTCATCCCATCTCTTTCCATCTCATTTAATCTACCACTCACACGCAAAATTTTGCAAAACGAACAGAAACGTGCTAAATAATTAGAGTGCAACAAACGAGACAACCAAATATGAACATATAATTGAAATAACATGAAAATAAATGAATAATGCAATTACGCATCCATTCATTCACCTCATGAACTCATCAGGTCTCACATATTTGCCTATGTGATCTAGTATAATGCTTCAGCATCTCACCAGAACTCAAGCTCTGTTTTCCCAAATTCTTCACCCTTTCTAGTTCCAATTGCTGTGCACAAATATGCAAAGCAAGGACACACACATGGATGTTTTACTTTGCTGTAGTCAATTAACTTGACTTATTTAGAGGCCTGCCCTCCACTCACTTGTGCGTGCTAATGACAGATACCCAAAAAATGGGAACTCACAAAAATATTTTGGGAAAAAATGTTCAATAAGTGAAACTGTGTGAGGGAGGAGTCACATTAGCCGAGATCCCACGAGTTGAGTTGTTGCTCCAACACCAAAGTTTATTTTGTGAAGGAACTGGCAGATGCTTAGGTTATTGTGAGCAGGTTTGTTGTCTTGGTGAAGCCCCCCAATTTTCTTTTTTCTTCACGGTTGACAAATCCCTTAACCGCTTTGGTCGTCACGGCACCACTTTCTCTGTTGTGTCTACGGCAAATACAGTTTAGAGGTGCTAGTCCCTCTCCAGGCCATTATTTTGGATAGGGGTTTGCTCCCTCACATGAAACCGATCATACTTGCTGCTCAAGTCTTGACCGCTTTTGTGCATTTGTCAAATAAATTGCCGAACAATCTCTTAGTAGAAGTGCTCATTGCTTGCACCGTGAACTGGGCAGGTGTGCCACAGGAAATTTTCTGTTAGCACTTGAACATGAATCAAAACAATACAATGAAAGTATTACCAAAATATTTGGGATGGCTGATTACCGATACCAGGTATCAATGCTCCACCATCCACATCATAATGATAACCTATAGGAGTATCTGCTGCCTTCGATTTGCCATTTAACAATCAGGAACCTGAAATTAAAGAATGACACGATGCAAATAAATAAATGCATGTTAAAGGGACAGTTTGTATTATTTAGTTGCTCATAATGGTAAAATTTGACTTTGTCCATTAAAAAACGGTATTGATTTTAATAATTGGCAAAAATAAATGAACCATCATATAAATGTGCATTTTTAAAAATCCTCCCGCGTTGAGAAATTTACATTGATTTTATAAAGGATGAGTCTCACCTAGGGAGCTGATAAAATTGCTATATTGCTGCGATGGATACCCAAAAAGGGCAGCATGGTGGAGCAGTGGTTAGCACATGTGCGGCACAGTTCTGAAGTCATGAGATCGAACCGACTGTGTGGAGTTTGCATGTTCTCCCCGTGCCTGTGAGGGTTACCTCCCACAGTCCAAAAACATGCATGTCAGGTTTTTTGGCCGGTCCAAATTGTCCTTAGGTGTGAATGAGTGAGTGAGTTGTCTGTTTCTATGTGCCCTGCGACTGGTTGACCAATTGAGGGTGTCCCCTGCCCACTGCCCGAAGATAGCTGGGATGGGCTCCAGCACCCCCGCGACCCTACTGAGGATGAGCAGTGCAGATAATGGATTGATGGATGGTACCCAAAAAATATAATGAGACGAAAATAAGTGCCGTTTTGTCACTTGTAGTCTCTGTAGTTTTTATTTTGCCTTTTGCTTTTACACACTCCTTTTTGGCTGTGCGACACTATACAGAGACATTGAGCGGTAAAATAATACACACTGTCCCTTTAAAGGAGCGGGATGTAATTTTGAACTTATTTTATTTGAGGTCGCAATCTCAGGCTTGTGTCATCCTTGCAGCCTCAGTCAGCTCATTCATGGTGCGCGTGCAAGTACGTGCATTTCTTACTCGAATAAACTCTAAATTTTCCATCTGTCTTGGGGGTTGGGTTGCTGTTTGGACTCTCTTAGAAGCAGGCCTTTCTTTATTATCACCATTTTCATGCTACACTATCAAATAGAAAAAAAAAAACTCTCCAACACATCCCCCACCCCCAATTCTCCTACCTAAGGTGTTACACCCCGAACAACTCTGCTAAAAGTAAAGTAAAAGTAAATAGGCACCGTAGAAAATAAAGCATAGGGGCTTTTAAAAATTTGGTTTGGCATTGTTAACACTTACTTAATTGAGAAAATAATAAATGTTAAACTTTTTAAGGACACCTTTTCAACCTTTTTTTTTTTTTTTTTTACATTGGAAAAATATTGTGGCACACCACTAACCAAAAATGTCATAAAATGACACTGAAAAGTATGTTTAATTACAATATAATTTATAATACCTCCAGTTTTTACAGCGCAGACACTTGACAATGACATAATCTTTGCAGAAAATGATTCATAAATATTTTATAAAATTTAACATTTCAAAAAGTGACATTGGATAATTTATCACGGCACACCTGACGATCTCTCACGCGGCACAGTGGTTGAAAATCACTGTCTTAAACGATACACTCAACCTTCAAGGAAAATATCATGTTATGATTTGAAATAATGTATTTTTTAATATCAGTAAATTTTGCATAGAAAATTATATGCTCTAAAGTTATATGGTATTGGTATAGTTTGAGTTAACTACTGTACACGCATACCTGTCAACTTATACGTTTTCCCATTATTTCATACGTTTTTGAGCATAACCACTTTTGTGTGAAAAAAATATACTGCTACGTATAACAAGCCACACTGAATTGACTGCAAGAAGGGAAAGAACTACAAAAGATGTTGAAGATTTGTTAGAGTTGTTTATTAGGTAAATAAAATAAACTTGTTTCCACAAATTGCCTTTGTTTTTTTTTTGACATAGTCTGTCTTGTGATGAGTTAATAGAATAGAATAGAATAGAATAGAATAGAAAAGAATAGTCTTTATTGTCATTGATATCAATGTGGTAAAACACTGTATGCAACAATATTAGACATGGTATGCTCGTGTAAACATTAAACATATACTGTATATATATATATATATATATATATATATATATATATATATATATATATATACTTGTTTATTTATCTATTTATTTGTTTATTTTTTACCAAATATGCTAATAAAAGACAAAAGAAAGTAAATATGAATACAATTACGACTCACAACACGTGGTAAGCTTTCTCTCCTGGCTTTGATCTCCAGCAAAACTAACATAAAATGCGACAGAAACAAAATGAAAATAAATCCAAACAGCTTGCCAACATAATTTTTGCCGTTCCATGTATTCCTTTACTCCCAAAGCCTGTACAAAATTTAGTAATTTGATTCATATTTAGTTTATTTTGTCTTTTATTAGCATATTTGGTATTGGAGTTATCCAAAAGTAATTGAAAGTAATCAAGTTAAAGTAACCCTACCCAACCCTGCCTATTACATACGTTTTTGATCATTTTAAATTGTATACGCTGTATATGTGATGCCCAAAAATATTTATAGTCACAAGTTTGGATGGATAATAAGCCAATTTGATGTAGTGTAAGTTGCGAATTTGACCACAACAGCGAGTATTTCAACCTGTGACAAGCCACAGCTGGAACCCATCCATCCATTATCTGCACCGCTTATTATCAGTAGGGTCGCGGGGGTGCTGGAGCCCATCCCAGCTATTTTCTGGCAGTGGGCAGGGGACACCCTGAACTGGTTGCCAGCCAGTCGCAGGGCACACAGATACAGACAACTCGCTCACTCATTCACACCTAGGGACAATTTGAACTGGCCAATTAACCCTTTATGGAATGAGGGAGGACACCAGAGTGCCCGGAGGAAACCCACGCAAGCACGGCGAGAACATGCAAACTCCACACAGTAAGGTTCGCGAGCTGGAACCATGTAGTGGAAAAGAGGCAAAAGTTGCAAGAATAGGTGTCACGTTGTGTTTGTAAAGTTTTTTATCGCTTAATAAGGGCAATTGCAATCAATAATAAGGGGATCTATTGGCTGACGTTGATATTTATGTACTTAGGTTTCAGTATGAGCAATGTTGCATGAACATTCTTAATATATAAATGTATTATAAACATAATGTCTGTGCTGTAAAACTGATTTTTACACAGAGATAAGATTATTTCAATGACAAAAGATTGGATTCGTTATTTTCAAATCATAACAATGTAGCGTCTCAAGCTTTTTAACCAACCCCACAAATTCAGCTCGATATGGTTGTTGATTAATCCTGACGTCATTCACCGAACTCACGACCTTGGTCCGAAACGAAGGGGCGTCTGCGTTATCGCCGCATTACATTTCAAAGGAAATGCGTCCTCAATTGTCGCCACGAAACCACGCATTCATATTCGTGGAAAACATACGAGCTAGTTAGTGAAATTCAACCGAGGTTTAGGACAACGTGTAGGTTTTAGGATCTTTTGTTGAGTTAGCTCCTCCCCTTCTCCCTATTTCCAGTGCGTCCGTCTCCGTGGCGGAAGTAAGCGTGATCGCTGAGGCCTTATGCTTCCAATGGCGACTGCGAACAGGCTCTGTAGTAAACTGGAGCAACCGTGGAGGGGGTCAGACCGGTGTGACAGAAATTAATTATATATATCTCATTTCTGGGGCTATTTTCTTTATTTTTTACGAAGTTCGCCCTGCATTGTGCTTCTCTCCAAAAATACGTCCGAGTCAAATGGCAAAAAATCGGAACGTTTCGCTCCTTGAAACGGGTAAGGGACCCTAAAAAGGCAGCTTAGTTTATTTTGATAGTGCTTCTGGTAATTCAATTTACGTCATTTTTTTCTCTACTTCAGAGCTTTACTACTTGATATCTCGTTTCCTAACAACGGGCCCGTGTCGGAGAACGGCTGAGGTGAGCTAGCATGCTTACCCCGTTTGTGTTATATTCTAAAATAGTTGTCGTAGCGCATTGATAACTGCCTTGGGGGAGGTAATCACCATTAATTGTCCCGTTCCACTCGACTTGCAGGTCCTGGTGAGCGAGCTAGAGGAATATCAGGTACGTGTTGTTGCTTCGTGGTGTGTGTGCTTTAGCGGCTAACCAATTATGGTGGATAGAGAATTGCAACTTATTTCAGACTTTTTAATGCCTCGATGTTTCTTTAAGTTGACATTACAGGTTTTAAACATGCTAAATGTTCTGGTTTGTGTCGAAACTCTTGTGTTACTGAGCTCTGTTTTCGACAGCTCTTACCACGGAGATTGGACTGGCTGGGAAATGAGCATCCGAGAACATATGAAGATGTGGTATGTTTGATTTTTAGTCTTTTATGTGTTTGATTTCTTTGTGAATGGATTGAAATTAAACGCGATAGAACGTGACTCCTCTTTAGCAGTTGTTTTTGCTCTTTGTTCTAATCTCTTTATAGTACTTAAGGCTTTATTCTTGATGTTGTGTTGTGCAAGGTCTCGACTAGATTCCTCAGACATAATTTGAGTCGATTTGAGATTAGAGAGCCGCAGATCTTTATGTACTCTAACGTTTTATTTATTATTTAACCACGACAGTTGTGCTGCGGATAGGGTGGGTAGTCTGGCTTCGCTTGCTACGAGGCCGATTATCGGCCAATCAGAGGCTGTGATTCGCTGCCTTGACGTTGTTTTGCCTGTGACCTGCTATCTGATTGGTCGATTAAATGTGGACGTTTTGCAACGAAAACCACGCCTCACGGAAAGCTACACAGAAGCATAATATTGACAGTTTGTGCTTCAAGATAATCACGTTTGCAATGAACACAACAGAAGAAACGTGTGTAGAAAATTAAAACAATCAAAGCACACTTTATATTTGATCCTCCTGATAACTGGGGAATCAAGTTGCTACGGAGACAGCCAGTGTGATGCATCCTCTCAAAGGATTTCAGTGCATGATTTTTTGAGAATGGAAACATCCAGTATGGGTTGAACATACCTTAAAAAATAGACCCTTTCTCCTTGTTTGTAAACACGTGTTATATAAGCAATCTGCGCGCACATTGTTGAGGCAGAATGGCGGAATTCATGTGAGTTTGAACCAGCTAGTTGATCAAATTGTATATAGCAACATCTCAAATAAGCACAGAATATGTGTAAGCAGCAAGATAGCAACTTATTTTAGGAATTAAAGTCAACAGAAAAACAGTTCGTTTAATCACCGCTAAACAATTATGAGAATCACTTTGTGGAGCTTTTTTGTGTGACTTATAGGCCACATATACAATGCCTGTACATATCGGGCAAGTATCGAGTAAATTTACTTTTTATGACAGCGAGTTAGATGGATGAAAATAATGGTTCTGGTGATAAGTTCATATTCACAGGAGCTTAGTTCACAAACAAGTTAAACGTCAAGTCGTCCATGGATATGAGTGAGTGTGTGAATGGTTGTATGTGACCTGCCCAAAGAGGGCTGAGTATAAGCGGTGCAGAAAATGGATGATTGGTATCACAATGACCCAGCACTGGTGATCCATTTTCAGGACCGGTCCACGGGCACCTCAGCTTCCCACAGCGGGCACCACATTGGGCCAGCACCACTAGTAGCAAACCTACAGTCTAGGGTAGGCATTGGTAACAAACATTTAAAGATTTGCCAAAACTTATCTTACCTCCACTTACCTCCACAGGCCTTTAAGTATATCTAAAATAGATCTCTAAGATAACTTTACAGATATGAACTATTTACAACATAAAAGTTGACTCCGTTATTTTAATGGCTTTTAGCCATAGGCTTCTACAGTACTTTTGAAAAGGCAAGTTCTCACCAGAAATTGCATTTTAAAAAATGTGTTCAATTTTTATTTGTGCATCCTTACAAACAACAACTGCGCATGTTGTTTTTGAAAATTGCAACTTTAAAAACACAACTCAACCAATAAATCTTCTCTCACATCATTCAAACTCGTACTGCTAATCTAGTTGTTTCGGGTCATGAATGGGCACGCATCCTGTGTTGTTCCGGTGACTACGTAGGCTGGAATGGGGTCTTTAAGAAGACTCGTTCAAATACAAATGACCAAGTCAAGGGAGTTTAAATCAGTTTCACTATAAATACCAAGATTCTTTCTCTTTACACTCCCTCACAGGTTGCTGCCAACAGACATGTTGCACCAGACCATTTGCTACAAATATGTAAGCAGATTGGACCAATTCTTGACAAAGAGGTTCCGTCCTGTGTCCCTGGCGTGCACTCGCTTCTGGGGTCTGGAAAGCAGTCAATGCTTAGGACCTCGAAAGGTACTGTTATTTTGTGATTTTTATTTATTTATTCATTTTTTAAAAAAATATGGCTAATTCCTGGTGACAGTCAATTAGAATTGAATTCAAAAATTGGACATTTTTTACACTGTACATTTAAAGGTGTTTGTGTGTGTCTGTGCGTGCATGCGTTTGATTGACATTGTCATCTCTTAATCAGCCAGTTTTTTTTCTTTTACGTTTTGGATAATTTTCCTGTTGATTTAGGGGTCAAGGACAAGTGATCAAATGTAGCAACTGTGTTTGAAAAATAAAAATACATGCCCACTTTTCTGAGTGTCTGCACTTTTCACTTCCAGAATTTGATGGCGTACGGCTGAAAACATCATCATATGCAGCCCTTCACAGGGGCAGACCACCAGAGAGGCCTTTGAACAGCAAAAAACCTCTACATTTAGGTATGCCAACCCTGTCTTAATACTGAATGTTTTTTTAAATGACGTACTCAAAAAGGTTTCACAAAATTGTGAAATTCAGTTGTGTTACTTTAATAACTTTTAATTGAATTATTTAAATAACCGTATTTTTTGGCTTTATAAGGCTCATCCCTCCAAAATAGTCTTATGTCATATTTTCTATACATAAGGCGCACTGGACTATAAGGTGCTCCAGTAGGGACGTCAACAAATAAGTCAGAAAGGTCACTCAAACTTTATTAACCCTTTAACGCTCTGAAGGCCCACCGGCGGGTCGTCAGACTGTTGAGAAGCACATTTGTATTTAAGACACGTACAGACACGTTGTTTGTACGATGTCACTAGTCACTAAAATACGTCGTGCCACATACCTTTGGAAAACTTACTTTTGGGGTGCTGACCATTTAAAAATATACTCATCATTGAAGAATCATAATCAGTCTGAAACATGATAGCCGAAAAATATATAGCCTGGGTAGCTCAACGAAGACGTAGTCTTTGAGACATCACATTTGATAATAATGCGGAACCATTGTCTACTCGCATTCGTGAGTGTAGTGAGTCCAACCGTGTAAAATATTTATGTACTTCATAACATGTGATAATGCCTAAAAATAAAAAATCCTCCTAAAAGCATCTTCCTGATGCTAGCTGTCTGTTAAGCCCCATAATTCCCCATTTACAAATGAACGGACGAGTAAAATATTTTCTCTTGGCCGTAGACCAACCTAACTTGTGATTCCCATATTTTTTGGCCAATTGTAGGCGTTGTTTTCCCCGCTTTAGCCTATACGAGCCTGTAAATGCTTAAAAGGACCTGCCTTTTTTACCTCCAAATAACTTTAGCCAGTAGTGACTGATTCAAATGATGATTAACACACTGGTTAGGAAATGAAAGGCCGTTTTATATATATATATATATATATATATATATATATATATATATATATATATCCCAGCATGCACTGCTCACTACTTCTATGGGGGAAAATCGAGTCGGCGGAGGCTTACCATAGTTACGAGACCTGTTGCCACTATTGACCCATATTATAAGGTGCATGGTCAGGTTTTAAAAAAATGGAAGACTTTAAGGAGCCTTATAGTGCAGAAAATGCGGTAATTCTGAAAATCAACATTTTTATTTTTTACTTTTGCTGAATGAAGTGTGACGATTGAAAGCAGTCGTTGGAAAAAAATCTGACAACGTAATTCAATTGCATTCTTACATTGCTACTTGGTATTTAAATGTTACATGGATATATGATTCCCTGCAAAAGAAGCCAAGATGAAAGTTTTCCCAGAAATATCATTAGTGTCTTACTGAAGTTAGATTTGTATTCAGTTCACGACCAGTTTCGAAAAATATTCCCACATAATTTTTGTCAATGTTTTAAAGATTTCCTTAGGCAAGAAGTAATTAATTATTAGTGTTGTTTTCAATGTATGTACTGTAAATGTCTTGATCAAAGGGCATCCAGTAGCATAACATTTTGAAAGGGTTGCCCTTTCTGTTGTTTTTCCTTGTTGTGCCCTTCCTACCTACTGTTTATATAAAAAAGTACACTTCCCTGTGCAAAAACCATTTCTTTTTGGACATTAAATACCAGTGTCCTTATTTTAATTCGTTATTGTGACAACCTCAACGACTTAATTGAATGTTTAAAATACAACAAGATATGCACAATTATTTGGAAATATTTATTCTCTGTATTTATTTTTAATCCGTTTTTGAAAAATGTGTTTGTAACCTGTTGAACATATTTTGGTTCCAAACATTGGTGGCGATGGATCTTAACTGCTGAATCTTTAATTTTATCTATGTAAAAAAAGAACAATTTCGATAGAATTTATATTTGAATTGTCCTTATTGTCATCCATATCAATGTTGTGAAACGTTATATGCAACAATATTTCATGTGGCACTCCAGGGTAAAACTTGTAATAAATACTTCAAAAACAAAAATAAGATACTTTCAGGCTAAATAGGCAAAGATATTTATGTTATTTATCTGCTATATCTACTGTTCACGACTGCAGTCTCTTTATTGTTGTGCAAAGGTAGCAACCCTTTCTTTAATGTTATGATGTGGCCAACAGTGAACGTCTGTCGAGGAAGAGAGTTGACTGGAGCACAGCACGACAGCTCAATCAATCCTGTTAGCAACTATGGGCGCATGCATCTGCATCGACGGATCCTAGGGCATTTGTCTGCTGTGTATTGTATTGCATTTGACCGCACCGGGCAGAGGATATTCACGGTAAGATGTGGCCGAATCTGTTGGCCAAGAACTTTTTTTTTTAGTAATATATGTTCAAAATTAAACACATCCAAGAATGTGTTCAAAACCTTGCTCCATGTGCTTACGTTAATGTTACCCGTTTTGTCTTATTCATCAGGGCTCAGACGACTGTTTGGTGAAGATTTGGTCTTCCTTTGACGGACGGCTTCATTCAACGCTGCGAGGACACTCTGCTGAAATCACAGACTTGGCCGTCAGTTATGAAAATACGCTTATCGCTGCGGGAAGCTGTGACAAAACCATCCGTGTGTGGTGCCTTCGTACCTGTGCACCTGTGGCTGTGCTGCAGGGACACAGTGGATCTATTACCTCCCTTCAGGTAAAGCAAAAGCTTACTTTTGAAACAAAACAAAATTCTACTAGCAGCCACGACTATGCTGGTTAAATTTTTGTTAGTGTGTTATTGATTCACATATAAAGTGGCTATATCAATACAGGCATTATTGTGTGTTGCTCTGAGTAGACCTCTTTGCCATTAAATCTTAGTCTGTTAGAGGGCTACAGTGAATCTGTAGCCATAATAACTGATTTCCAAGAACAAGTAGCCAAGCTGAACCACAATGATTTCTGTTGCACACTACTGATCGCGTAGAAGCAGTTTATCCGGCCAAGCTGAGCAATCGGAGGACAATCAATTATAGAGATTGGTTTGAACAATTTTATTGACACTTTTAACAGCAATTAAACACATTCACTATTTCATTATATCATATTCTAACAATATGAGGCTTGAACAATTTTTATCAACACTTAGTCCTGGTGATCCTATACATCTTCTACATCATAAAAGAAAAGGAATATTTTTAAAAGCAGAAAAATAACATGTAGAACCTTTTCCAGGTCTGTGTCTTCTCATTGTGATTTCTTAAACGTCTTTGTAGTTCCACAGTACGTTGCACTTCATTTAATTCAATTAATGTGTTTGATTTTTCATTTTTTCTTTCAGTTTTCACCATTTGCCAAAGGCTCAAAACGTTACATGTTATCGACTGGTACTGATGCAACTGTATGCTTCTGGCAATGGGACGTCAATAACATCAACTTTAGGTGAGTGAGTTTATTTGGAAACCGCATGAAGTATTTTTAACACCTGCTGTTGAGAAATAGGAAAACACATTTAAAATATTTTATGTGTACCAGTTCAGAAACATGCGTTGATTTCATTTTAACAATATGTGCCCTTAAAGTGATCGTCCACACAAGTTTGTTGAGCGTCCAAGACCTGGAGTTCAGACTGTGTGCTCGTCATTCAGCCCAGGTAATTTGCTCTAAAACTACTTTGTGTGTCATCTGTAAATTGAGAATGTATTTTTTTCCTTTAAGTTCATACAAATAGTATTTGTTTTTAAAGAAAACAATTTTGATTCAAACAATAAGCAAAGACATGTACAGGTACTATGTCATAAACAGGATTTTCACAAACAAGACTTGTAGGTACAGAAATGTTACATTAAATACACAACTTTGAGGCCTTTAAAGAAGCTCACATGTTTGGCTGCCGTCTTACTACTATTGAAGTCCAAACTACAAATTTGTAAATATCATGTTTCAATGTGGGCACATGCGGCTCATAGTTTGGTGTGGCTTGTATATGTACAATTTTTTTTTCCTTTAAAAACGTACTGGGTGCGGATTTTAATCAGGTGTGCTCTGTAGTCCGAATTTTAAAGTAGGCGTCCAAATTTTGTGAAGTTGTATCCTTCAGACTTCTGAAGTGCGTCTTCAAATGCACACTTCAGCTCCATTTTATCTATTACGACCTCTAGTGATGAATTATTACACAGTCTTCTAAATTTCTTGGCAGGTGGAGTTTTCTTAGCCACAGGAAGCACTGATGATGTCATCAGAATATATTACGTAGGTAGTGGAAGTCCAGAAAAGATGTCAGAACTCCATGAGCACACAGTAAGTTTATCTAATTTTTTAGCCAAATGTTAGCTTTGGAATCGACAGATTTTTCTTGCCAACTTAGAATTTGTTATGGTTCTCTTTAGGACAAAGTTGACAGTATCCAGTTTTGCCACTCGGGTGAAAGGTACACATCAAAGAAATTACTCAATTTTTAACATCCCACCTGTCAATGCAATTGGGCATTTGCTTTAAGAAAAACTCGCTGTGGTTAAACTTAATGCAATTTTCAGATTTGTGAGCGGAAGCCGTGATGGCACAGCAAGGATTTGGAAGCTCCATCAGCGCCAGCAGTGGCGATGCATCTTGCTCAACATGTCCACGAATCTTCCTGGGTGAGTTTGGTGTTCTCTGTGTCTCAAATCTCCTGCTTACCTTATTGACGAAAATGTACATGAATTAGTACAGCAAAAGTATTTTCCTGCTTCTAGATTTATTTTTTTTGTATATCGATCACTCAAAGTTTTAGATTAGCAAACCAATCTTAATAATACACAGACAACCAAAAGAAATAAAAAATGCAGTTTCAAAATGTGATTCCATTTATTAAGGCACAAAAAAAATAAAAAATTAGATAGATAGATAGATAGATAGATACTTTGTTCATCCCCGAAGGGAAATTCACATTTCCAGCAGCATCCCTGAGCTGAGAACAATCGAGAACAAAACATCACCCTATGTGGAAAATGTTGCGAACTTAATAGCGAGTTTGCCACCTTTTTTCTTCTCTTCAGTGATGAGCCATTGAGTGAAGAAGATAGCTACTTCAAGCCCAAAGTCACTATGGTAGCGTGGGATCATCATGACAATACAGTCATCACTTCCGTCAGTAACTATCTGATCAAAGTGTGGAACTCTTACACGGGACAGCTGCTCCATGTCCTCAAGGTAATCCTGCACGGGCCTTCATTAGTGTAGCAATCAAGCTAACCAAAATAGATGAAAGTAATGAAAAACATTTCTCCAGGGCCATACGGCAGAAGTGTTTGTCCTGGAGCCACACCCTTTTGATGCCCGGATTATTTTATCAGCAGGCCACGATGGGAATGTTTTCTTATGGGACTTGGTGCGAGGAATAAGCACACAACACTACTACAACATGGTATGCAACACATTTAATTGGGTTACTTTTATCAAGGAGTTTTTCTTTTTTGAAGGAAACGCATTTTGAGACTTTTATTTTACAACGACTTGTCTGGTAGCCAAAAATTTAAGGAGAACAATGTTGACATGACAACAAGTTTTCAGGTTTGTGAGAGTTTGACTTGTAGGTCCAGTCAGAGTAATTTACGTAAGGGTCTCGAAGGATTTTATACACTCAATGTTGACAAATGTTAACGATTTGTATGTCCCACCCCCTAAAAACAGATTGAGGGCCAAGGTTACGGAGCAGTTTTTGACTGCAAGTTCACTCCTGATGGTCAACGTTTCGCCTGCACAGACTCACATGGCCATCTCCTTGTCTTTGGCATTGGTAGCTCAAAACACTATGAAAAGGCAAGAAAAACTTGTATTAAACTCATATCAAGTTCTTCCGGATATCCTGTTTAGCTCATGTCTATTTCTCTTGGTCCTCATACAGCTACCAGATCAAGTTTTCTTCCATACAGACTACAGACCTTTGATTAGGGATGGCAATGGGTTTGTGCTTGATGAACAGACCCAGCAAGCACCACATCTCATGCCCCCACCATTTCTAGTGGACGTGGATGGAAACCCCCATCCGCCAAGGTAGACCTGTAGTTAAATGCCTTCACTATTCTGTTGTCACACCGCAAAATACAAAAACATACATTGAAAGCATATACATCTTTTTGAAACATTTTTGGGGATGTTTCCTAGATATCAGCGGCTTGTTCCAGGCCGTGAGAATGTTGCAGCAGAACACTTAGTTCCTCAGCTTGGATATGTTGCCACCAGTAAGAACAAAACTGACAATGTGAATGTGATTGTTTTAAACTGTATGTTTTTTATCATCATGGTAATCTCTTGTTCAGGTGACGGAGAGGTGGTGGAGCAAGTAATTAGTCAGCAGACAGCAGAAGTTGAAGAAGCCCCTATCAGACGAAGCAGCTTACTCGATGAGGCCATTCGTAATCTTCAGCAGCAACAAGAGCGTCAGAACCATGCTGAATCAACGGGGGGACCTGCAGTTTCACAACCTGGGGGCCAAGGGGCAGCTATACCACCAACCCCAAGCACACCACGGCGAGGTATGGTTATTTAGGTTTCATTCATCAAGTATTTTTGTTTGGAGCTGGTTAAATGAAAACCCTCCTTGAAATATATTTCCTTCTTTACTGCAGTGTCTGTAAATGATCGCGCAGAAGTGCAGTCTCCTCCTAATGTGGGTTTGCGGCGGAGTGGACAGGTTGAAGGTGTCAGGCAGATGCACCAGAATGCACCTCGCAGTCAGATGGCAACGGAGAGAGATCTACAGGCTTGGAGGCATCGGGTAGTGGTGCCAGAGCTCCCACCGAGCAGCTACAGGTAAAGAGAAGTCTGATAATCAGAATTCAAAGGAACTTGTGAACTGTTAATAGTTTGTACGCGTTTGAGAAATGATTACAATTTTTTTCTCCATTATTTGTATTTTTCAAATGTAATTTTTTTGCAGTCACACATATTAGATGCTTTTTAACAGTTGTGTCTAGGTTTATATTACTAGTCCTGTTGTTTGTCTTTAGGTTCAATAGGATACAGTTAAAATTTCTGTATAACCTCTTCTACCAATTCATCATTTCTATCTTCTCAAATTCCAGTGTTTCTCATCTGATTATGTTCCAGGGACCAGGTTAATGCTAGGGCTGCCAAAGGAGATGAAGAAGTGGCCTTATACAACACCAAAAAGCGACGCATAATGTACAGCAGCTGTCGAGTAGGTTAAGTTCTCTTTCTTGTTTTGTAGTTGGATCAGATTAGCTACAGCCTTGTGTTTCCAGCACCTACGATAATGACAAAATGATTTGTGTTTTGTCCAGTCATCATTTTCTCACAATAGTCAAGTCCAGTCATATTTATTTTTATAGCCCAAAAGTATCAAAGGGCTGTACAGAGCACAACAATAACTAGTAAAATACAACATCAGCCATATAAAATATTTTTGTAAGAACTGGGAAATTTTAAGCAAAATACAAAAATTATGACATAGATTTTATACCTTCATATACAAATCTGAAATGTCAAACTTTAAAATTCATACATAATATTTAAGTAGTGTATTTTGGATGTTATAGGAATGTTAGGCACAGGATTGTTAAAGTAATAATAATAATAATAATGCATTTTATTTAAAAGCGCCTTTCAGGCCACCCAAGGACACTGTACAAACAATGAAAAAAAATACAATTTAAAAAGTTGTAAACGAAATAATAAATAAAAACAGGACATAAAATCATAAAAAAACAAAGGAAATGGAGAAGCTATGTGTTGTAGGCAGTCCTGAACAGGTGTGTTTTTAGACGGGACTTAAAAGTGGAGAGAGATGTGCAGTTTTGGAGGTCCGGAGGTAGATTATTCCAAAGCTTGGGAGCAGCGCGACTGAAGGCTCTGGCTCCCATGGTGCTCAGGTGGGCAGGGGGCACTGACAGTCGGAGGGAGGACGAGGATCTGAGGGAGCGAGTGGGGACGTGCACCTGGAGAAGGTCGGACAGGTAAGGAGGAGCCAGGTTGTGGATGGCCATATATGTATATAGGATGAGTTTGTAGCTGATGCGATGCTGAACAGGAAGCCAGTGTAGCTGTTGGAGAACGGGGGTGATGTGCTGCTGGGAAGATGTTTTTGTGATGATGCGAGCAGAGGCGTTTTGAACCAGCTGAATTTTATGGAGGGACTTTTGAGGAAGGCCGAAGAGGAGAGCATTGCAGTAGTCAAGGCGGGATGTGACAAGACTGTGGACGAGAATAGCAGTGGTGCGGGGGGTGAGGGAAGGGCGGAGTCTGGTAATATTGCGGAGGTGGAAGTAAGCAGTGCGGGTGATGGTGTTGATATGTGAGTGGAAGGTAAGCATGCTATCCAGGATGACACCCAGACTCTTGACCTGGGGGGAGGGGGACACTAAGGAGCTGTCGATGTTGAGAGAGAAGTTGTTTACTTTGGATAAAGTGGATTTGGTGCCAAGAAGGAGGAATTCAGTTTTATTGGCATTTAATTTAAGAAAGTTTGTTGTGAACCATGTTTTGAGTTCGGAAAGGCAAGAGGTGAGGGAGGGAGGTGGGAGTATGGAGTTTGGTTTGCAGGAGAGGTAGAGTTGGGTGTCATCAGCAAAGCAGTGAAATTGGATATTAAATTTGCGGAGGATATGACCAAGAGGCAAGAGGTAGATGATGAAGAGAAGAGGACCCAAGACAGATCCCTGGGGTACACCTGTGGTGACTAGGGAGGGCTTTGAGGTGAAAGATTTCAGCTGGACAAACTGAGTGCGGCCAGTGAGATAGGAATGGAACCAGCTGAGGGGCGTATGAGTGAGACCAATGGAGGAGAGTCTATTGAGGAGGATAGGGTGAGAGATTGTGTCGAAGGCGGCGCTCAAGTCTAGGAGGATGAGGATGGAGACCAAACCGGAGTCAGATGCTATGAGGAGATCATTTACAATGCGGATTAGGGCAGTCTCTGTGCTGTGGCGGGGGCGGAAACCAGACTGAAAGGGCTCATAGAGAGAGTGGAGGGACAGGTGCGAGTGGAGTTGAGCAGCAACAGTTTTTTCAAGGATTTTTGAAATAAATGGAAGGTTGGAGATGGGGCGAAGGTTGTCAAAGTTGTTGGGGTCGGCACCATGTTTTTTCAGCGTAGGGGTAACAGCAGCGGTTTTGAAAAGTGATGGGACGATACCAGAAGAGAGTGAGGAGTGGATAATGGCAGATATGAGAGGAAGCAGAGAAGGGAGGCAGGATTTAACAAGGGATGAAGGGAGGGGATCAAGCTGGCAAGTGGTGGGCTTGGATTTGAGTATGAGGTTGGATAATTCAGCAGTCGTGGGTGGAGCAAAACTGGAGAAGAAGTGACAAGCAGAAGGAAATTCAGATGGGGAGGGAGCAGACAGGTTTTGATGGAGTTGGTGGTGAATCTTAAGGATTTTGTGATTGAAGTACTCCATTATGGAGTTGCAGGTTGCTGTGGAGTACAGGTGGAGGGGGAGAGAATTTGGTGGCTGGAGGATTTTGTTCATGACAGAGAAGAGAGTTCTTGAATTTCCTTCGTTGGAAAGGATGAGGCCGGAATAGTAGCTGGATTTGGTTTGTGTAATTTGGTCCTTGTATTTAGCAGTATGGGTAGTGTACATGTCCTTATGGATGGTGAGGCCGGTTTTCTTATAAAGTCGCTCAAGTTGGCGGTTCTTTGATTTCATTGACCGAAGAGCGGGTGTAAACCAGGGGGCAGATGTGGAGAATGAGGCAGTCCTGGTTTTCAGGGGGGCAATAGAATTTAGAATATTTGTGAGGCAGGTATTGTAGTGAGAGGTGAGCTCATCCGGGCTTGAAAGAGCTTCTGGGGGTGGGGAACGGTCAATAATGGAGCAGAGGGTGTCAATGTTGATATTTTTGGTATTACGGAAAGAAATGAGACGGGAGGTTTTGACAGTAGAGAGACAGAGTACGGTGTTAAAAGTGAGGAGGACATGATCAGATTCAGGAAAGACGTTGGAAGTGGGCTTGGAAGTAGAGAGGCCGGAGCAGCAGACCAGGTCCAATGTGTGGCCTTTAATGTGGGTGGGGAAGTCAATAAGGCTGTGTATCCCAAGACTCTCCAGGCAAGATGTAAAGTCTCTGGTGAGTGGCAGGTTGGGATTGTCCATGTGAATATTGAAATCTCCCAATAAAATTAAATTTGGCGAGAGAGTGGATAAATGTGAAATTAAGCTGGAGAATTCATTGATAAAATCACTATGTGGCTTTGGGGGGCGATAAATTGAAGCAATGATGGTTGGCGTGGGTCCTGGGAGCTTAATCACCAGACACTCAAAGGAAGTCAATGCAGTGACAGGTACAGGCAAGACTTTCCACTTCTCACGGTGAATTACCGCGAGACCTCCTCCACGGCCGTTGCCACGGGGACGGCAGATGTAAACAAAGCTGGGGGGGGTGGAGTCATTTAGAGCAGCGAAGTCATTTGTTTGTTGCCAAGTTTCTGTTAAAACGAGGAAGTCGAGTTTTCGTTCGGCAAGGACGTCTTGGATTAGGTGGCCCTTGTTCGTGAGTGAGCGGACGTTCAGCAATCCAAAGTTTACGGCGGATGTGTCATGTTTGACGGCGGCAGTGCTGTTAGCCGACCTAGCTAGGCGGGCTAATGCATGGCAGTTAGCCCTACGGCTGCAGTTTAAGGGAGGGCGTCGAGAAGTGGACCAGGTTGAGGTGATTGAGCCGGGGTTTCTATACTCGACGTGCCTGCGCGATCCGCGGTGAATGTAGCGGCGTCGAGGCAGGCGAGCGATGTCAGGATGGTGGAGCAGCTCCGGTGGCGGGGGCCCCAGTGCAATCCACCGGATCCGGAGAAGATCCGCGATGGAATACTGGAGCAATCCTGTCACTGGATGGTGGCAGAACGACTCCTGACGTTCAGGAATCGGGAATAGTCCAAAAGCGGCGATGTTTTGGCACGCCATGACGAGGGAGAGAGGCCAGTGAAAAAGTAGACTTCGAAAAAGTTTTTGGGAGTGAGAAGCGGCGACATACACGCCAGCGTCCTCTCACCACCGGAAGTTTCACTAAAAGGGATACCAAAGTATATTTCTTTGTATTTTAATGACTTTTCACATATCCGCAAAATTAAGTTTCCTCTGTTTATTTTCTGTGCATAATGTATGGTTATTGAACATTAATATTCAACACCTGTTTTCTAGTAAATTTGAGCACAATTAAACACTTTTTCAAAATAATTTTTCATTTAGCCTCATTGTTTGTGATCCCCCTCAGGTTGATCTATATCCTCACCTATTCAATATTTAAAGTGTTTGCAAATCTTTCCACATCCTCCCAGGATGACTCTGATGAGGAGTCTCCCTCTGCAAAGCGAGCACATAGTCGCTGTGATGCGCCGGAATTCGTCATCCTATCATGTGAGGAGGGTGAGGAAACTGCAAGCTCTGACGCACACACAGAGGTATCGCATTCATCACTTTCTTGAGACTTGTCTGAAAATGTTATTCAGCTCCTGCCGGTCATTTTAGTGTATTGTAAACTGCCAAATCTTCTGTCTATTCAGGACCAGGACTTGGATGGCAGTGAACTGGAATCATCGAATGATGAGGAGTGGAATAGTGACAGTCCAAGGTATAGTAATTATTTCATTCATTTCACATAATTAGGATGTATATTTATTTGAACTTTAACCTTAACATATTTTTTCTTAGCAAGAGCAGCATTGATTTATTAATGTGACTTAAATTGTGCAGTCACTCGTCTAGTGAATATTCAGACTGGACAGCAGATGCTGGCATCAATCTACAGCCCTCGACTCCCTTCTCATCACGTAAACGAGTGCGGCGTCAGCTCAGCAGTTCAGAAGAAGAAGAAGAAGAAGAGGAAGAGGAGGAGGAGGAGGACAATGAAGAGGAAGAAGAGAAAGAGCAGCAAGTGCAGCAGCAACATCAAAGTGATGAAGATGACAAAACTGCAACAAAAGAAAAAGAAAAGGCCAAAAACACAAAGAACAAGTCTCCCAGAGTGAGTTTTGAAAACTAAGTAATTGCACTAATTGTGGAGTACTGGGGGATGTGTATTTGACTGTGTCATCCAGTTTTAGTAACGTTGATCACTTTATTACACTTTCTCTCCAAGCAGCGGCCAAAAGTCAGACAATCTATTAACCGAGAAGTGTCCAATGAGTTTAGACCTTCGATATGGATCACCGATGTTTTCCCTAGGAAATCTCCTTTTGTGCCGCAGATGGGTGATGAGGTGTGTAGCGGTACTTATACTAATCTTTCTATTAACTTGGTGTGTAGCAGTACTAATGATAATCTTTTTCTGTCAAATATTTTTGTCATGTCATGCTTCTATTTATATTTGCTTCAAATTACAATGAACAAAATGTTTCCTCTTGTTTCTCTTGCCAATAAAGCATGTCCCTTTCTGATTTAGGTGATTTACTTCAGACAAGGCCACGAGGCTTATGTGGAGGCTGTAAGACGAAATGACTTGTACCCCATTAACTTGGACAAACAACCCTGGAAGAAAATGGAACTACGGGTAAGCCAGGAAAATAAGACCAAAAGTACAGTTAAAAATGTGTATATTTTTCTGATAAAATGTACCTGCCTGGTTTATTCCCGATCTAGAAAAGGGGTAGCTTTCCTTTACAAATTCTATTTTCATCACTTCTTTTCCAGGACCAAGAATTTGTGAAGATTACTGGGATCAAATATGAAGTCTGCCCCCCTACACTCTGCTGTTTGAAACTGACTCTGATTGACCCTGGCACAGGCAAAATCACAGACAAGTCCTTCTCCGTCAAGTAAGTTATCTCTGCCAGGCAGTTCTGCTCACCTCTTTATTTTCAATGAGCACGAATCATTTCTCTTCTCAGATATCACGATATGCCCGATGTAATAGATTTCCTGGTGCTAAGGCAAAGTTATGATGAGGCCCTTCGTAGAAACTGGCGGCCAGGTGTGTTAAAACAACAGGGACCGTCATATAAGCTTTTATTGCACAAATGAAGTATTGAGCTGAAGCCTGTACACGTGTTCTTTTTCCAGGTGATAGATTCCGTTCAGTTATTGATGATGCCTGGTGGTTTGGTACCATAGTTTGTCAGGAGCCGTACCAGCCAGAATACTCAGACAGCCTCTTCCAGTGTTTTACAGTCAGGTGGGTGAAAAACAAATCCACATGCTTACCCTAGTTAGCACAACACACCCAACTTGTCTTAGCCAGTGCAAACTTAATGACTTGACCAATAACTGTTTCTGTTTTATTAGATGGGATAATGGAGAAAATGAAAAGCTAAGTCCCTGGGATATGGAACCAATTCCAGATGATGGTAACATTTAACCCTAACTTGTGTTAAAAACAGCTTCCTCAAATTGGCGATATTTCATTCAGTGACTTTTCATTCAGCTGAGCTTCCAGAGACAGAAGGAGGCAGCATTCCTGTTACAGCAGAGGAGATGAGCGAGCTAATGTACAAGCCTCTGAAGGGCGAGTGGGGAGAGAGGAGCCGTGAGCAGGAGTGCGAACGAATCGTTGCTGGCATAAGCCAACTCATCTCTGTTGGTGTGTACTTCGAACCCTTAACAATTCCTTAACGAGTATCAACTTTAAAAATGCATCTCGATTGGAATGGTGGTACAATATTTATTACTGCAAGCACATTGTCTGGTCTTGACATGCCTTTTCACATGAGAGTTCACTTGCATTTTTACCATTTTTATCATAACGTAAAGACTCCATACTCCGAATGATGTTCTTTACCAAATGCCTGTTCTTTGGCAAAATCTAATACATTTTATTGAAAATACCCCAAAACCTCCATCCATTGGGGAAGTGTTTGGTGAGGAATACCTCATATCATATACTTTCAGGCAGTTTTTTTAAAACAATCTTATAAGCAATCTAAGTGTTGTCTTTTACTATGCATGAAGTAGTCTAAATTAAAGTAGCTGACATTTTCAGTAAATTGATGGAAAAAAATTCATCAATTTATAAGGGAAAGGCCAATCCCCCCAGAATTAACAAAAAATTGTACTGATATAATGGCCAAAAGGTCAATCGGTTCACCCCAAACACTGTTCAATCTTAATTACAAATTCTGTTTAATCATATCCAACGCTAAACCTCCCTTCCTCTTTTAATATTGCAGAGATTTCCGCTCCCTTCTCTGGCCCTGTAGACTTAATCCAGTATCCCACCTACTGTACTGTGATTGCTTACCCAACTGATCTGGAGACCATACGATTTCGACTCATGAACAAATTCTACAGGTTAGCCTTTATTGTGTGGGACATCATCATATCCACTTGATTCAGTTCTGATTTAGTTCACAATATGAAATGACACTTATTCGTTGATCTACAGACGCTTGTCAGCATTAATTTGGGATATCCGATACATTGCACACAATGCACGCACTTTCAACGAGCCAAGGAGCAAGATTGCACATTCTGCAAAAATTCTAACTAATGTTCTGCAGAAATTTGTCAAGTAAGACTCTTGAATTCTTCTTTTTTTTTCAATTCACTTCTCTAAATATTGAACTTTTACAAATTTGGACTTTCTGTCTTCTTGTAGTAATCCAAGCTGCACAGACATCCTGGAGATTTATAATGTTGTCGACGAAATGGACGAGGATGATGAGGTACCTCAACTACCTTTTTGATTGACCTGTCATTTATTTCGTGAAGTGCAATGGAAACTTTTTCATATACACAGGAAGCGGACAATGAGGCACCGGGAACTTCCTCAGGACACAGGCTGCGTCAGGTAATTATTACCAAATTTATCCATTCAAACGGCTAAAAGATAAGTCACTTTTTAGAATTTTAAACATAATTATTTCTTTAAAATGCCTTTAAATGAGGGATTTTTCATTTATTTCAGCGCTCAGTGGAGGTGCTGCCAGACCGAGAAGCATGGAAAGAGCAGAGCAAAAATCTTCTTAATTACATATTTGAGTGTGAGGATTCTGAGCCATTCAGACAGCCGGTGGATCCTGGCAATTATCCTGTGAGTTATGCACTGCAAGTCTAACGGATGAAAATTGTTCAAATGCTGTCCCTCAGTTATAACTTCTATTAATTTACCAGGACTACCACGACATCATTGACACACCAATGGACTTAGGCACTGTAAAAAGGACCTTAGAAGAAGAACGCTATGAAAATCCAATAGAGCTTTGCAAAGACACACGTTTGATATTTGCAAATGCCAAAGCGTACACGCCCAATAAGCGCTCAAAGGTAGGAATAAATGGTTTATAAACTAGGGTTATAATAGAAAATGTTACTAAAAGGATGTAATTTATGTCAAGGTAAATTATATGTTGTTGTTTTTTTGACAATTTTTTCCCCTCCTAGATTTACAGCATGACCTTGCGACTGTCCGCTTTCTTTGAGGAGCAAATCCGAACCATCATATCAGATTACAAAACGGCAGTGAAAAGCAGTGCCAGGCTCCGTCGCAGTCAGCGGTTTAAAAAGAAAATGCAGCACGATCAGTCTGTCCCCTCAGCAAGGTGTGCATTGTTCCAATAGTTTTAGATTTCATATGGAGAGGCCAGTAAAACATTGAAATAGTATATCATGCGAGTGTTAACACTTGCCTCAGAAACCTAGATCGAACACATCTATAGAATGATTGATTACTCCTAGCCTGCATTGTCATTGCAGCTAAAATAAAGGTAAATCAACTAACCATTTTACATTTAAATTTGTATATTACATCATATTTGATATACTTACGGTCAAACTACTGAGTCACTTCTCAAAATGAGTGAGTGCTCTTTTTATTGACATCATTCAAAACCATTATCGTTCAATATTAAGACCGAATGTATTTATATTCCCTTTTCATGAGTCAATGTCTCATAAAAAGTTTTTTCTGCCTTCAGCCAAAAGAGAGATTCTGCCAAAACTCAGGAAAAAACAAAGTCTGTGTCTGGAATCAAATCTACCTCCGCCAAAACAATGGTTCCTGAGCGGGTCAGGAGGACTCGAAGAAGCAATACTGATAACAGGTCCTCAGAAGATGATTCTGCTTCTAAAGCTGCCTTATCAACAGCAGGTACATCAAATATCCCGTTTCCCACATTGTGGTGCCCTTGGTCAATATACTTTGCACATCGACTCGGTGCTCTGTTCTCAAGTCTAAAACTACAAATCAATCATATGCTATACTGTTAAATACATGATGCTGTCTTCAGAAAACTAATTTTGATAAGGACTTTCCGGCATTTCCTCTTCAGAATCTGACAGTGAATCAGAAGAGAGTCGCCCCGGTTCGTCCAAGCACAATGCAGGCAAACCGAACTCAAGAGTCACAAGGGGAAGCGCTTCCAACCAGCGTAAAAAAGGTCTGCTGTGCCTTTTTGTTGGATGAAGTGTAATATATAAGTTGGCATTTGCAAAGACCTATAATTATGTTTCACTAGTTGCTGAGAGTGACAGTGATGAGAAGGATGTTGAAGAATACGATGAGCCGTTGGACAGTGATGAAGGACGTGAGAATGAAGAGGCATCATCTTCAGATGGTCGCTATCACAGCAGGTTAGCCAAAACCAGGAGCAAGCGGCTGACTAGAAATGCTGCCGCTGCTGCGGACAGAAAGAAGACAGGTAAGCAATCATAATCATCATTTTTATATTACCATGTATTTATGGTTCTCATTCATTGTGTGTGCAGAAGGCAGAGCCAAAGTAAACGGTCACACCAACAGGTCCTCCCGAAGAGACAGGCGTCACTTTAAAAATTGTGACAGAGCATTATCCCAGGATTCTGACGATGCGGAGAAAGAAGAAAAGCCTGTACGCCGACCACTAAAGAGGAAAACGGCAAGGGCAGCTGTCAACAAGATAAAACTCCTTGAAGCATCAGATGAGGACGATAAGGAGGAAGAAAAGGAAGATGACTATGAAGAGCCAATAAGAAGTTACCTTCGCAACACTTCCCGGTCCAGCAAACGTACTGCAGTGCTGCAGAGCAGCTCGGAGTCGGATAGAGAGCAACAGGGTGGGTATTTGTGGTTTGTTGCAGACAGATCTTGTGAACTTAACCATCTTGGGCATTTTTTACCTGAGGGCATTTTTTTTTTACCTGAAGTTGTTTTTAATTGGTAATTACTGTTCCATAAATCCCTGATTACTGCAAGAGGTGGTGCATCAGGTCTTGTTTAATGCACATATGCAGCACCTCCCTCTTCTAGTCTTGAGTGGTGAAATACAAAAATCCTCTAACCAAAACCTGTTCAAATACTGGCTTTGTAATGACTTTCTAATTTTGCCTGAGTTCTTAGATGAAAATAATTTTTTTTCCCAAAACCTTATAATGGAAAAAATAACATATTATTATGTTTTTCTAGCTTCGGCAAATTCAAAAGAATTGTCTGAAGAATCCCAGGATGAGGAAGATCTCAATTCTGGCAGCGCTTCAAGCTCTTCCAGGAAGAAGCAAAATGGACCTTCTACTACGAAGAGCAACGGTGGGTTGATAACTGTATTTGTTAACAGGGCAATTTGTACATATATTTGACATCTAGAGGTGAACTAATAGAAGTAGATGCTCAAAGTGTGTGCACAGGGTTCTTGAACCCAATGCACTGCTCAAAAATTCAAGGAATACTTTTAAACTAAAGTACAGTAACGTATAGGTTAAACTTATCTGATATTGATTTGATCAGTAGTTGTAGGGGTCATTAATCACGATTGACTAATTTGATATCAATGGATAGCTAGGATGGGCTCCAGCACCCACGCGACCCTACTGAGGATAAGCGGTACAGATGATGGATGGATGGATGGATGGAAACAGTTGCATCAGAGGGTTATTCATTGCTCTGAGTCTTAAAAGTTCTTGACCCCTGTGCAAGAGTATGCAGGCAGTTCTTGAGGATCAAAGATTTTATATAGTTGCTGACCCCCAAATTAATCCGGCTTAAAACCAATAAAACACCTCTGGGACGTTGTTTAGCCAGTGTTTCTTTTCAAAATCTCCAGGAACTCCGCTTTTACATGGTCCAGATTTGAGAGATCTTAAGGATACCATCAATCATCTTTATTAGCATGCCTTCGCGTTGTCAGGCATACGTACAAAGATGAGAATTCCTTTGTGATGCTATCATGACATATTTGCAAAATGTACCAATGTGCTATTTTATTATTTTCACTTAATCTTTGGGTTGTGTAGGATTTCCTCCCCCCTCTCTATAAAGGGACCATTTTTGTTTTTAAAAAAATTGAATGACATTGTTTTTGTTAATAATAAATCCTCCAATTATCAGGATAAATAGTCATATTATCGAAGTGTTCCTCACATTTTATTAGCATTTTTATCTTTGCAATATATTAACAGAAGAGAAAAAAATTCAACAGGTTTTTTGAGCCGACAATGTAATTTAAATAGTCATTACTAGACTACGTGAGAATATTCTTTATTTAAATTGAGAGATAAAGTTGTTATTGTTTTCAAAACAGGGGAAGTGAATGTTTCAAATTAAAAATGAAAACCGTCACGCTATACTTTTAAAAAAATATATATTTGTTTAACTTGCAGGAACTTCGACCTCTGTCAATGGACATGGGCCAAAACGCAAGTGTGACAGCAGCTCAAAACAGGAGGAGGAAACTGCTCAAGATAGTTCTGGGGATGCAGATGAGGAAGATTTTCGTCAAAAGCAAAATAGAAACTCGGCTAGAAAGATGAGGATTACCAGTGAGGAGGAAGCGGAGGAGCACCAAGAAAACACTAAACAAAGGACCAGCCGACGACAACTTTCTATAAGCTCAGATGAAATGGACTGTCCTCAAAAACGTTTACCTCAAAATGGGAGAATCAAAGAGCAAACTTCCATCAAGGACTCCAAAAAGAGTAAAGTGTCTCAAAGCCAAGAAAAACAAAAACCTGATGCAAATGATTCTAAGGTGCTAAGCCGTACACCCAAAAAACACAAAAAGAGATTGAAAAAAAGTCAACAGAGTGAATCGGAAAGCTGCTGCTCAAGTGATAATTTTGGGAGCAAGAACAGAAGGTCCACAAGAAACAACAATAATAAAACAAAAAGACTTCTGGATGACTCGCCTGCTTTCGAGAGTTCAGAGCTGGAGTGCAAACCCAAAAAGTCCAGGAGAAAACGCTCCACCGGTTCATCGGACGAAGAGTCTGAAGAATCGGACGTTTCCAACAAGCGGCTTAACCTGAGAGTGCTCCCTAAAAAGAAATACATCAGTGACAGCTCTGCTTCTGAGGAAGACTCTGGGAGCCAGAGCAAAACGAGAAATGGGAACGAAGCAGGCTTGGCGCGGAGGCAAGACGGCACGTCGAAAAGAAACTCTCAAAACAAAAGCTGCATTCGAATGTCTTCCAAAAGAAAGCGAATTTACACCTCAGCATCTGAAGATGAAGAGAGACCGCCCATGGTCAAGAAGATGAAGACCTCAAAATGGGATTCAAAACGAAAAACTGAGAAGGATCTCGTTTCCCTGAACAACTCTAGCGAGGAAGAAGGTGATGTTAGTCGACTGTGGAGAGGGAAGAAAGTGAAGTCACAAAAACGCACAGAGCGTAAGGAAAGCTGCAGCAGTAATTATAGTAAAGACTCTGAAAGTGAGCGGTGGTCCGTAGCCAGTGAAGAATCATGCGCCAGCTCAGGGTCACGCAACAGTCCAAAGAGGAATAATCGAAGAGGGCCTGGAAATGTTAAAAGAACTTCAGGTCGCCAATTAAGGCAACGGCGACCGCAACTGGTCTTTGAAGAAGAGGACACTGACGGGTCGTACAGCAATCCACGGAAAAAGGGGCGCATCAACACCCGGAACCAGGGCAAGCGGACTGTCCTCTATCACGACAGCGAGTAGTAGGATGATGGATAAGAACTTAAGGAGGTAAAGGCACTTGATGTTATGGTAGCAGCACTGGTTTCCTTGAAGAAAAAAATGCTGTGAATCTGATTCAGGGATATTTATATTTTCTATGAAAAACACATTTATAGATGTAATACAAATTCAAGCATTAAACGCCACCTGCCAGTCCTGCTTGATACGATAGTGCGCGGCTGACTAATGTAAGGAATCTTGGGTGCTATCTAATATACCTCTGTTAATTCTAGGCATATTGCTGGCTTGCACTAAGAAACACTGTAAGGAGGTATTTCATATTGTTTTGCATCAGAAACTCAGGGGTCAACAAAGTTTACTGCAGTCTCAGATGTGTGCTTTTTGGGGGGACGGGCACTACCAAATGGACAAGCAACACTTCTGTGTGGGTAAATATTTAAGCACATGCAACTGAGACTTAACCAATTCACATTGTCACTTAAGACTACAGCACTCCTTTTGTAAACCCATAAGATGTTTTTCTTTTTGTTACTGTAAGAGTCGATATGAGCCAAATGAAATGTTTTCCCACTATGTTGCTTTTTGTTCACCTAATTTAGATTATTTTTTGTAAATAAGTGTAGGTCTAAGAAGACAAATTGGCCATAAGTAATTAGTAACATGTTTATTTAAAATTGTATTTCAATTCAAACTTGCCATTTGTCACAAATTGGTACCTTTTGTTTCTAAGTACAGGTTATAGGGTGTACTAGCAAAATGTGATTTCTCATATTGGGAAGACGTTTAAGATATCCTGTTACTTTCAGTGTTAAATTGTTTTTCAACGTTGACTAAAACATTAGTTTGATTTATTGCAGTTGCTTTGACAGGTTGCTCAATGGTTTTCCTACTACATCTTAAACAGAATAAAAATGGAAAATGAGTTGACGCTGTGTGTCTTTTGGTTTGCAATCAAGATTTATTTAGCTCGGATCTTTATACTGTAGTTGGTAATTCAAAATTAGAATTACAATTCTCTACTGTCATTTTAAACGTGAACATTTTTACCACAAGATTAGAACTTTAAAAATTGAGAAAAATAAGGGGAAAAGGGGGCATTATTTTAGCGAGTTGGAGCTTGACAAAAAAATAATTGCGAAGTACTGTACTGGTTGGGGGCAGCACGGCGGGGCATTGGTTAGTGCGTGTGCGGCACAGTTCTGAGGTCATGAGATCGAACCTCCTGTGTGGAGTTTGCATGTTCTCATGCTTGCGTGGGGTTTTTTCCAGGCACTCTGGTTTCCTACCACATTCCAAAAACATGGATGTTCGGTTAATTGGCCGGACCAAATTGTCCCAAGGTGTGAATGAGCGAGCGAATTGTCTGTCCCTGTGTGCCCTGCGATTGGCTGGCAACCAGTTCAGGGTGTTCAGGGTGTCCCGTGCCTACTGCCCGAAAATAGCTGAGATGGGCTCCAGCACCCCCGCGACCCTACTGAGGATAACAGTTCAGATAATGAATGGATGGATGGATGGATGTACAGTACTCGTTTGGCGTAGAATCGGCGCATCATTATGACGTCAGGGTTTGACAATACAAGCATTCTAAATGTCAAACTCTCGTTTCTCTTCGTTTGAATATTTTGCCTTTTAGTATTAACGTGGAGAGGCATACGAATATTTTCCATTTGCATGCAATGCGAAAGCAAAGCTCAAAAATTACACATAAATGACAGGCGCGCACTTATGACATCAAGTTCTCCTGTATCACACTTTCGGCAAATCAACAATTCCTAAATTATGCGTGTTTCGATATCTGGACAGAATATCTGCAACACATCTATGTTAGTCCGTCTATAAAAATATATTTCGTTACGCTTTTCATAGAAACGCGTGGTACAGCACATGGTGCAAAACGGCCACAGGGACTTAGACTGTTTTCGTTATCATTTGTAACTCGTCGTTCGTTAAATTGGCAAGTGACAAATGCTGCCCTTTTAATATAAATTATAAGATGTTAGTGTGTGTTATACGTTATTTATACGTTATTTAGTACAACGTTTCCGTTTCACGACTTTGCAAAATTGGCTACACGATCCAAATCAAGCTAGCTCCGAACGTAGGGTTAGCATGTCCTTTGACAGTTTGACTCCACACAAGAAGCATCAGAAACGGACGTTAAATTTCCCAAGCTAAAGACTGAAAATGTCGGCGAGTAGAAGTTTATTTCACTATGTGAAGCAAAGAAGTCTGTGGAGGTATTTTCGCAAGAACGTTACAACATGGTCACCTGTCGGCGCTGCTTTCAATGCCAAACCCTACAAGAAACTTGAATTGTTTGAGAAAAATGTGGTGAGTACTGTATTGGTTTTATGCTACCCTTTATTTTGACAAAACAATGTTCCATATAATTTAGTTAGATTTGCTTCATAGTTTATTATTGTATTCTGCTAGGAATAGGAATAAGAATTTACAAGATGACTGGCATCACGTTTTATAATACCTTATAGAATGTATTGAATCGCCTCATTTTTTTATGAATAGCACACAAATACAATGTTTTTAATGTAATTCTTACTACACTAGGGGGAAATGGCTTTGGTATATAAATAGAAAATGCACGCAGGTAAAGGTACTGTTTTGTGTGTGTGTATATAGAAACCATGCATACGTTGGCTATGCATGTATCAAGTTAGCCTCAATATAATCCCAATCAAGTGCTGGAAACATATTTAGGTATGCTTTTAATCTGTGGTTACAGGGTTTGTTTGGTGTTCCGGAACTAAGTTCCCCTGCAGGATTCCAGGTGGCCACAAAAACAGCTCTGAAAAATACACAACTGTTGGTCGAAAAGGCATGCACTTGTGCCCCAGGGGTCGAAACTGTAACAGCTTTTGACCAGCTCTCTGATGGTCTTTGTAAAGTGGCAGACTTGGTAAGTTAGGCTCTGAGTACAATATGAAACTAGTAGTCATGAGTGTTATGTTATCAACAAAATTCCAATCACATTTAAACTGTAACAGCTTTTGGTCAGCTGTCTGATGGTCTTTGCAAATTGGCAGACTTGGTAAGTTAGGTTCCGAGGCTCAGAGTACAATCTAAAACTAGTACTCATGAGTGTTTTTATGGTATAAACAAAATTCTAATCCCATTTTGTAATTGGCTTATTAAAATGTGTCATGTTTTGAGTTTTTCCTGTCATGGTATTTTTAACTGCAGCATGTAGATCACATCATAATTATACATATGTTTATAGACCATCTGAAATGAGGTTAGAATTGTTCTTCTGATCAGTATATGGCAACAAATACATTTTATTTGTTCAGAACTATTACTTTGCCCTCTTTTAATAAAAGTCCGATTTGGACTTTTGCTGACTGCTTAGTGAATTGAAGCTTCATAAAGGTATAATGTGATTCTTTGCGATTTTGTCCAGGCGGATTTTGTTAAAGTGGCACACCCTGATCCTGTATATCGTGAGGCTGCAGAAAAGACATGCATTGAGATTGGAACAGTTGTGGAGAAGTAAGAGCGCAACATGTCATATCAGTCCATCCATGTCAGTCAATAAGCCAACTCAGAAACGTTTCTTTCAGGTTGAACACTAATGTGGAGCTATGTAAGAGTTTAAAGAATTTGCTGGACAGGCCAGACCTTGTGGCTCAGCTGGACCCTGATACAAGGTGCCCAATCACATGTCATTCAAAATCGAACAATAAAGTTGTGAAATTGAGAAGAGGAAAAATAAAAACTGGCGTCTGCAATGTTTTTGCAGGAGAGTTGCAGAGTTATTTATGTTTGACTTTGAGATCAGCGGGATTCATCTTGATGAGAATTTGGTGAGTCCTTTTTTGTATGTGGACATAGTTTCCGTCTCATCACTACACAGAATTAACAAACATTTTTGTTTTGTGGTACATTGCTGTTACAGAGGAAAGAGGCAGTTGCTCTCCATGTTAAGCTCTTGGATTTGAACAATGACTTCCTGGTTGGCTCTCACATGCCCAACAGAATTGCCAGATCTGGCATTCCTGAACATCTCCAATTGCACTTTGCCAGCACGGGAAGTTTTTTGGAAGTTGGGGGTTTACATGCTGACTCTCCAGATGATTTGGTAAGCCACTGTATCAAGAGCAGAACTTTACTTTCATTGCTCAGTAGGTGGGGCCCTTGTTCTATAAATCCTTGAAGAAGGGCACTTTAGGTCAATGCATAAAGGAGTATGGTGGATACAAATTGTATCAAAAACTATTTTTTACAATAATGAACAGTTGATTATCTATTTTCTGAACCACTTCTCAAACAATGATACAACACTATTTTTTCTTTCCTTAGGTAGAGGATGTTATGGTGGTCTGTGCAGCCCTTTGAGACTTTGATTCAGGGCTACACAAATAAATATGACTTCACTTGACTATTTGTAATTTGGACTAATTATTGTTAAATCAGTGTGATCAAAGCTTTATTATTTGTGCTTGGATAAAAAAAGGCAAATGTCCTTTTCGTATCCAACTCAAAAGTTAACTTTCAAATGACTCCCTTGAAAAAATAAACATATGGTATATGCTTATAATTCTTTAGTGTCATTAATTAGTTTTACCCGTTTAATTTACACCCTTCAGAGAAATAGTTCCCCTGCACAGCTACTATAATAAACTAAATTGAAAAACATCCATAATTTCTATTAACCATCATATTTCTCTTTGGAAAAAGTATGTTATGTGTTTTGAGCCTTAATAGCTTCTCTTGTTACTGTCTCAAATTTTTAGTTGCGAGAATTAGCCTACCGGATTTACCTGTACCCAAATGCAGACCTGATGGAGTGTCTGGAGGAACTCCTCAGATGTAGACACAAGTTGGCCACACTGGTGGGATACGAGTCCTATGGTCACAGAGCCTTAAAGGGAACGATGGCTGCAACCCCAGGTTTGTTATGTTCAATATAAATGTTCTATGCTGCAAAAAATTGCAGTGTTGTTTTACATAGATTGTATGCTCCCTAGGAATCTTTGTGACATTTATCTCTCTGACATCCAAAGTTCACTACATTCTGTAGAAGTTAAATCAATTTGTTTGTATGCAGTAGGGCTGCAGCTAACAATTATTTTAATAATCGATGAATCAGTAGATTTTCGATTGATCGATCAGTCTGTTTTTTTAAAAACATTTTTTCAATTTCCTTCTCTTCATTAAAATATGGAAATTTTGGACGGACAGAAAATTGAATATTCTTAAAAGTAAATAGCTTATAAATAAACAAACACATACAAATGTATGCTATACACCTGCAAATATGAATTATTATTTTTTATGAAGTGCAGAAAAAGGGAGGCAACATCGGAGGGTAATTTAAGTACTTTGTCTGATGTTTGTTGTTTTTTATTTATTACAATAAACATATGCCCAAAGGGAGTAAGATGAAAGCCAAAGCTTTTAAGTACCTACCCCTGTTCCATTTTTTCCTTTTTGGTTATTGTAAAATCAAAACAAAAAACAGAACTTTACCTCACAAAGGCAAATTGGAAGATAAAGAAAATACATTTCAAACTTACAATAGTAATGCTAGTTCATTTACCCAAAATACTTAAGGTACATATTATTTTAATTGATGTAAATAAGGGACATTTTAAGGTCGACAATGACTTTTTGATATTGTGCAAAAATACTGGACTCCTAAGTTCTGGATTTCCCTGAGATTATAAATGTCTGCTCTGTTCTAAAACAACTGTTGAATATGTTGCTTACTTGCTTTGTATACTAATAATATGGATTTGCGTTTCACCACATTTTCAACTGTTATCATATTGGATTTTATAAACTATATCCCAGCCCATATGACTATCCTAATAGCCTTCTATAACTGAATATATGATTTTATATTGCTCTTATATATATTTCACCAAATCTCTATATAATAACTAAAGTAAGGCTAATTAATGAAATGTCCATTATATGAGTGATTTTTGATCAAAATATATGTCTTCATCTACTTAAAACTGCAACGTCTACATCTTATTGTACATTGCATGTTTTCTACAGTACTTTTAGTTTAATTCAAAATATGGTCTCAATGCGCCCTCTGCTGGACTAATATGGGACTACAACCATGCACTCTATTTGCACTGAATGGACGTGCTGAGAAACTAATCGATGATCTTAAGTCACATTTCCAAATTCCGGCCCGGGGGCTAATTACGGCCCGTAATAAAATTTTTACTAGCCCCCAGCCTCTGTCATAAAATCAATAATATACGGCCTGTAATGATGACCGTAGTATGAAATACATTTGTACAAAAAAAAAAAATATCAGTTGATGCCAGTAGCCCTTAGGCCACCTCACCCTTGGCTTTCTTTGAGAATTTTAGCCCAGCTTAATTCCAATATGGCTACTGTCAATAAAAAAGGAAAAGGAAAGTTGACTGTGAGGACCACTACTTTCAGGACAAGTGGAAATTGGAGTATTTATATTTTCACCAAAATCCAAAACGACTGCGTTTACCTAATTTGCCAAGAGACCGTAGCTGTTTTCCAAGAATATAATATCAAAAGGTACTACCAGACGAAATATGCTGGCTACAAAAAGTTAACTGGAAACAAACGCTGCGAAATGGTGAAGCAACTGGAAGCTGATTTAACAGCACAGCAGCACTTTTTCACGAGACCCTGCGAGTCAAATGAAAATGCTACAAAGGCGAGCTATGAGATTGTGAGACTGATTGCCAAGCCCTTCAAACCTTTCACGGAGGGTTAATTTATTAAAGACTGTTCAAAGAATTCCAAGCAGAAGTCGGCCATCACACATTTTCAGCTTATCAAGTTGGGACATGTTTCTGGAAGGTTTAGACACCCCTGATCTTAGTTAGTGATTTTATTGATTTGTTGTTGCAGCCTTTTGTATTCAGGAACTGTCTTAAGTTTCTATTAAGGAGAGCACAAAAATAACCTCAGTGTTTAAACAGAGCTTCTTTACTCCCACACAATAGTTGTTGATCAGCATGCTTCACATTTCTAGCTTTTTATATTTGAATACTAAAGACAATTGGAGAAACAAATCCTTACTTTTCTCATTGTGTATATGCTTTTAATTATGGCCTTGACATTACATACTTGGGCTCTCTCTATATCCCTGTTACCTGCACATGTTTTTATATATTGTCTTTTCCCCGCTCAAAAAATATCATACACTCATTTGGGGTTTTGGAGTTTGATGATTATTTGTTTTTTTATGTGTAATTTGGTTTTCTCATTACAGAAACAGTGATGAGGTTTCTTCAACTACTAACAGACAAGCTGTCAGAGAGGTACGGTTCTAAAATGAAACTATAAAATATTAATCTAATTAAAATTATTTATCATTGATGGGCCCTTGACTGTTAAAAGGTAATAGAGGGAAATAGTGAAAAATACATGTAATAATTCGAAGCTATAATACAGGATATGCATTCTAATTTTTTTCTTTTTAAACTGATGAATTGAGTTTGGCAAACTCTTAATGAAATACTCAGTAATGAGCACAAGCACTAAACAAAATAAAATATACTATTTGAGTAGAGTCTCATGCATGTTCTCCACCCAATTAAAAATGAATTCATTTGTTAGCTGTGAATGGTTTACCCATGTCAATATGCTAGTGATCTTATTTTTTCCTCCAAACTTGACAGAACTGCACTGGACTTTAAGATGATGAGTGATATGAAGAAAAAACTCAACCCTCGTCATTCTGTAGGTCACGTCTTGTTTATGTTACAGATGCATGTCATGTTCAAATGTTTCCCATCCTCAAGAACTCTCATTGTTTTGACACAGGAGCTTATGCCATGGGATCATCCCTTCCTCAGTGGAGTCTTGCGTGCTGAAAGGTTAGGATGGTCTTTTTAGGTGTGATTTGCTCTATTTTGCCAAGTCATGTATGCTAACATACATAAACAAGAACAAGGGCACACAAATAAATATTCATAAAATAATTTCTGTTTCAGATATAATATTGAGCCCAGTTTGTACAGTCCATACTTTTCTCTGGGGGCCTGCATGGAGGGTTTGAACATTCTCTTCTCTCGGCTCTACGGTGTCTCCCTCATGTCCGAGCACCCCGGCGTTGGGGAAGTGTGGAGCGACGATGTGCGCAAATTGGTATGCTGTTGTCATTTCTGCTAGCAGGGTGGTTGAATACTTAGCAGGTCTAAATTTTTCACTTTTTGCACATATTCCAGGCTGTGGTGCATGAAACAGAGGGGCTGCTTGGATATATCTACTGTGACTTTTTCCAACGGCCAGATAAACCTCACCAAGTGAGTATAAACAAATGCAGCAAATGTTTGTTAATAATCCTTATCAGTGCAATAGTGTAGTAAGTAACTTCACTCAGCTCAAACCAGTTACATTAGAACTGATTTTGACGACATACTTTTTTAACTTTTAGCAAAAGAATAAGTATGACGCTAGAAGAGTAGTGTGTTTTACTCTTATTTATTCTTCCAAGTCTTTTCACAAGCGCCTCTCACTTATGCCTCTGTGCTTTTTCTTGCATTGCAGCACTCTCTGTTGGAATTTGAGTTTCACAACACTATAATAACCTCTATAAAGATGTCAATTGGTTTATGGCCTCCAATAACTTCTAGATAGTCATCCCCCTTAGCATTACAGACTAAGGAGAAGCTAAGGCACCCTTGACTGTCTTCGTCTTCTTGTAAAAGGGCATTGTTTAATTACAAAATGGACGGGAAGCAGAGGTAACGGGATTGAGCCCGCATTTATAGGAGGAAATCGCTAACAACTATTTAAGCACTTTTTCGAGGAATGTTTTTTTTTTGGGGGGGGGGCGTGTCCTGATAGTAATATCCGGAGTGCTATAAACCTGTAATACTGTGAAAAGAAACTCACAAAAAAACGAAACAATGGTTGCCCTTTTGCTTCTTCGCCCACACAGGATTGTCACTTCACAATCCGGGGCGGTCGCTCTTGCCAGGAGACAGGCAGATACCAGCTGCCCGTTGTAGTTCTGATGCTGAGCCTGCCCCACCCTACTAGAAGTGCACCAACCTTGCTATCTCCTGGGATGATGGAGAACCTTTTCCATGAGATGGGTCATGCCATACATTCAATGCTGGGACGCACTCGTTACCAGCATGTCACAGGTGAGCTCAGCAGGCGCAGTGTTACATTTTTATTTTATTCTAAGGTTTTATTTGTGTTTGATTTATGTCATTTGAATGCATTAGGAGAAATAGATTAAAATATGTTTGAAAAGAGCATCACACTGCTGATTTAAATAATAATGTTCAGTGTTTTTAGATTAGTGAATTGTTGGGTGCCAAAAAGAACAAAAACGACAATTCAGATAATGCCCCACTCTTGTATTTTATAATTTGAGATTTTTAGGGGGTGGAATTTCTGTCATTCTTTGTTTTCTTACCAAACCTCTTCCCTCTTTTTAATCCTCCAGGAACCAGATGCGCAACAGATTTCGCAGAAGTGCCCTCCATCCTCATGGAGTATTTTGCCGCCGACTATCGAGTCGTCAGCCAGTTTGCACGTCATTATGAAACAGGGCAGGTATACATGAAACGTATGCATCATAAGCAGCATTTCAAACTGTAGCCATTCCTTGCTTTACTTTAATAACGGATGAACTTGGTCTCGTCAGCCTCTGCCTGAAAGTATGGTGACTCGTCTCTGTGAGTCCAAGAAGGTGTGCGGTGCGGCAGACACCCAGCTGCAGGTACAACAAATGAAAAAAAAAAAAAAAAAAAAAACCTGCAATCTGGCATTGAACATCTTTGTAATGTCCCAATTTTTAGGTTTTATCTGTTGAACAGCTCATCTCAAAATTGTTGACAATGAATTACAGTTCTGGTCCTTTTCCATGTTCATGTACAGATTTTCTATGCTGCACTGGACCAGACATACCACGGTAAACCCCAAAACCTATCCACCACTGAAATCCTCAAGGACATGCAGCAGAAGTACTACGGTTTGCCTTACACACCCAATACAGTAAGTTTCTGTTGATGTTCTTTTTGTTTGCTCAAGCATTAGGGCTGTATCCTAAATTTCCCACCGGATTCGTATATTTTCATCTTAACTTGATGTCCTGTTCATTTCTGTGCAATTAATAATGATGAAAAAGAGTGTAATTGTGCAGGTGTCCCTATACAATTGTTAAAGTTCATGCCAAAAGCTGCAACAAGGTGTCATTGTTACCCCTTTTGATTTCTTCTTATTTGATCCCAGCACAGTTTGAAAGAATAACATATTTTCCAAGATCTGGTGTTTGAATAAGCTTTCCCTTGAGGAACAATTAAAAACTCGTATTGTAATTCCATTTTGGGAGAAAAACATTTCATTATATCCCTGACTTTTACGGCTGTGGGCCAGGAGAAGAGGCTAGAAGGCATAAGACAATCAAAAACCATCATAATGGAGACACGACAGAGGTTTTTGGGTGTATTGGTATCTCTCGTCAATGAGATTACACTGCTGTTTTAGGGCCTGATTTGTATTTCTTCATCCATGTCTCAGTTTGTGCCTCATGGCTTTTTTCAGATGCTACCGATATTTATACATAGATATTTTGTCATGTAAACTATAATAATAATTATTTGTTTTCTTTTCAACTCTCATTCACCACGACAAAATTATTTTCACGGTTTTCCCATTATATGGGAAAAATGTGGTTTGCAACCGGGCAAAATGGTGTTACACTGTCTGCATAGGCTACATACCAACAAAGCTAGAATAGGATGGAAAAATGCAAATCATTCCTTTGTTTTATTATAAAAACATAGTATTAGAAGTTGAAAATCACAGCATGAAGAGAGATATAATTACCCATAAGATAACACTTTATTTTATTAAATGGGTTTTTGATTAAAACCTGTGCCTGCAAGTGACTGTTAAGTCAGATTAAACAGTTTAAAAAAGTAGGATAGAAAAAAATACATTGTTAAAAATTGCAAAATTTGTAGAACACTTTGGTTGAATATATTTGACACTGTAATTGGCCCATCTTCAAGATATACATGAATGGTGTCCTCAGCTAAGTAAATGTAAGGAGTGGTTTATACAGTTTCAAGTGCAACAAATTTTAAATATAACCTTTAATGGAACAAAAGTCTTTGTAAATAACTGTAGGGCCAGACTTTATGATTTGTGGGAGGTCTGTTTTATTTTTGTTTATTTCTTACCCTTGACAGCTGGTGTCTTTCCCAGGATTTCCCAGCATATTGTCGAGACCGTAAAAAGTGAATGCTGAAGGACCCCAGGGCAACTACACACAAAATAGATTAGAGGAACCCTTCCACTGTTTTGGAATTTCCATGTTTTGTCCTTTGAAAAAGGAGCCGCCTCCTTCAGCTTTGATGTTTTTTTTTCCGGTATTTTTTCCGAGTGATTTTAAACACTATAGTGATGTCAAGAAAAAAATTCTCAAATTTGATTCAATTACATACAGAGTGATTTCTCCTCAGTCTCTTCAAGTATATTTATCTTTGCATTAAAAAAACAGGAAAAAAAGCAATTCCCTTTCAATGTCATTTTGGGTTTGTTCACAGGCCTGGCAACTGAGATTTAGTCATCTCATCGGTTATGGCGCCAAATACTACTCCTACCTGATGTCCAGAGCTGTGGCATCAATGGTGTGGAAGCAGTGCTTCATTCAGGATCCTTTGAACAGGTGAGATGAAAGATTTTGGATCAAAACGCCACTGTTTTATTGATGACTTATTTCATGTGTTTGTAAGGGACATGGGTGAGCGTTACCGTCGGGAGATGCTGGCCCATGGAGGCGCCAAGGAACCCATGTTGATGGTGGAAGGTAATACATTCAGTTTCAGATAAATCTGTGCAACCGCCTCTCCAGTGAAACCAAATGAACATGTAACAAGTTGGCTTGGCCTTCGGCACGCATTCCAATTTTTCATACGGGCCTCTTTGTGGAATGATTTTGCCCACCGCTACCAGAGGGACATTTTTAACCAAGGTGTGTCTTCTAGTTAGCATCACAGGTGTCTTCAAAACAGAACCTCCTTAGAGACAGTTGTTCATCCTTTACCTTTGTTTTCCTGGAGAAAAATCTTTATTTCTTGATTCATCCGGTCTATTTATCTCTAAAATGTACTCTGATTACTTTGTTTTACTCATTTTGAACTTTATTTATTTTAACTTATTCAATTCCCGCAACTGAAAGAGAAAATTGAAGTTTTTTTAATAGTTCATTTGCTCATTCAGAAAGGTTTTGCAGCACATAAAGTATCAGATGTCATGTTAAGGTTGCTTTAAACTGGATGCCCTGGTAAAAGTTTGGCCTGAAAGAAAATTCAATTTTTTTATGGCTTATGTTATTATGTTTATACAAAGATGCAATGCCAACTAATGGTGTACTAATACATACTGGTCACACATATTACACAATTTTGAGGAGGGGGGGTCTGTCAATGGGTATAGCTTGTTCTTTCTGGCTGTATTGTGTCAGGACACCACATGGCAAGAAGAACTTGTAGTTATTCTCCTTTCACCTCCAACATTGTGCCCCACTTACAACTCCAAGCAGACGGTTTTGCACACTAAATGGCAGCCAACCTTTTGTTGTGATCTGCAATACTGTTGCGTTGCTTTTTTTTTTTTATTGCTGAGGGCTTTGGTCAATTTTTGGTCAGAATTCTGCAGGGTGTCTCCTAAGTCTCAGTTATTCTTCTTTCTCAGATGATTGAATGACTCCTGTGATACATCAACAGCATCAGTTCCATTTGCCTCTGGCTTTCAATTTGTTCACCAAAATTGTCGCTATCATTTGTCATCTTTTGTAGCGTCATATGTCATTCATTGTAAAGTTAGAGAGGTTCATTTCCAGGGTAATGACTTCAGTATGAGAGAGAAAGAGTGAATGTTGAGAGAATCAAAAAAAGGTCACTTGAAACTGGAATAGGATACACAATCCAGAACAATATAATCTTTCAAACAAAGACCCATGTAAATTGAGGTGTGTGACTTTTCTCTAAGCAAGCCAAGACAGTGAGCATCCATTAATGCCTATCCAGGAATACACAGTTCCCTGTCCTCTGTGCTGCTGGCTGTTTTCAAGTAGAAAGAGTATTGAAATTCAAAGCTGCAGAGAAGCACAAAAAAGAGTAGAGGGGATCTGAGGAGAAGAAAAGAGGTGACCGAGCAGCTCGACTAACCTTTCAGACCAGGGATCTATGGCTTGTGAGCCATATATGGCTCTTTTCGTGAGTACATATGGCTCGGCGATAAAATGAACTTGTGCAACTATTAAATATTTTGTTACATGATTGCCGCAATGCAGAGACAATATTGATGCTCACAGTGTCGGTTCCAGTATTTATAATACTCAATTTTAACAACAGTTCACACCAACAGACCTCAGTGTGGCTGTAAATTGATAAATAGCATTTTATATGGAAGCTCATTAAACAATTTATTATTATTGTTTAGATCCTTTATTATGAATACCCACAAAACAAAATTCAACCCGAAACAAACATTTTACTAAAAACCCTAGCATAGCACCTAGAGCAATTTGGTTGGGTGAGCAGTAGGAATGGGCAAAGCTATACACAGGGCGTGCATACTCTTTCTCCTGGCCCAAAAGCAGCTGCACTGAAGATAAATACGTTGGTATTTGTGCAGTATTTCATGATATTTTTACAAAATATCACTGCTTGCACCTTGTTTTGCAACAATTATTTAGGACAAAAATGCCAGTCAAAATGAACTTCACCACTCTTGGGTCCCTGCAGAAGCGAAACGGATTTTAGGTGGTATAGTTATATTAATATGGGACACATGCCCCGGCATAATTATTAATTAATAGATTTGATCAAATCATCAAACATCACACAGTGAAATAAAATGTGCTGAAGATTGGCTTTTGTCTTCAGAGCGGGTTTTTTGAGTTTTGTCTTACTGTTTTTCTGGCACCCGTTTTAGACTGTTCTCTCAAAAACAAATCTGGCATCCAAAATGTATCTATTTTCTCGTGTGCCCCAGATTTTTAAAGTAATTGTTTAAAATTGAGTTTTAAATGAGATCTCATCTCATCTCATCTTATTAGCTGCACCGCTTATCCCCAGTAGGGTCGCGGGGGGTGCTGGAGCCCATCGCAGCAATCATCGAGCAGTGGGCAGGGGACACCCTGAACTGGTTGCCAGCCAATTGCAGGGCACACGGGGACAGACAACTCACTCGCCCATTCACACCTAGGGACAATTTGGACCAGCCAATTCACCTGAAATGCATGGTTTTTTTTTTGGAATGTGGGAGGAAACCGGAGTGCCCGGAGGAAACCCACGCAAGCACGGGGAGAACATACAAACTCCGCACAGGAAGTCTGGAGCTGGATTTGAACCCACGCAGGAGGTTCCCATGACATGAACTGTGCCGCACAAGCGCTAACCACTGCTCCGCCGTGCTGCCCTTTTAAATGAGATTCAGTTCATAAATGCTATCTGTATCACTATACTGTGAGCATGGCTGATAAAATAAAACTGTTTTTTGTAAAAAGTTTGCACCTGTCCGTTTTCAAGAGATTTTTAGGTTGTAAACCCCACTAAGTCAAGGTTTGAAGAAAATTGCCACTTTGGCTCTGTTTTTTAGCAAAACATTGGCATTTTAAAATGGCCAAAAGCTCCCAAATGTTGAATTAAGCTGGATGTGTTTCCATAAGTGTCACTCAATCAGCTAAGGAAGCCTTTTGCCAGTGTGTGTACTGCCCACTAAAGTCTTGCTACTCTTCCCGGATCTTGTAACTGTTGTTTAAGGAAATGAGCCCACACACTCTGTAATTACATCCTTTGAAGTTTGATACCATCATTTGCTTGTACGTTGGACCCTAAGTGTAATTTCTTGCATCTTCACATGTTACACATATTCTAGAGCAGGCACTTTTAAACTACTTGAAGCAGACACAAAAGTGTTGCATCAAACTTAATTCCGTTCATATTACTGTGCATAAATCTACAGAATCACAATACAGCTCAAGTTACTGCACGCTGAGGTTTGCGCTCTTTTTAAGCGTACAAACCCGTACTGTTTCCGATCAAACTTGCGAGGACCCAATTAAAGTTATGAAAGTACAGGAACACGGCCAAGCCCTGAGGACCAAGAGCCAGATACAATGAAGCTTTCAGGTCGGCTAGACATAGTTTTCTAATGTACAGCAGTAAATGAGTGAAATATAAAACCTTGTTTTTTGCACTGTTTTGACACAACCTTATTACCTTTAAATCACCTCAAGGGTAATAGATATATATGATAGTTTGGTGTTTCTACTGCTCATTTTTGTCAGACTGCTACTGCAGATTATTTGTCACTGTAACCACAAATAAATTCACGATTACATTCCCTTTTTTTTTTCAAAACCAGTTCCAGAGGTCTGCACAAACCATAAGAATAGGGTATATTTTTGGGTAGGTTTACCGTGAGCGTATTTTAAACAGTAGCGTTCTTCAAAGAGGTTCCAATCAGTGGCCAACCTATTTTGAAAGCAATTTCCAAATGTTTCTTCTGCGTTTTGTCCCAAGAGATCACATGCTAACGGGCTCAGAGCTGTTTAGCAGTCGCACAAGTCTTTACTGGACTCGATGGTAATCTCCCACCACTCTTGTAAGTAGATAAACAAGCCTTCCAGTGTGCGTGCTTGTAAATCTGAAATTGGGTGTCATCGTTTAAAACCTTCTCTGCACACATTTTGGCTTTTGGTCTAGTAGTGAGTCCTTTTCTAGATTTGCAGCTCTGTGACGCAGTTTAAAAACGTTCTGTGTGCATGCAAAGGCTCAGACACTTGATGTGTGGTCCGTTAAGACAACATATTCCTCAAATATTTTACATTTACATACTTGTGTTTTGTCTAGTCTCTTCCACACCCCCTCGTTTGCTCCTCACCAGTCCAATCAGATCTTGCTGAGCGTTGTTATGACTCCGAGGTTATCTCGGCATTCTATTCCAAACTCTCCCAGGGATCTCCCAGGGAGAGTGAATTTTCTCCCCAGGAGCTTGTTTATGAACGTCTAGTATGAGATCGGTTTCAAGGTCTGAGAGCCTCAAACATGAACTGTATATACGTAATAGCTGCTATAAAATTCTGTAAATTATGTAAAACAATAGAATCAAGCAAACAATTTTAAAAGTTATGTTATGTTTTTTGTTGTTTTTGAAGTGCCACACACAAGCCCACTCTTTTAGGGTGGCTGCGGTCCAATATCCCACTTGTCTTAATCCCCCCTGCACCAAGTGCAAATGAATCCCCCTCTTCACATTCAGAACAATAACCATTTGCAGTAACATGAATTTGTTGAGAAAGATTAACTCATTCACTGCCGCTGACTGCTATAAATGTCAAAGATCTACTCCAATTCGCTATACAGTATATGAATACTACTCTGTATTTACTTGGATCAGATCCTCACCAATCCAAGTATCGCCCACCCCTAGAGTTTTTACCAAGTGGACGTGTTTGCATCTTCAGCCATGCGTGTCTGCATGTGTGTGTGTGACCCATGCAGGAAACTCAGTCAGGGAGTCATTGCGGGTACGCGTTTATTGACATAGGCAAATCCACAGGGGCAAAGCAAGCGACTTCAAAGCCAGCATTCTACTGATGTGCAATGCCAGCAAAGAGGAGTGTTCCACGCATGACCTCACGTACAAATGTACTTACTAAACACACACGACGCTCCTGTTTACTTTGTAGTAGAATAAACGTCAACTGTCGGGTATATGATGATCACATCTGAATTTGCCTGTTTGCTCCCAACTTTGTGTTTTGGGGGGAAAGCCCCTTAGTAAACCAGTGTTTCTGTTTTGTCTTAAATCGTATTCTTGGTGTTGACTAATGAATAAGCCCAACTCACGCAGACCCTAGAGGTAGGGGTTTGGATTGTTTTGACCCAAAGAGCCATAAAAGCAAAATATTTTGATTTTTGTTGACACACTATATGTTCTGACAAACAAATGGAACAAAAACACCAAACCCGCTCTCCAGACTAAAGCTATTTATTACACTGTGTGCCGTTTGACGATTTGATAAAATGTATGATATAATATTGTTAGAGCCTGTGTCCCATATCAATATAAGTAAACTTCTTGAAATTGATCTCCCTCCCACTGTTGATGAGTATATCTGGCTTGTAGATGATTTATTTCTTGCTTATTTATGTATCGTTCTAATTTTGGTGACTTCAAAGCTGATTGAAATGTATGCAATGATGAGACTGAACTGACAAACATATTTTTGTCCTAAATAATGGTTTCAAAACAATGTGCGAACAAAGTTATATAACTTCGGCACAGACGGCACTGGGCGAGAGAGTGTGTTGGTTGTGTGTGCAGAAATCCGCTCACAATGTGACTTTCCCTGCGGGGATGAATAAAGTATCTATCTCTATCTATCTATCTATCCAAGTAAATTGCTCCGTGTGCCTTGCTGTAGTTTTCCGGTGTTTGCAAAGAGTCTGGTACATGTTTTATAATTTTTTATATTCAATTTTTTAAATATATTCAAATGAATTAATAACTAGATGGAAATCAATAAATTCTTTAAAATAAAACCTTTATTTAAAATACATAAATATCATAATAAATAGATATGTAAAGAAGATGTACTCACCGAGCGACTGCCTGAGTATAAAAAAAGTGTGACTAATAAAAATGTGTTTTGATGCCATTCTCCCTATTGCCCTGTTGTGTGTCAAACTAGGAGTCCCTAAGTAATATTTTTGTTAAAAAGCAATATCGACGACCAACTAACATGGACCGACCGACACCTTTAGAAATAATCTGGTATTGGCACCAGTCCTTAAATGCTCAATTCCGTCTTTGAAATTTTGAGTAGATATGTTTTGTTCAAATTCACATCATACAATGGCATTAACTCACTTGTGGCTTTCATATTTTTGTTTGGACATGAATACTTGGAATAAAGTAAAAACAATCTTTTAAGAAGCAGCAATGGAAAATTTAAAAAAAATGACCCCAAGTAAAATGAAAACTGACAAACATAAAACCTCAAAGCGTGCACCGTGCTTGCTGGTAATATGCTTTATAATCATGTAGGTAATATTATTCTCACTGTATGAACAATAAAGCATGGATGTAATATAATGCTGCTCAAATAAAAAATGAAGAGCAGAGTAGTCTCACAAAGACGCTGTGTATATACTATGTACTAAACAACATTGTTTTAGAGCCACTGGTTCCATGCATTTGTGGTTAGCTATTGTTGAAATTTACTATCAAAATGTAGCGTTTACCAAATTGTTCGAATTAGTTATCCGACGCCATTAACCAAACACAACCTACATTCACCCAACAATTTATGCACGCTCATTTCTTGAGGGAAAAGATGAACAGGAAGCCGTCATTTCCACACGGGGGCAGATTTAATTTCATTAACAATTTAAAACGACCGAATTAGTGACGTTGGAGTCTCTGGGAAGCTTTTTTCTCAAGTCCTTTAGCTTTCTCTTATTGGCCATCTTCTCCCCGCATAACGGCTTGCTGACTCCTACTATGAGCGTGCCAAGTAAGCCCCCTGGGCTTCACCATCTCGGGGAAGAGCGTCTCTATGTCTGGGGTACTCAAAACAACCCCGAGTGTTTCTCAAAACAACGCCTGCCGTCCTCCGTCAGAGTCCTGTTAACAAAACTAGACAAAATATTCTGCATTTGGAACAGCCTGACCTGTCATTGAATTAAAGCCTCCTCAATGAAAATCTTTATTGCATTATGAGTCAATCGTATAAAACCCTTTATAGTCAAATGTATAAAATCCTTCACTATGTATTGACAAACTCATTAAAAGTAGCAAACCGTGGTTGCTTTCGAATACACAAAAGGCCAATTTAAACATGGCAAATTTTGTTTTTGCAAACGATCACACAAAGTGTGTGAACGAATTATAATTTTGAGCAATCTGAATGATACTCAGGCATTGCCTTTTTTACTGTTACAGGTATGCTTCAAAGGCGGCCCTCGATTGAGGATTTAGTGGAAGCACTTGTTTCGGAGCTGCAGCCAAACTTTGAAACCTTCATCATGGATTCAGAGAGCTGATATGTCTCGGCCATAAGGACATTCGCTAACAGAGAAAATTTGACCCACACAGCAATGTGATGGGGATACATGCCAAAATTTACAGAATGTGTAAGTATTAAACAATAAGAACTTGAGATTGCTGACATGTTTTGACTCTTAACTTTCATTTTAAATACATTTTCTACTCTGGGACCAAGCTTCTTTATATAATAGAACAAGTACCGTAAATTCTGGACTATAGAGCGCACCTGATTATAAGCCGCACCCACCACATTTTCAGAGGAAAACCGATTTCGTACATACATAAGCCGCACCTGTATATAAGCCGCAAGCGCCCACGTTAAAAAATTGTAACACAAACATTAAATGTATCTAGACCCGACTTCAAGCCACGCGGTTGAAATTAAATGTCCTTTATTAACATATACAGTTCATAAATCAAGGTTTGATGCAGACCTGCAGAGTCCGGGTACCCGTTGAAACTAATCCAAGGAAAAAAAGTCTATATTCCCAAAGGTAAGGGTGGGAAAAATAAATATCCACTATTGTCCGCCGCGACAACAGGTCTCACTCACCTTTACCCCACTTCCCGTCAGCCCGCGTTTGCTCCGCCCCTCTTATTTAATTCGCAAAATATCAGAATAAGTGTCTCAAATAAATACATTACAAAAATATACAGGTGCAAATGCATATTATACATGGGTTACACACCAAGAGAGTTTTCAAAGCGTTAAGAATAATAATATAACTTTCATCCCAAACCGTGCCTGTGAAGGGTAGCAAAACGCTACTAGCAACACGCTCGCAACACAGTAAACGACTGTTAAAAAAAACATACCGTACTTGTAATAATCACGGTAAAACTGTCCTCATCTACTTCCTAATAACTAATGTCACTAAAGTCGTCGTCCTCAGTTTGGGAAAGAGACTTTGTCATATAGACGTCGTTCCACGCTCCCTTATTCAAAAACACGCTAGCAACACGCTCGCAGAGTAAAGTTTACGTGCAGTAGCTCTGTTTCCTTCTTTTTTCGGACTGCTCGATTGCACTTAGGCACATGACACAGCTTTCAAGCTTTCTTTTTGCAATTTGCATGGTGAGGATATTTCTACGCTTATTTAATTTGTGCACAAGCTAAGAAGTTGCAGTCTTCCTCGGTGCATATATTCCACCGGTCTAAATCTTACCCTTTGTACTCGAGCGCCGCTGGCGGCCGTTAGAAAAATTATATAAATTGGCTGCATCACTGAATAAGCCGCAGGGTTGAACGTTTGGGAAAAAAGTAGCGGCTTATAGTCCGAAATTTACGGTACTCATGTTTTCCACCTTTTAGTTTTTGTGAAAGTACTGATACATCGATGTGTTTGTGTGTGCGAATGAATAAGTGTGAGGCACATTTAAAGCGCTATGGGATGTGTTCTGTGACTTGAAAAGCACTATATAAATGCAGACCATTCACCATCAAACAATGTCTGTCATTTTACAATACTGAGACGATATTAGTGTGTTTTATCAAGAGCCAGTTCAAAAGCGCTCGTGCCGTGTTTTGTTGCACTTCTTGGCTGTAGATAGAAAGAGTTGGAAATCCCCATGACACTTGCATCCCTTCATGAACTCCCCTGTAATATAAGCGGCCGAGTGGTGGGTCATGCTAAAGCCAAACGCAGAAATGTGAGCTCGTGCTAAGCTCACAAGTAGCTCATATTAACGCTTTTATATGGTAGTTAGCAGCTGAGGTGACACTGTAGCTACTTCCTGTGACTGTTGACGCTCCGTCACCCCTGGCGATATCTAACGCAGTGGATTTCAGCCAGGAATTGCCCGTTTTTATCTTTGCAAAAAAACATGCCATTGTTCAGTAGCTTTGTTTTCTTCCAGTAATCAGCCTGGTGACTAACATTAATCTACGTCAGTAGGTGGCAGCAGACTAGTGTTTTTTTTGTCTTTTTTTATATAAAACATTTTCCAGACTACAAGCCACTTCAAGGCGCACATGAAAACCCCAAGTAGGCCGGAAAATTGAAAGTGTGCCTTATAACACAGTGCCCCTTCTAAAATGTGATGTAAAAGATTGAAAGTGCATAGAGTATTTATACGTGTGCGTTACTCAGGGATGGGAGGGTTACTTTAGTAATGTAATCTGATAGTTACTAGTTACCTGTTGATAAAATGCAATCAGTAACATAATCACCATAATACTGTAATGTAACTTGAATACTTTCAATTACTTTTCGATTACTCTGATAACAAATATGCTAATAAAACAATATTAACATAATATAAATAAAATTATTAGATTTTGTTTGAGCTCAATGAACAATGTAACCCAGGGGTGTCAAGCTAATTTTAACTCGTGGGCCACAGGATAGAACAAACATTCTCTCCGGGGCTGGAATAGTAGATTAGAGTGAAAGAAAAAGAGAGAGAAAGAAATAAGAGAGAGAGGCAGAGAAAAAGAGAGAAGGTGGGATGAAGAGAGAAAGGGAAAAGGGAGAGAATTAAGAAACAAGAGATAGGAGAAATTGTGAGAGAGGGGGGGAAAGAAAGAGAAAGACATCCAAAAGGAGAAAGGGAGAGACAATGTAAGAAACAAAAGAGATGAATAGAGAAATAGTTAAAAAGGGGAAAGAAAGAGAGAAAGAAATCCAAAGAGAAATAGAAAGAGAGAGAAGGTAAAAAGACACCGAGAGAAAGACACAACGAGGAACAAAGAGACGGAGAAAGAGCAAGAGAGAAAGAAATTTTTTTGTGGGAGGCACCTAGCTTTGACAACACCAAGCTGACATATTTTAACCTGCAGCTCGTTTTTCCCTCGCGCTTCCCTCAGCGTTGTCTCACGGGCCGGGTTCAATCCCTTCAGGCCCGCAGGCCGCCTGTTTTACACCCCTTATATAACCTTTAAAAAGAATTGGAAGAAACTAAAGTCAGGTAGTTGCTTGTAGTCTTACAAAAAGTGCTCTAATTTTACCCACTTAGTATAGGTTTAGAAAAACAAGCTTTTCCTTTCACAGGGCAGACAAGATATTTTAGTTCACATTACGAGCACATTAAGGACCAAATATTGTTTTAAACACACCAGGTTGTTACTTTCTAAATTTCCAACAAACTTTGGGATGTCTTGTGTCCAACTTTTACTTGTTTGAAGTGTGGATGCCAAACCTCTTGACAATTTTTGCATTTACTCGGCCAAGTAAATATTCTCACAATATAACAGTACAGTGATTTTGGAACACCGATTAACTGCAAAATACAAAAAGACGATCATATTTACGATATGTCCCCGATTGCATTACTAGTGCCCACACGAAACTGCAGGCTCAAGCCAATTCAATAAAATGAGTATAACATTGAAGGAAAAAAAAATACAGACAAAAAGAATAGTGCTTTTACCTGCAACACAGTGTGACAAACATGAAATCTGTACAATGCGTGCAACAGAGACGGTCATTACCATGAGCGGTGAACACATCGTGTTAAAGCCTGTTTTTCGAGTGTCAGTGATTGAAATTATAATAATATAGTTAGATACTTTATTCATCCCCGCAGGGAAATTCACATTTCCAGCAGCATCCCTGAGCTGAGAACAATACAATAATAAAGAAAAGAGAATACAATATACAAATACCCAATGTGACGTGCAAATGCCCACTGTAGCGTGTTATATAGAATATCTAAATAGTGCTACACAGAATACATATTGCAATAAAATTCGGTAATATGCAATGTAGGGGGTGTGGTTTAGTGTGGGCCTTTACTCTGCCGGGTAGAGTTAAAGAGCCTCATGACATGAGGAAGAAAATATCTCTTCAGTCTGTCCGTGGTACAAGACAGTGACAGCAGTCTGTCGCTGAAACTGCTCTTCTGTCTGGAGATAATGCTGTGTAGTGGATGCGATGGATTGTCCATGATTGACCGCAGCTTTTCCAGTGCCCGTCTCTCAGCTACTGTTGTCAGGCTGTCCAGCTCTGTGCCCACAACAGAGCTCGCTTTCCTCGCCAGTTTATTGAGACGAGAGGCATCCTTCTTCATGACGCTGCCTTCCCAACACGCTGCCGCATGGAAGAGGGCGCTCGCCACAACTGTCTCATAAAATATTTTCAGGAGCTTTTTGCAGATTTTGAAGGAGGCCAGCCTTCTGAGGAAGTAAAGTCGGCTTTGCCCTTTCCTACATAGAGCTTCTGTGTTGGCAGTCCAGTCCAGTTTGTTGTCCAGCTGCACACCCAGGTATTTGTAGGTCTGGACAAATTCTACACATTCTCCTTTGATGGTTACAGGAACCGGGTGAGTTCTGGTTCTCCTGAAGTCCACCACCATCTCCCTGGTCTTGGTGGTGTTCAGGTGCATGTGGTTTGCGTTGCTCCATTGGACAAAGTCCTGAATCAATTTCCTGTACTCCTCCTCCTGCCCATTTCTGATACATCCCACGATCGCAGTGTCATCGGCAAACTTTTGCACATGGCAGGACTCAGAGTTGTACTTAAAGTCCGATGTATACAGTGTGAATAGGAACGGAGAGAGCACGGTCCCCTGCGGAGATCCTGTGCTGCTAACCACAATTTGTCTATTAGCACATTGTATGTAAATATACTTTTAAGTAAAATTTTAATCCTGCAGAGTGATCCTTATTTTAAGTAAATGTACCTGTAACCGAATACATTTATTTTATATCCTAATAACGACGCCATTACATTTATTCTGTTACTTCCCAACCTTTGCGTTACTAGACGAGGTTTTATGGTTTACTACCGTTTTTGTGCACCAGTTCTATCGAAAACCATTCTTTATCATAATCACAAAGTAAAGCTCGGGCTTTTATACCAGCTGGTCGGGTCAGGCTATATTTAAGGCCCAATCTCGCCTCTACACATAATAGAGTGAGTGATATGCAGTGGTCAAATTATGACACAGTGTCCCTTTAACCTTTGGATGCATCAGTGGGGTTAAAAATGACTCCATGGATTGTTATTCTAAAAATAGTTGTAATATTGTCATATTCCAGGTATTCCTCATCAAACATTAAATCAAAATTATGCCGTTAGTGTATTTATTAATCCTTCAACAATTTTCGACCACACTCATAGACGGTGCCTGAAACTCATGGCAAAAATTTAGCGAATACCAGGGCAGACAACTCTGAAAAGTTGCCTGCCCATTTTTCACAACTTGAAACACAATAAGACTAATCGCCAAAAAAAAAACATCGTTGCAAAGTATTAAGGATTGATAATCAGAAAATAGATAGATACTTTATTCATACCCGCAGGGAAATTCACAATATATAACAGAACAACTCTTTAAAATTACGCTTATTATAAATCTACTGTTAACATTCATTGCATGTATATGACATCGCTGTTTTCCATCTCCCGTCAGCATGTACCTGTATTTACTCATCTTCATTCATGCATCGTCTGCTACAAGCCACGTGAACTCCTGTTTCCACGATGCTTTTAATGTACGTTTACGATTTGCAGCGTCATTAATTTTGCTAGCTTCTTTTGAATCTTTCTTCTGGGGCTGAGGTTTTGATTCCGAAACACTTATCCATTTTTCTTGTGTTCTCTGTGTGTCTACTATGGAAAATGATATGCGAAATTATTCGATGCAGGCTTCCGATCAGCTGTCGAGTATGCAAATTGCCAAACGAACCGAAATTTCCAAACTGAACGAAGATTTCGAAATCGGAATAAAGTAAACGTTTGATTTGAAAGGGAAGGGAAAAAAAAACGAATTTTTTTTTTTTCTTCTTCTTGAAAAAGTTGTCAGCCAACCGGGCAGCGACGTTTTGAAAGTTGTACGCCTGACGTAAAAGATGCATGCCCCTGGCGTCCAGGCAGACGTTATTTCAGAAACTCTCAGAGAGAAGTGTATGTACTCGTAGGTGATGCACCCAAGGGTTAAGAGAAAAAATTCTTCCATCAGAGTGGCAAGTAGTTTTTCCACAAGAGGCGCAGTCCCCGGGTTTGACCTACAACCCATACATATTCCATTTTGAGTTGTACCTTTGTTTTACATTGCCAATCAAAAAAAGGTGGTCTTTATATAGGCAGGTGTCTATTAGCAGTGTATACAGGTTTAACAAAGGAAACATTTGTGTGTTCCAGTGTTTTATTTACAAAGGTGTAAAACAAATACATTCACCGTCAAAACTACAATACAAACAGAGCACATGATCAGTCAGTATGTAACAAAAATATGTAACTATTTACTTTTTGTACATTATCCACAAATCCCTCAAGTTTCCCACCATTGTCCTCAATTTCTTCATGGCAAATGGTGCAACTTTCTTTGCAAACTGCGGATATCTAGGCGCTTTTCCTCCATTTTTTTAACTTCTTTCCTCAGGGTTCGTACGGGTGTTTGAAATTCTTAAAATGCTTTAATTTTAATGTGTTCAAGGATGGAAAAGTGATTGAATTTGGGTGAAGTGCTTGACGTTGTTGCCAGGTTTCTCAACATATGTTAAAAAAATGTCGATAACACTGCTCTCGAGTGGCTCTGCTTTGCCATTGCATTTCTTCTTACCTTGTGAATAACGGCAGCACGCATTAGTTATTGTGGCTATGTCCAGTGAAGCGGCATCGCCTCCTACGGGACAGGTGCATGCTACACCTAAATAGGGTACTGTTAAATGTGTATTTGTGCAAGGATTACTTATCATTTATGGATGTTTATTATGGGCTATTCAAAGATTGAAGATATCATTTAATTGGTAGGCAGCACGGCGGCGCAGTGGTTAGCGCTTGTGCGGCACAGTTCATGTCATGGGAACCTGTCGTGGGTTCAAATCCAGCTCCAGACTTTCTGTGCGGAGTTTGTATGTTCTCCCCGTGCTTGCGTGGGTTTCCTCCGGGCACTCCGGTTTCCTCCCACATTCCAAAGACATGCATTTCAGGTGAATTGGCCGGTCCAAATTGTCCCTAGGTGTGAATGAGCGAATGAGTTGTCTGTCCCTGTGTGCCCTGCGATTGGCTGGCAACCAGTTCAGGGTGTCCCCTGCCCACTGCCTGATGATTGCTGGGATGGGCTCCAGCCCCCCGCGACCCTACTGAGGATAAGCGGTACGGCTAATGAGATGAGATGAGATGTATGTTATCAGAACAACTTCCGGCACCTGTCATTTTTAGCCAACATCGGTGAAAGATTTGTCTCAAACAAATATTTGATTTTTTTTTCCAGATCTAAAAATATTTTTTCTTGATAAATGCGCACCCAAGATTAAATATGCCGAAGTATGCGGAAGATAAATTTGTGGCAACATTCACATTGGTTTGGTTCTTTTGATACTGGAAAAATATTGGCTTTGAAAGTCCTTAATACAAGCTCAAATTTGGCCATGAAGAAAGTGTACACACCCTGATTCCGACACCAGCTGATTGGCGGCCACTTCACATTTTCACTTTTGTTTAGCCGAAACGTCTTAAGGGAGTCCTGTGAAGAGAGATCCGGTTGCCGCCTTCGGGGTGAGACCAAGCTGTGGGATTCCGGAGCAATGCTTGTCATCCTGGAAGACGGACACACACCGATTAGCGACATCAGCGAACTGTGCCAAACGCAAAGCCGCTTTCAAGTCGACTCTTCTTTCTCGTACCAGCTGTTCCTCGAACACAAGTGCCGTCATTTTAACCTGGTGCCAACAGTGCGCTTCTTTTTCAGGCACACCTTCTACGAAAATGCTCACAGTCATATTCATCTGTTACAGTCTGTGATATATTCTGGATTTTGATGCTAATGCTTTTAATGTTTTCTCATGTAAAGGGAAATTAGAAATTTTATTCGTTTTGCTTCACATGTAGAGCCTCTTTCAATAGTCTGAGAAGGGTCGTGCAGTGAGGCTTGTGTGTGGGGGAGACGGTCAAATTTACAAATAAATGAACTTCCATCCATTATCTGAACCGTTTATCCTCAGTAGATCGTGGGGGCGCTAGAGCCAATCCCAGCCATCTTCGGGCAGTGGGCTGGGGACACCCCAAACTGTCTAACCTGAGCCCTGACCTTAACCACCCTAACCCGAGCCCTAACCTTAACCACCCTAACCCGAGCCCTAATCCTAACCAGCATAACCCTAATCTTAACCAGCCTAACCGGGGCTGGTGTTTGGGGACTTGTGGCCGACACTGGTGGATGAAGACCTGGGTTAAAAATCCCCAGTCGGGGAAACTTTGCGGGCTTGTGTTTGGGGGCATGTGGCAGACACTAACGGATGAAGGCCTGGGTCAGAAATGCACGGTCGGGGAAAACGTTGCATGCATGCTTTTAGAATGTGAGAGAAAACCGGAGTGCCCGTAGTAAACCCACTCAAGCACGGGGAGAACATGTAAACTCCACACAGGAAGGTTCACTCTCATGTCTTCAGAACTGTGTCGCGGACACACTAACCACTCAGCTGCCGTGCTGCATAAATAAACCTACAGTTCATTAATCATTTCATTGGTAGAGCAAGGGCGCGGTATAGAAAATCGGAAATTTTGTGCATTGTGCCTCGCATGTAAGAGCCTCTTTCAATATTCTGAGCAGTGTCGTGTGGTGAGGTTCGTGTATGGTGAGACAGTCAAATTTACGAATATGGAACCTTAAATTTCATAACCATGTTTTTTCTTGACCACTAGATGTCGCTGTATTGTGCAGTGCTACAATGGACAAGGGAGATTACAAACAACGGAGGCTCAAAGTGGCAAAACGGTACTTGTTATTGACAGAGCAAGAACGCAGTATGTAAACTATAGCATACAAAAAAACTTATCAAAAATATGAATTATATCATTAAAATGGGCAAAAAAAAAATAATCTATTTTTGTCAAGGCCCCCCTCTAAAGAAGAAATCCTCTTGTGCTGTCTCCTCATCTAGGTTCACTATGTTTTTCATGGTAACACGTGAGGGTCTGCTCCACTTCATACTGGCCGGAGATGGTAAATCATATTGCTTAGTTAAGACCAGATAACTTTGCTCATGGTAACAACTCTAAAATTTAAGTTCTTACCAATCTAGAAAAATGTTACTATTTTATTTGAAATAAAATCGTAGAACCCCGGTTCCTTTAACTCATTGATTTGATTTTTTAACTATAATTTATCATTAAATTATTCTAGTTCTATTTATATTGTATTATAAATACATTAAAAACATTTATTTTACTAATGACGTAATAAAACAAACCATTTTGCAATTTTTATTAATGTACAGGAAATACAAGTTCAAAATCTAGAAAAAAAAATAAAGGTTTTTTTTTGCAAGACGTTTGTTTTTTTAGTATATGCTAGCAGATTTCAAACGGGTAGCGTGTAATATTCAGCGCCTCCTAGTGTTAAAAGAAATGTCATTCATTAAAAAAAAAAACAATATTAATTTGAATAATAAGCAAAAATACATGGACTGTTATATAAAAATATGTTGGAATTTATTTTACATTATATGAGCCTGACCTAGAGGGAGTGGACATAATTGTCAGCCATTTTGCTTCCATGGGTGCCCAAAAACAAAAAGAAAGAAAAGAAGAGTAGAAAAATAGTGCAGTTTGGTCGCTTTCAGTATCTGTAGTTCACAATTTTGCTTTGTTGCATGACACAATACAGTTACCGTATGTTCCGCACTATAAGGCGCACCTAAAAGTATAATTTTTTTCAAAAGCTGACCATGCGCCTTATATATGGATCAATATTAAGTCGCAAAGTCTCGCAACTAATGAAAGCAGCCCCCGACTAGATTTTCCCCCGAAGGCGAAGTAGTCCGCGGTGTATGCTGGGATTTATATACCGGCGTTTCATTGGCTAACCAATGTGTCAATCATCATTTGAATCGATCACTATTGGCTAAAGTTATTCGGAGGTAAAGAGAGCAGATCCTTTTTATCATTTACAGGCTGGCATAGGCTAAAGGGGCAAAACAAAGCCTGCAATTGCCCGAAAAAGATGAATGTGAATAGCATGTTGGGTTGACGGCATAGAGAAAACAGTATTTTACTTTTCTGTACTGTATTTGTAAATATTTTACTCTCCTGGATTTACTACCCTCACGGATATAAGAGGACCATGGTTGCACATTATTATTGAACACAACGACTTCGGTGAGCTACTCCGGCTATATATTTTCCCAGTATCTTGTTTCAGAGTGATATCGATGTTTCTGTGATGGGTCTTTTTTTAAATTAAACTCAATTCAACAACAAAGTGTTTGTCATATGCACATTAAAGTTGCGAGCGAAAAAGAAAATAGAAACTAAGGAATGAATCTCAAGACTTTAACCTTCTGAATGATATTTGGAACGATGCATTTGAGTGACATCGTACGGACACCGCATCCGCACGTGTCTACGACACGTATTTGCTTCTTTGCAAGCTTTGGGAATGTTAAGGGGGTAATCAGTTGGACTGAACTATCTGACTGTTTTGTCGACGTTCCCATTGTATCGCCTTATAATCCGGTGCGCCTTATATATGTCAAATATAGGACCAAAAACTATTTTTTTCGGGGTGCGGCATATAACCCGGTGCACCCTATAGTGCGGAAAATACGGTACATCAAGTGGTCAAATAAGACACACTGTCCCTTTAATGAGATGCAATAAACGTTAACGCTGTTGTTTTACTGAAAGCCGCTCGAAGCAAGCACAATTTACCGTGCAAGTGCGAGTATGAGAGTGTTTAAAACAGATGGGATGGCTAAAATAAATATTTACAAGATTATGCTCTTTCGACGGCAGATTCTCACCTACTGCATGCGGGCCTGGAATGCATCCCACGCCACAGACACTGGCTCACTGTATTAAATTCCTTCATCTTTAGCATGTTGCCCTCACATACTTTTCCCGACAACCAAGTTCTTTTAACAGTTTGGTTTGAGGCAACTCATTTCAAATGTCAACCGAGAGATCCAAAGTACCATCGCCCTCAAATCAGAGTCACCAAAAAAGGCTGCTCCAAGTAAAAGGTCAGCTTACTTACCCTTTGTAGTCGACGGCGGCTGCTCTGTCTGATTTAGCCCGAGGGGATTCTCGCTCGGGCCGGGTTCTCCCTCCGATCCCACGTTTATCTCGTAGGCTCCTGGATCCTGAAAGCCGATCGAAAAAGCTCCCGCGGTTCCGTTCTGTGGATCGCTCGGCGATTCCTTGTCGCGTTCCGAGTTTCTGTTAAACACGAGACAAGTGGGTGGAAATTATCGACAGTCTAGTTTTCGGTACTTTACGTCAACGATTTGAAAAAAAAAAGATTTCAAGTTCAATTTATCGATCGACCAGCGCTGGTTTTCAGCCAATCAGAACGCGAGGCATAAGACAGCCCGGTCCCTTTGGTATCACAGACTAGCATGGCATGCAAGCGGCTTTGCATAGAATCTATGGGAACTGAAACAGTTTTATGACGCTGCTGTTGGGTCGGTTAGCAGTGAGAGAAGTTTGTAAGTTGCACTTTGACTATATCACTGCGCCCTTGTTTTTATATATGTTAGGTTAACCCCAACATTTGTAATAAAAACCTGCACTCAAAGACACAGAGACGTAAGTATGACTTACTTGCAAGGAGAATTGACCATAGACTGCCTATTACAGTCTACTAGACACTCTGAAAAAGTCTATTTCGTCCTTGCCTTTTTATTGTATTAGGAACGCCCTAGTTTACATGTTTCTTCTGCTAAAGGGAGGAGGAGTGACAAAAAAACAGTTTGAGATCTGTTTTCACAACATCTTATCGTATCAACACCTGTTAAAACTTACAACAACATGTTATCGTATCAACAATATTACTACTGTTGAACTAGGTGAGAATGGCACACTAAGCAAGAATATACACAGTATGCAACAGTAGAATAACTTATTTACAGTTTAAATCCATCAATATGACACAAACAAATACAAGCAAAGGTGGGGTTTCGTATTAAAAGTAAAACTTAAATCATTATACCCTCTATAGACCATTAACTCTCAAATCTGAATCTATATGTGTATTATGGTACAGGGCCTCTGACTCTCATACAGTGCCATTGTTTTGCATCCACTCATAAAAGCTTATTAGCGTCTTTGGACATCTTAATGCCATGAACATAACTACATAATAATTGAGATTATTTTCTATTGTCTTGTGAGAAGTTTGCATGAGAAGGAAGAATTGATACGGCTATGCCATCGAAAATAGCGTCTAAAGAGTTGCTCGCTGTTGTTTCAGCCGCCCTATTTGCCCCGCGTGTGATACATGGATATTGTAACTATAGTGGGTGTGTCATTCAAAATGGCGACTAACATAGTTAGATAGTGATTCCGAATATAGTATTTACTAATGCGCCGAAAGAAAAGGCGTATTGGTGAATGCTCAGAAACCGACTCGTTCGCAAACAAAACATTTCAATGAACCAGCTCCCCACCAATACACAGCTGGTTCCAGATTCAGGTCTGCCACTTTATACCAAAGTGAACTGAGGCCTGCTACTAGGATGCAAAATTAGAATCCCAATCCCTCGTAACCAGTTTGGTTGTCGCAGGCGTGTTGATTGCTACTGTACCTGTCGTCGAGGCTGCCGTGAGAGCGAAAGCGTGCATTGTCCAGACTGCCAGTGTCTTCGCAGCACAGCGCTGGGATTACATGCACTGGACCTGACGTACACAAAGCGAAATTATGAGACATCTTTCAACTGTGAACAGTGTGTATGGACTAAAGAGCGCACTTGATTAAAAGCCGCATGAGCGAATTTAAGGATGAAACATTTTCGTACAAGCGTCGCTGGATTTTAGGCTGCAGGCGTAAGCAGCCATAAAAATAAACTCTTTCACGCCCATTTTCTTTTTTTAAAAATCTAAAAAGTGAGATGTGTCGTGACAGACACTCATTTGCGGAATCATAACCGTAGACAGTGGGAATCTCGTTCATCCATTCATGCGCTTTAATAATTAGATGAGGCATTTAGCTACCAAAGGCAGTCATAGTTACTCGGGCCGTTTACCCGCACTTGATTGATTGACACTTGATTGAATTTCTTCATTTTGACATTTAGAGCACTTGGCAGAAATTGCTATGCTTTGTTTTCATTAAACAAGTCCCCCGGTCCTCCCAGGGCGGGGAATGCTTCCGCGTCAACGACGATCCGCTTCACGGATAAATATAAAGAGATGAACGAGCTGCAAGGTATTGCTGTAGGGTTTAAAATGTAGGAAAAAGTAGCGGCTTGTAGTCAGGAATTTGCGGTAGTCAATTAAATGACAGGTAATACACATCATTAGTTCAGTGTGACCTATGGTACCGTTTGCAAGGTGACACTGGCAGCAGGCTCCTTGGGGGAAGTCCTGGAGCCAGCGCGGGTCCAGGCAGGACAACTCGGCCCCAATGTACCGACAGTCCTCTGACCTCAACGACGTCGCTGGAGAAACAAGTTATAAAAACAAGAATACTGATGCACATGTACAAATTGGGGTATATGTATATATATATATATATATATATATATATATATATATATATATATATATGTAACGGGTGTAATAATAACTTTTGTTTTATTAAAATTCCTGCTGAAATATGTTGTATAGTTTTTGTGCAAATGTCCTGCAATGATGAGTCCAACAGTGCCACCCGCTGTTATGGGGTAGGGTTTGGTTTGGCTTTTGACATGTGACCGGAAGGCGGGGTTTTTGGCAGTCTACAACGAGCTGTCAACGGTAAGACACGATCTTTTGGTGCTCCGCAAAAAGTTAATTTTAAACATTAAAACCACAGCTGACAAATCTCTCAACACGCACAGTAATGTGATCGATGTTGGCAAGCTGTTTGGATTTATTTTCGTTTTGTTTCTGTCGCCTTTTATGTTAGTTTTGCCGGACGTTGCATGTTGTGCTAAAATGCTAATTCCCCTTATAGAGATTAAAGCCAGCAGAGAAGCTAATCACGTGTTTGACTCATTCATTTGCAGGTAAATTGTACCCATTTTTATACTCATTATTGTTATTATTTCTATTTTCTCATATATATAAAAAGGATGATGTTGGTTAAAATTCAGACTAAAGAAAATAAGTTGAATTCATTGTAAACGTCAAAAAAGCCACTATACGATCTCTTGTTAAAAGTATCTTGTTAAAATGGATGTAAACATGTATTGTGATGGTTGATATTCAGGGTTGGGTAGGGTTACTTTAACTGGATTACTTTCAATTACTTTTGGATTACTCCAATACCAAATATGCTGACAAAAGAAACTAAATATGAATAAAATTACTAAATTTTGTGCAGGCTTGGGGAGTAACGGAATACATGAAACGGCAAAAATGATGTTTGGATTTATTTTCATTTTGTTTCTGTCGCATTTTATGTTAGTTTTGCCGGAGATCAAAGCCAGAAGAGAAAGCTTACCACGTGTTGTGAGTCATAATTTTAATTCATATTTTTTTTTTTGTCTTTTATTAGCATATTTGGTATTGGAGTAATCTAAAAGTAATTGAAAGTAATCAAGTTAAAGTAACCCTACCCAACCCTGTTGATATTCTAAAATATATTTTATGTAAATTGAAAAGAAAGCTCTTTGATATGTTTTGGGCAGTCTACGACGAGCTGTCAACGAGATCAAAGCCAGCAGAGAAGCTAATCACGTGTTTGACTCATTCATTTGCAGCAACTATAATAAAAACCTCATCATCCAGTCCAGCGTGGATGTGGGTCTTTGGTGGGACAGGTACACCGCGGTTACATATATATATATTCTATTCACTGCCAACTTTCGGCTTACCACTGGGCTTTTTCTCAAGCAGCTGCCTCTTACAGTAGATGACGCATAGGACCAGCAGGGCCAGTAGGACCGTCGCCAGAGCGCTGCAGATGACTGCAGCCAGGGCCATGTCACCAGGGCTGGTCACCACCGGGGGCAGCGGCACCAGGTTAACTCGCCCGCTGCCTAAACACACATGCAGTTGGTGTCAATACTTAGTCATATTGAAAATTCACAAAACATAAGTATAAACAATTACAGTGGAACCTCGGTTTTCGAACGCCTCTCAGTTGGAACAAATCGGAGTCCGACCCAAAATTTCGAGAAATTCTTGCTTCGCTGTTCGGTCAAAAAATCGGAGTTCGAACGCCGGTAATGCGTGAGTGCGTACGCTAGGGTGCGATGCTGAGCGGCGTACGGGTGTAGATCGCTCTTTTCGTGACCAACTGTTATCGCGTGCGGACGTGCTTCGTTTTGCTTTCGCTTTTAATATAGGCGTACGGAGTGTTTTAGCCCCTAATTATGCCTGTCATGAGTCACTTTAGAAAAGTGCTAAAAAGAAGGCAGAAGCAAGTGTCATTAGATCGGTATTTTAAGAGAAAAGAACATCCTTCCAAACAATAACTTTCCTCCCCACCGTCCACCTGCGCCTTCTGCTGACCACCACAAAGGTAAGAAATCCTATTCATAATTCTTTTCTTTATCCCTTTTATTTTGTATTTTTACACGTTCATGTTAGCGCAATCTTTCGTACGGAAGATTACGATAATGCAAACGTACGATTAGCCTGGGTTCGCTTTAAGTTTACGTTAAACATTCAGAGTAAACATTCAGGGTGTTGGAACGGATTAAAACGATTTACATTATTTTTAATGGGAAAAATCATTTCGGTGATCGAACAAATCGGTTTTCGAACAGGGTTCTGGAACAGACTATGGTCGCGAACCGAGGTTCCACTGTATATAAAAGCACACATAGCATACAAAAACATACTGAAAAGTACCCAAAATAGGTAAAGGTTCCCCCAAAATACAACAGCATAATTAGAGTAGAATAGAATATACCTTTATTGTCATTGTTACAAAATGGGTTGAACATATTGTGACAACGAAATTGGGCGTGGCACTCCAGTTTCCCATTTAACAGGATAAAAGAAAACAAAGAAGATAAAAAAACAAAGACGATAAGGTTATAATTTACACAATATTTACACAAGAAATGTGGGCATGTAGGATGTTACATACACTGAAACATACTCAAAGTATTAAAACTTATTGAAATATATTCAAATTACTGAAAAGTGATAAAAGGTACCCTAAAATACTGAACAGTACCCAAAAGTACTCAAAGGATCCATGTACTGAAAAATACTAAAAAGTACAGAAAATGTCACATACATACAGAAAAGTACTGAAAAGAATGGAAGTAAAGACAATTATAAAAAAAATACTCACACATACTCAAACGCACTGAAAAAAAACAAATAATTAAAAAAGTCCTACAAAGTACTCTCAAAAGTACTCATGCATACTGAAAGGTCCTCAAAAACACTAGCAATTTTGAAAATAACTAAAAGTACAAGGAAGTATTTGAACTTACTGAATATTACGGAAAAGCACTTAGATATACTGAAAAGTGCTCTAACATACAGGAATGCACTAGAAAATAACTAAAACTAGGAACCATCACTGGAACATACCAAAATACAGAAACATACTCAAAGTACTGAAACATACTGAAATATACTAAAAAGTACTCAAACATACTGAGACAAAATAACTCAAAGTTCGGAAACGCAAAGTACTGTAAAGTACTCAAAGTACCAAGTATTTACAATTACTGGAACATAGTCAAAGAACTAAAATGTAATCAAATATACTGAAAGAACTCAAATTACTGAAAATTAAAAGAATATAATTAGAGTTGTAAAAGTGCTTACATGCACTGAAAACTATTGCACATATATAAAATGGTACATCAATGTACTGAAGTCAGGTAGACTGGAGGATTCCGTCAGATCTGTGAATATGTCAAGAGGAAGACTGTATGGCTCACTAGCTAGCCCTGCAAATGCTATCCTCAGTTTCTCTAAATAGGGCTATTTGTGCTTTTGGACAAGGTGAGCCACGTCATCCGACAGAATAAAATAACTTTTTGGTTGTTTTGTTTCCTGGCCATACCTATTGTTTACTATGGTTTACTGCCGTCCGTCATAGTGTCGTCACTTGGTTAGGTCACGTGAATGTAAAGGGTCAACAAAGACGTGCTCTTGAAAGACAGATTGCTAAAACAGAGTTTTTACAGCTTAAGGCGTTTAAAGACTTTTTAACTCCTTTTGAAATCAAATTTAAGACCAAGTCGACAAAAAAAGTGGAACTGTTTAAAACATAGTTCTATTCTCTAGCTTATGAATAATTTGTATTTCCTGTTGACAATATACGTGTATTATTCGATATTGCAACATCCATTGCAGCCTGTTTATACTGGAAGGGGGATTACCTCATGTGCGGCCCCTTCTCAAGGTTTCTTCATTTTCCTCATGTTGGGGTTTTTGAGTTTTTTACTTGCCCTCATGTAGGTTTTAGATCAGGGGATGGTGTAATAATGGTCTGTAGTCTGTACAGCCTTTTGAGACTCCTGATTAAGGGCTATACAAATAAACATGACTTGAATTGACTCATCCTGAGGTTTTTGAGTTTTCCCTTGCCCTCATGTAGGTTTTAGATCAGGGGATGGTGTAAGAATAGTCTGTAATTTGCAATAATCTGTGGTCTGTGCAGCACTTAAACTCCTTGTGATTAAAGGCTACAAATAAACATGACTTAAAGGCTCGACTGAAACCACATCACCGTTTTGATCGTTTCATTGTTGTGGTCACCCGATTTTGCCACGAATGTAGAAATCAGTGAAATTTAAAAACAGGAAATTGATTCTACTTTATCTATTTAGTTCAAACAAATATAAATCTTATTAATATGTTCACATTTTTAAGACTTTCAAAAATTGCATTCAAGACATTTGAATGCCAATTAAAGCCTTATTTTTAGAATAATGAATTCAATGTCTTTGAAGACTTCAAGGATCTGTGGCCGTCATGCAGGTGAAATCCTCCAAAAGGATCACGGTCTTCTCTCCCAAACACAAAAGTCTTATCACACACCGAGCAGCTGCAGCAAATGAACAAACCATAGAAGACAAGCTCTCCTGCTGATTGTATCTCAGCACAAACAGGCTCACCAAACCGCACTCATCCCTCCGGGCCCCCCCGGGGCCCCCTCGCCTCAAGTCTGGAGCTTTGATTTGCAAGCGCTTTGAACAGAAGTCAGCGCGTTTGACCCCGAACTTGAAAAAAAAAAAAAAAAAAACGGCGCATCTCTCGCTTTACGAGGGAAAATTCCTCGCGCTAACTCCTTTCCGATTGCTTAGCATGCTCGTAAAACACCATGCGGGAATGTTAGAAAGCTTTTAGCGGTTTACAATTAAGTCAACATGAGGCTTATGTGTAACAGAGTATCTCTGCAGTTAAATACAAGAGATTTCTAAATAAATGTGTTTAGTTCAGAATACTCACACAAATACTGAAACTAATTTCATGGTTTTTTATACAGCTAGTTTGAATATAAGTGATAAATATTGTCATAAAGTCAAGCAAATAAAATACTGTATTTATTCTTTTTTTTCCCCAAAAAAGAAGTACAAGTTTTTGCACATGTTTCACACGGGGTTTAACGGTGGTACTGAAGAATTCGGACTATAAGCCGCAGGTTTTTTCCCCAACGTCAAGAGGTTATGGTTTTAGTTTTTTTTTTGTAAATATCTTATGTTTCAATGTGGGCACGTGCGGCTTATAGTCAGGTGCGGCTTATGTATGAACAAAAATGCTTTCTTCCTTTAAAAATCTCCTGGGTCGTTTTTACTGTTCCGTTCATGTTTAGAAAGTTAAAAGTGAAAGAACAGAAGGAATTAATTTTTTTCTAGTAAGCAACTTTATGCGGTTTCTTCAGTCGTTGATATCTCCTGTGTTATTATTATCTTGTTTAATTATTCCTGATTGATTTCCTTATGATTTTTTAAGATTTTTTTTATCTTATTCTGTGTTAAAATAGAGGTATTTGTGAACTTTAGTTTTATTTGAGCTTTTCTTGTGATATACTTGTACAGCCTCACCCGGACTCTGTTTCCAGGTAAATGTGAGACTCCTGCATTGACACTTTTGATAATGCGTTTAAATGACATCACTGTTTCAATGTAAACAGTTCGAGCAGCTCATGTACTGGGAACTGTGCAGGAGCTAACATAAATAGATAGCGTCAATGTTAATGAGCACTTTTTTTAACTGATTCCTGTTGACTGAGATATATATCTGATAACCATTCCACTACTTTTAGGATAACTATGAATGGGCTTAGTAGAAAGGTTCAAGCTTGGGGGGTCCAGCCGAAGAAATAACAACACACTAATCTAGCGCTAAGTTTGCTTAATGTGCTTTTAAGGAATTACACACTCGAAAGCTTGGCGGTACAAGTAATAATGCTTCATGTGAGTGTGTGTAAAAAGCTTTGAAGTGCGTCGACATGATTGAGTAAGTGGATGACGTCTAGCGTTTGAAGTTTATACAACAGATTATCAAAGCTGTCACTGCAGCTTGCTCACACAAAAGCTGTTCAGCCTAGATTCTTTTTCAAGTTCGTGAAAAAACGGGCACTGCCTTACTTAAATAAATCAAGTGTTATATGGTTTGATTTCATAGGCTTTGCCAGATTTATGACTACAACAGAAGCTGTAGCTCCCTCAGGACTATGCGTAAATCCAACAAATCTATTCTGTTTTCCTATTTAATTCTAAGCACTGAAAGTGACAAATTGATCGTCATTGCAAGAAGTGAAATGCACAACGAAATTAACATTCTTCTCTGGTAGCGAGTGTGATAATGAGATAAAACCCATATCGCTGGTACTCCTGTGGTAAGAGATTGGCGCACTCTGTGCGGCGACCCGGGTTTGAAACCCTTTATAACCGAAAACGCAAAGCTTTCTGGTATTGTTCAGGGGGCCGGACCAAAAGTGGAGGCTGGCCATAGTTTGGAGACAGCTGCATAAGAGGCTTAAGCAGTCCATAAAAGCCAATCTCACTTTGACTTGCCCCAAAAAAAGTCAGTGGAGAGTAAGAAGGAGAAAGAATAGAGGCGTTGCACAAAGATTTACAATCTGCACCCTAGGGCATCAATCCCCGACCGCCTCCCCCTCACCCAACTGCACAGCTGCATTGCCGCTGCAGGCCATCGAGAACCATTAGCATAATCCTGCCTTTCTGTTTTCCGCGCTCTTCTCCAGAGGACGCCGGATGGAAATGGCGAGGCTTTCAAATATTTGGAAAAGCTCTATTGAGGAACCCCTGTAGGAGCCAAGTGGCAGCTATGATCTCACACAATGGCTGTTTCGTTTCCAAGGCCTTCTCTGGTATCACAATTGGACACCGCATAGCTGGACATCAGGAAAGCTGAGGCAAATATCAATAAAGTCCAAGACAGCAACCAAAAACAACTTCATACTAATAGGGCTGCAAGGATTCTCTGACGTTTGGTAGGTCTCCTGGAAGTAAAGACAACAACCTCAACCTGAATGTGGAGAAAACCAAGGAGATTTATGTCAACATTATACACCGAGCATGTCCCACTCATGATCTACGATGCTGCAGTGGAGAGGGTGAGCAGTATCAGTTTCCTGAGTGCGCATACCAACAAGGATCTGTCCTGACGTCACGATATCACATCCCTGGCAAAAAAAGCCGATCAACGCTTGTACTTTCTCCAAAAACTGAGAAGACCAAGTGCCCCGAACCCTATCATACTCTTTCTACAAAAGCATCATCGAGAGCATGCTGACCAGATCCGGTGCCTCCACCATGTCCTGCCCAAAGATTGTGCAGCGCTTCGTAAGAACAGCAGAGAAGACTTCTCTGATCTCCCACTCATGCCACTTCTGCATAACACAATTCCCCCCTCACCCACAAAGCCACCAGGATTACGGGTGAATCCACCCACACATCTCAAAGTCTCATCCACCTGCTGCCTTCAGTAAGACTGTGGAGTCTCAGAGCCAGAAACAGCAGGCTCAAGGACAGCTTCTTCAATCAGGCTGTCGAGACTCTAAACTCTCCCTAACCTACCTCCTTGCACACCTCAGTCTTCTGCCAAATCAATGCAAAACTGCTCTAATTAGATTCCAGCTAATACTTGGCACATTATTTGTTCCAAACCTAATACATTTTTATATTTTATACGCATAATTTTTTTTTAAACCTTGTGGCCTTTTGTTATTCGTATAATGTGTCTTTTTTATTGGATGTTTGCACATGAGAAAGCAGAGGTAATTCCGTCTTTGTCGTATGTTGAACATATGGCATATTTGACGATAAAGTTTGAAAGTTGATAAAAGGAATAGTCAACAATAAACACACTGAGGCATCTCTACATGTATAAAATCCCCGGTGAGAGTCGCGCATTCGCAATAGGCATTGGCGTCTCTATCTGGAGTGGTAACATAAACATACAGAACTTGCAGTATCAACATCAATGACGCGGTCCAAGAGTTTTGGGCCAATTTAGCCTTGACACTGTCAATAAAAAGACGACTTGCAACGTTTGCATAGCAGACCTTCCGTATCGTCAGGGTTGGTAGGGATATTTTAACTGGATTACTTTCAATTACTTTTGGATTACTCCAATACCAAATATGCTAATAAAAAACAAAAGAAACTAAATATGAATAAAATTACTAAATTTTGTGCAGGCTTGGGGAGTAACGGAATACATGGAACGGCAAAAATGATGTTGGCAAGCTGTTTGGATTTATTTTCATTTTGTTTCTGTCGCATTTTGTGTTAGTTTTGCCAGGGATCAAAGAGATCAAAGCCGGGAGAGAAAGCTTACCACGTGTTGTTACTCATAATTTTATTCATATTTAGTTTCCTTTGTCTTTTATTAGCATATTTGGTGTTGGAGTAATCCAAAAGTAATCGAAAGTAATCCAGTTAAAGTAACCCTACCCAACCCTGCGTATAGTAGCGGTCGATTGGTGTCGCACTAACATTTAAAGATCACGTTGGGCATTTGAATGACTTGTTCAAGCTAATACGGTTTTGATGACATGCATTGTATGTTTTACACGCGTATATTTCTCTATAAAAACAGCTCGAGCGTTAAACCAGACTGTCCCTGAAAAACGTATCTAAAATGAAATGCATACGGTCCGAAGAACAAACGTCAGTGGTAAAAAACGTTTTATTTCAAACTGTTGAGAATCGAGTGCTTTCGTTGTACTTTATGGTTGACCACTGAATGTACAGTACTCCATAAAATGGACATACCGTAAATTCCGGACTATAAGCCGCTACTTTTTTCCCAAACTTTCAACCCTGCGGCTTATTCAGTGATGCGGCCAATTTATGTAATTTTTCTAACAGCCGCCAGCGGCGCTCGAATTCAAGGCACATGACGCAGCTTACAAGCTAAACGCAATCGAGCAGTCCGATAAAGAAGGAAACAGAGCTACTGCACGCAAACTTTACCTTGCGAGCGTGTTGCTAGCGTGTTTTTGATTAATGGAGCGTAGAGCGTCGTCTATATGACAAAGTCTCTTACCCATACTGGGGAAGACCACTTTGATGACGTCAATTATAAGGAGGTAGATGAGGATGGTTTACCGTGGTTTCTGCAAGAATGGATTGTTTATTTTAACAGATCAGTTCACTGTGTTGCGAGCGTGTTTCTAGTAGCGTTTTGCTACCCTTCACAGGCATTGTTTGGGATGAAAGTTATAATATTATTATTAAAGCTTTGAAAACTCTCTCGGGGTACCGTCTTTCTTTGTAAATATGTGTAAACATGTATAATATGTATTTGCAACTGTATATTTTTGTAATGTATTTATTTGTATTTATTTTGGACACTTATTCTGATAAGTCTTGCACTGACCAATTAAAAATAAGGGGCGGAACAGACGCGGGGGATGACAAGAAGTGGGGAGCGGTAAAGGTGAGTGTTTGTGGACACGGCAGACAACAGTGGATATATATTTTTCCCACCCTTACCTTTGGAAATATACACTTTTTTTCCTTGGATTACTTTTAACGGGACCCGGACTCTGCAGGTCTGCAACCAATGTTAACTACCGGTATCGTTTTACGTTATTTTGCCGGCTGTCGTTTTTAAACTGTGAACTTCGTGTTCAGTTAAAATCGCGGGACTCAAAGTTGGGTTGGGGTTAATTTTATGATTACGTTACATTTTTTAATTTGGGCGCTTGCGGCTTGTATACAGGTGCGGCTTGTGTAAGCACAAGAGGACAATCTCTCAAAATGTGGTGGGTGCGGCTTATAATCAGGTGCGCTCTGTAGTCCGGAATTTACAGTAGTTGTTTTATTTACTGCTCTACTGCTGCTAATGTGCCTCTCTTGGTTTGCAGGGATGAATAATGTTTACTTGATTTGAATTCATTATTCATTTGCTTGTCCCTAAAAGAAATGGACAGAGATTGATTTACGGTTTCATGTCTCTACTGACTGAGTGCCAAATCGGTTTTAGAATTTGCATTTTGAATACAATTTTGAGTATGTTAAAAGTATTTTTCATCGTGCCCATTTATCTTTTGTTGATCATCATTTACTACATAACTAAATGAAAATCATGCTAAGTTTAAGAAAAAAAAGAACGATAATCCGACTAATCGTTTCAACTCTTCGACTATTTAAACAGTTGTTAGTTGCAGCTCTAATACCGAATACGGTTGGATTATAACAGGGGTTTTTTTCAAGCACGGGCGATTTTAAAACCCAAATATTTATCACGCTTACGCTAAACACAACTGAGGTAACAGCTGGCCAAGAGTTTCTTTGGAAACAGCTGCTCTTCGCTCCACAAACAGGAGGTCACATTCTATTAAGAAGGGTTTGCCTTGATTTTCCCCTTTTGTTTTTGGTGGAAAACTGAAATTTATTAACTACCTCTAATGGCCGGAGGAGAGATGTACAGTAATTGAATCTGAGGTTGGGTGGAAAGTCAGCCTCGCTCGACCCCTTCCCTCAGTTGTGTGGCTCACGGTTCACGGATTAACCCTTAACCGCATGGGTTGTCAGGGCACCAATGGGGACGGAACTCTGGATAGCCTTCTCCACTGTTGAAGGTCCCTGGCCTGTTCTTGAGTCATTAGCAGCAATCCATTCCTTAATGTTATCGGCTTAGTTCTTTTTTGGTCTCCCTCTCCTGCTTCCTTGGACTGTGCCCTGGAGAATTATCTTGGTCAGTACTGATGATCTTGTGACCATACCACTGAAGCTTCCATCTGCGCACAGTTGACAGCAGTTCTTCATAGGGTCCAATGTGCCCTCTGATGGTGTTGCGCACCGATTCCTTTGTCACATGGACTAAGTAGCTGATGCCTAAAAGTTTCCTGTAGCATCGCATCTCCAAGACCTGGATTTTCTTTTCCAGTTTTCTGTGAGATTCCATGTCTCGCAAGCGTAGAGGAAGATGGAAGTAACCAGCGCTTCCGTAAGTCTGATCTTTGATTTCACTGCTATGTTCTTGTCCCCCCCGATGGGTTTAAGTCTAGCAAGTGTGACTGTGGTTTGAGCTATCCTGATTTCTGGTTCTGACCCCTCTTCTAATATGACAGCTCCAAGATATTTGACTTTGGTGACAGATTCTAGTTTTCTGTGGTTGATGGTGATGTTTGTAGTGATACCTTTGGGACAGTTGGTCATTACTTTTGTTTTTTCTGGGCTGATTTTTACCCATACTGGGTTGATACATTGTCCAGGCAATAGACCAGATCTCAGAGTTCCTGTTTGTCTATTGCAGTGTTCATTTTACCTCTGAAAAGTGATGGGTCCCAGGGACTCGCATGCTCAAAAATCTATGGGTACCAACAGAGATCTATGGGTCCCCAAAGTTTAGTGTTATCGAGGTTGAAATCGTAAATCGGCCACAAATATATAATATAAATCTATATATTCATTCAGTTTTAATCATCAAATTATTAATACATTTTCTGCATCAAATTATTGTTGGTAATATGCCCATTAAAGGGATTACCACAAACCTATCTTTTTTTTATTTTCTCCTTTTATACTTCCTTTTTTTCTTAACTTCTTTATACAACATAATTCATAATATCAATCATCAAAGCAAGTGAGCCGTTTGAGAGCCGGCTCTTTTTAATGAGTTGGGCCAAAAAAGCCGGTTCTCTAAAAAAAGACTTCCTTTCACTAAACATCGAGATCTCGTTGGCCGAGATCGGCGTGCAGACGAAAACTCGAACCGCGAGACCAAAACAAATATGTTGGATCTGCCTGACGAAAAGTTTGGAGTGCAGTAAATCTTTGTTAAAAAAAAGTAATCGGGTAATAAGGACAATTTTGTGGCAAAAAGGTTGCGTCCCGGGGACACACGTTGATTTGAGACTATGCTTCTCCAGCAAAAATGATGCGTCTAGGACGCGGGGACGCGGGCAAACGAGAACACTGCTTTTGCCAATTCGGCAATATCATAAGCAAAACACAGTTTTGCTGTGAGAGTCCATGTCCAGTGGAAGATGGAAGTAACCAGTGCTTGCATGAGTCTGATCTTTGATTTCACTGCTATGTTCATGTCCAATCGCACATAAAAAAGGTTATATTACGAACAGAATAAAAGCTTTTAAGTCAGGGGTGTCAATCATGCAGCCTGCGGGCCGGGTTAGGCCCTCAAACGGATTGAATCCAGCCCGTGAGACAAAAAATAGTGCCAAAATGGGCGGTAGTTTGAAATATTTTCACTTGATGTGGCCTAAACCAGCCCAAGGCGCTCTGTTTTATTTGCTGTATTACTTTTCTTCTCTTTCTTTCTTTATGAAATGAAATGATCTGCATTTTTATAGCGCTTTTCAAGTCAAGACTTCCCAAAGCGCTTTACATTGTGCATCACATTTCCCAATAGCGGCCTTGTATTGCAGCCATGTAAGACGCTAACCTGCTTATTGGGGGTATTAGGGGTTCAGTGTCTTACCCAAGGACACTTCGACATGTAACACGGAGGAGCCGGGATTCGAACTGCGATCTCTTGATCCCAAGACGAGCGCTCTACCTCCTGAGCCACTGCGGATCTAATGTCAGCCCAAAAACGATAGTATTTTTTCATATTTCACCCCAAATCTCCAATATTGGTGCTCATATATGCATCAATCCGTTCCAGTTTTCCTCCCTGCTCTTCTAAAAACTCGTGTCCACTTATTCAACGGCAAAAACGTTTTATTAATTACCAGTAACGAGCACCATCGTGTTACAAATATCTTGTATAAATTAGCTTCTTAGTCTTGCTTAATATTTTTGTCATCTTCTTCAATAGGAACAAATAGCTTTTTTGTACACAACAATTGTATGAATGTTTGAAACGTCAAAATCAGCTTATTTTCTAACCCCAAAAATAATGTTATTTTCTTATAATTCATAAACTAGCTTATTTTCCACCTAAAACTGCATTTTCTTGTACTTAAAAACTACCTTTTTATGATTCTGGTGCTTGATTTTGTCGTACTTCAAAAACCATTTGGTCAAAAAACTAATATATGAAACATATGTAAAAAAAAATCTCCCCCCAAAAAAGTAGACTCGGCACATTTAGTTTTGCTGAATCAGCATTTTTAGTCTCCATCTGGACTCAGTCTTACTCTGGTTTTTTCCATTCTCATGTGCCAAAGACTCGCCACAAAGGGACATACCACCCAAGAGTGATGCTCTAATGGCATACAACCGTTCTAGTCATATTTGTTTTCGAGTTGAGAATAGTTAACACACGTACAAAATGGATACCACTCCGTGGCAGTGAAAAATGATGTTTGACTTAGGTCATGAGAAGCAAATTGTGAGAGAGAATAATGAGAAAAGTTCTTACATTGAGGCTCATACGGAGGAGGGAGATCTCCACAGGGTATACACTCCATGTCTTGGAAGCCACTCAATTTGGTCTTTCTGTAGTATCTGTTGAGAATACAATTCAAATTTTTCTCAAAATGTGGACAATCAGGTTGTATAGAGGGTTCCCAATCATGTGGTCTACAACCGGGCAACCCGGGTGGTGGTGACCAGTGTTCCCTCTAAGATGCGCGCGTGCGCAATTGCGCACTGCTCGCACATTCGCAGCGCACAAGAAAATCTAGCCAGCGCACAAAAATGAGGGCTCAAAATTATTTATTAAGAAGCGACTTAAGTCAAAGTTACACTGCATGAAGGTAAAAATACACGGGTTCCCCTCACGTTGCGTCCTAAATGCTGTATTTTGAAGTCCAGTCGAAGGAGAACGAAGTTGAGTAAAGTTAGTAGTTTGTCGAGAACCGGCTTCTTCGGCTCGGCTCACTAAAAGGAACCGGCTCTTTCGGGTCCTAAACGGCTCTTCAGGTTGTTTTTTCTTCTTTAATCCCAACATGACCAAATATTATGTAAAATTATGCACAAAATGTCTTAAAGGAAGAGGGGAATAGAACAAAAAAGAAAAAAAAAAGAAAATGAAAAAGTAGTGAAAAGCTGAGAAAAAAGAAACATAAGGAAGAGAAAAAGGAATAATTTAGAAAAAAAGCCAGAAAATAAAGAAATGTAGGAAAAAAGTAAATAGAGAACAAAAAGAAAAAAGTAACAGCTCGGAAAAAATAAACACAATGAGATTTTTTTAAAGGAACTTAAAAAAAAGTAGAAAAAAACACGGAAAAAAGAAGAAAAAGTTTGTGTGCCAATCAAATAATAATAATAATTTATATCAAGTGAATCTTGTTGCCAACATTGTACTTCCACTAAAAAATGTGATTAAGTACAGTTCTGTATCTTACAACCGACTAAATAAGCACCCCCAAAATGTTAATATTATGCGACAAAATATATCAGGAAATAAAAAGAAATGGATATCTTGTGAAAGAATATTAAGAACAAATAACATTTTTAGGCCGTACAACCTTTGCAATAGTACATGAGTCAATTCATTCAAAAGAGAAAAATAAATTTGCATTGCCGGAAACGCAAAATGTAACTTGATGTCAAGTTTTGGACATGTTTGATAATTAATTATCTTGCCACACTTGGGATTGCTGTTGCTCACTGTTGTGTGAACGCTCAGACCCGTGGAAAATTAGAGGGAACATTGGTGGCGACCATGTTGAATGTGCATGTTTACATTGTGGTTTTGTGGGACGAACTTCCCAGGCTCCGTTACTCCATTAAATGTTAACGAATTGTCATGTTTGTTAGTTTTTTTTTACTTTTTTCGGGTTGTCTTTCTGTAGGATTATGCTCTTTGATGTCTAAAAGATGATTTCACAAAGACTACAAGGCAGATGTTTCAGTTAAAGGTTAAAAACTAGTTCAGTGGGAGTTTGAGGCTGTATAGTTACGATGTAACAAGCATTTCTGTTTTTGACTTTTGTGGAGAGAATCAGCGAAAAGTACAGATAGTTACTAGCTAGCCTCAGGAAGAGACCAAGTTCTGTAAAAAGTTTTAGCTAGCACTCTTGCAGGAAAAGCAAATGTTTGACCTGACAAGTTAGGTTAAGTCACATGTTTAAAGACAGTCAACAACAAATACAACCAAGTTTCCCTGTTATTCATTCTAATATAACGTTGTGTTCCTAATCACTTAATGTTTACTAAATGTTTAGAACACACGGCTACATATGGATACGATTTGGTTGTTAGGTCTGCTCTGCTAAGCCTCGATAACCGTGTTCGTCGCCTCCTTGTGGACAATTCCTTACTCTCCCGCCTTGAGAGGAAACTAAATAAGGGAGACAGAAGAACGACGCTTTAATAACATAACAGTGTAGACCAGGGGTGTCCTACTCATTTTAGCACGGGGGCCACATAGTAGAAAAAAAACGAGCACGGGGGCCGAACTAGTACATAAAACAGAACGAGAGAGAGAGAGAACAAAAGCGAAAGATGAATAGACATGACTTGACTTGAGAGGAGAGAGAGAGAAAACAAGAGCAAGATAGAGAACAAGAGAGAGAGAAAGAGAAAAAAAGAGATTGAGAGGGAACAAGAGAGATAAAAAAAACAAGAGAGAAAACAAAGGAGAGAGAGAGCAAAAGAGAGAACATGAGAGATATGAAAAAGAAGAGAGAACGAGAGAGAACAAGAGGGACAGTAGGAAAAAGACAAAGAATAAGACAGAAAAATAAAGCCAGTGAAGTATAGAAAAAGAATAAAAGAAAGCGTAAAAGGGAGAGACAGAGAAAGAGAGTAAGAAGGGAGAAGAAGATGAGTGGAAGACAGAGAAAGGGAAAGAGAAAAGGAAGAGAAAAAAAACAGAATAAAAAAATCATCCAGTATGGCGACCTGTCTGAATGCGGGTGTGCGCATGATGGCACATGGAAACCATTACTATATGAATAATATATGGTTGGTTGGTCCGATCCCTTAACCACACGGATCATAAGGGCACTATTTCCTGTGGTGTGTCTCGGGCAAGTACATCCTGGCTGCGCCCATCCTTCTCTAGGCTAACATATGTTTCCGCCGGGTCGCAAACTGGGTACATTTTACATATTAGGCTATTGTGCCAACTAATAAAGAAACATGGTATAATATATATTGTATCGATTATTGTAGTCATTATGATTTTTTCCCCGATTCTCTTTTTGTGATCAGTGTTCTCGTTTGCCCGCGTCCTAGACGCATCATTTTTGCTGGGGACGCATAGTGTCGAATCAACGTGCGTCGCAACTTTTTCGACACAAAATTGACATTATTACCCGATTACTTTTTTTTTGTAAACAAAGATTTATCGCACTCCAAACTTTTCGTCAGGCAGATCTGCCATTGTTGTTTTGGTCTCGCGGTTCTAGATTTTGTCTGCACGCCGATCTCGGCAAACGAGATTTCGTAGCTTCGAGATTACGTCATTGTTCTGGTGCTTGTCGTCGAGTGAAGGTTAAGTATGCCTCCGAAAAAAACAGTATTAGGTAAAATTCAACACAAAATTGGCCTTTTATCAGTGTCAGTAATAAGTCGAAACATAATGCAGAGAGTGAAAACAACGGCAATAATTCCGGCAAGGAAAGCACGTGTGTTGAAGCAAACGATTCGACGAAAGAAAAAAGAATACTCCTAGCAAGAAAAGGACTTTTCTGCCAATTATATTCCTGGTTACGCTATGAGGAGGATGATAATGGAGCCTACATGTTCTGAGATGCGTGTACCCAGCGTGACAAAAAAACTGGATTGCATAAACCATTTCGCAATACAAACTTTCAGAAGAGCACATTCGATCGGCACCACGACAATGAAAACCACAAATTAGCTACGGAAATTCCGTTGCTGCAATTGGACCTTGAGAAGGCATTACAACTGTGGCGGGACAGCAAACAACGAAGAATATGTGAACTGAAAACCTGAAGTGATAACTGCCTTGTATTACCAATTAACTGTGATGATTAAAACTGCATGAATTTATAGACTAATATTTCAGCAATGTTATTTTGTATAATGTACAATATTGTGAACTGAAAAATCTGAAGTGATAACTGATTTGTATTATCAATAAACGGTGATGATTAAAACTGAATGAATATATAGATTTATATTATATTATCAATTTCAAAATAACACTAAATCTGTTGAGACCCATAGATTTTTGAACATGCGAGTCCTCGGGACCCATCACTTTTTCGAGGTAAAATGAACACTGTGTGATGGTCTAATTTTTGTGCTCTCACCCGGGCAAACATTCTCCACAGGCGGCATTTCTGGTGGTGGAACAGTTGCTTTTCTGGAAGCGGTTGATGTGTCCGCAGTCCAGGCAAGGCTTACACTTCTGGAGGCTGCGGTCTTCTTTGAAGCGACTGGACCTGCACGGCACACATCGGGCATCTTCTCCATAACCGAAGCCGCATTCCTGAAGGGATTAAAAGAAAAAAAAAAACGCACATGGTGAGAGCCGGGGTGTGTGCAGCCGGTGAGAAAAAGCCTTTTTCCGTGGACTACCAGCTGTGCGGAATTAAAGACTGATCCTAGCTCGTGGGATCAGAGGAGAACAATGGCCCGCCTCTTAGGAGAGTGTATCTTACACTGGCAATCATCGCCTTGACTCAGTGGAGGAAGTAGCAAGGTCAAACATTTGAATAAGAAAAGCCCTGAGGAACGCCCACTGTGCATCGTGGCACTTTTATAATAGTGTGTTTGTGTGATTTGTCTTTTCTGTCGCATACCCTCGGTGTCCTGTTGATAGAGAGGCTAGCGAGTAAAGGAAACACAAAGTGGAAGTCAACCCATAGGATTTTCGAAAAACATTATGCTGTATGTGCCTTTACTAGTCTAAATGTGGTATTATGTGTCTGTACATTGATTTATCATCACTGACATCATCAACCCCTGTTTTGCTAATGATATTGCCGGATTGGGAGGAGACAGAAACCTAGAGATCTGTTCAATCGCTTGGACAAAGCATCAACCTGGTATGGGATGGAAATCAGCACAGAAAAACACAAAAGTAATGATCAACAATCCCCAATGTATCACCACAAACACCACCATCAACCAGAAAACTAGAACCTGTCACTAAATTTAAATATCTTGGAGTTGGTATATAAGAAGAGGGGTCAGAACCCGAACCTATGGCCAGGATAGCTCAAACCACAGCCGCGCTCACCAGACTTAAACCGATCGGGAGGGACAAGAACATAGCAGTGAAATCATAGATCAGACTCATGCAAGCGCTGATTACTTCCATCTTCCTCTACGCTTGCTGTGTTTTGCTGATGATATTGCCGGATTGGCAGTAGACAAACAGGATTTTACAGATCTGGTCTATTGTCTGGACAAAGTATCAACCCAGTATGGGTAAAAATCAGCCCAGGAAAAACAAAAGTAATGACCCCAAGGTATCACCACAAACATCACCATCAACCAGAGAGCAACAACCCGTCACCAAATTTAAATATCTTGGAAATGTCATATCAGAATAGGTGTCTGAACCAGAAACCATGGTCAGGATAACTCAAACCACAGCCGCGCTTGCCAGACTTAAACCTATCTGTTGGGACAAGAACATAGCAGTGAAATCAGACTCACGACTCCGACCCATGCAAGCGCTGGTTACTTCCATCTTCCTTTACGCTGGCGAGACATGGACTCTCACAGCAAAAATGGAAAAGAAAATCCAGGCCATGGAGATGCGATGCTACAGAAAACTTCTAGGCATCAGCTCCTTAGCCCATGTGACAAAAGAAACGGTGCGCAACACCATCAGAAAGTTGAAAAATGTTACACTTTGGGAAAACGCGATGCTCATCAATATCACATTTTACACAGCCGTCTAATCACAGTGCAGGCGGGGCGGGACAGACAACCGAGTCAGTGAGGGTGCACGCTTTAGCACGGGGGGAGGGGCTGACTGATTTTACCTGTGATATTACCTGTGACTGACAGAGATACAGTACATATAACAAATACTAATCTGGGCATTTATACAATGAGAAATCTTAAAACTTTGCATTCAGATATGTTTAAAATTCTTATTATATTTCCTAATAATACAAGTTAATGAGACATTTTGCCAGAACCAATTAAACCCTGGCGGACCGCCACAATCTTCCCATTTATTCAAAACAATGCTGTCGATGTCACATTCCTGCACTCTGGTTCCTGTGTCCCGGTGGGTTCTCTCCCTATCTCTCACGCTTTCCCTCTTTTTTTTAATGTCTATCGACGTTATTTGGTCACTCACTCCCGGGTAAAATGATCCCCTTTTCCTGACTACCCTCCTAACAAGACTCTCCCTCATCACTATCTAAACACTCTGTCCCCTTGGTTCAATTACTTTAGAGGTGTAAACTAAACCAGGCAAACCATGATTGATCGTTAGCTGAGGCCTGAGTGTTTGTGAATAGAACTGAACAGAACCATGCTCGTTTTGGAACCGCAAGGTCGCAGGTTCAATTCCCAGATCCTCTGTATAAATGTCCTTGGGCAAGACACAAACCCCTATCTGGCTTTCAATGTGGGAGTGTGTGTGTGTATGAATGGGTTAGTGTGAAGCACATTGTAAAGCACTTTGGGAGGTCTTCAGTGACTTGAAAAGCACTAGATACAGTGGTACCTCTACATACATAATCTTCTTTCAACAGTATTCTCAACATGTCCGCTCAATAGATACAAAAAAACGGGTGGATTTTGAATTGTAACTCTTATTGAATTGATGTAATATTAATCAAAATTCAGTTTTTAGATGTGTGAAGGTTCGTAAAGCTATTTGGTGAAACCTTCATGTTATTTAAAAGGGAGTGAAAATAGCAAAATGGCCACCAAAGAGAAACAGGTGACTACTGTTTTGCTGCTAAATTCATTCACAGCCCAGTTAACTCGTTGCCAGCTGATAAGAATAATATTTGATGTGCATTTGAAACGAGTGTTACAATTGTTTTTACTCTGCCTGCTTGTAATGACGAATGCTTCCAACGCCAAGGTTGTTCTATTCTCACTATTACACTTGCAAAGAAAGGTTGGGTTATTTTGCCAATAACTGAGCACCTGCACGCTGTTGTTTCTCTATTTTAACAATTGAACACCAAGAAGATTGCTTATAAAGCCGATTTTGCGTGATTGGTACCGTTATTAAGCGTTTATCATGTTCCTCTTGCAAGATCAAAATCCATTAAAGTCTTCTCTCCTATTTTGATTGCTTATTAAACTATAAATCCATCACCAACATTCCAGTATGCAATATAAATGGTGCTGAATTTAAAACTGATCTTTGACATTTCTAGCCGCCATTGGCAGTGAAGATGAGATACAGTGTAGCACAATTACTTTAGTGTTGTCAACTTAATGCAGCCGCAACCAGTGTTCCCTCTAAGCCGCGCGCGTGCGCAATTGCGCACTGCTCGCACATTCTCAGCGCACAAGAAAATCTAGCCAGCGCACAAAAATGAGGGCTCAAAATTACTAATTAAGAAGCGACTTCAGTCAAAGTTACAGTGCATGAAGGTAAAAATACACGGGTTCCCCTGACGTTGTGTCCTAAATGCGGTATTTTGAAGTCGAGTCGAAGTAGAACGAAGTTGAGTAAAGTTAGTAGAGTTTGTCGAGAACCGGCTTCTTCGGCTCGACTCACTAAAAGGAACCGGCTCTTTCGGGTCCTAAACGGCTCTTCGGGTTTTTTTTGCTTCTTTAATCCCAACATGACCAAATATTAAGTAAAATTATGCACAAAATGACTTAATGAAAGGTGGGAATAGAACAAAAAAGAAAAAAATACCAAAATTGAAAAAGTAGTGAAAAGCTGAGAAAGAAAGAAACAAAAGGAAGAGAAAAAAAGAAGGAACATTTCTGAAAAAAGCCAGAAATAAAGAAAAGAAAGAAATGTAGGAAAAAAGTAAATAGAAAACAAAAAGAAAAAAGTAAAAGCTCGGAATAAATAAACACTATGAGATTTTTTTTAAAGGAATTTTAAAAAAAGGAGAAAAAAAAACACTGAAAAAAGAAGAAAAAGTTTGTGTTGCATTCAAATACTTTCCAATTATATCAAGTGAATCTTGTACACAATGTACTTCCACTAAAAACTGTGATTAAGTACAGTTCTGTATCTTACAACCGACTAAATAAGCCCCCAAAAATGTTAATATTATGCGACAAAATATATCAGGAAATAAAAAGAAATGGAAATCTTGTGAAAACGACGTTTGTAGGCCGTACAACCTTTGCAATAGTACATGAGTCAATTCATTCAAAAGAGAAAAATAATTTTGCCCTGCCGGAAACTCAGCAAAATGTAATTTGATGTCAAGTTTTGGACATGTTTGATATTGATTTAATTGCCACACTTGGGGTTGCTGTTGCTCACTGTTGTTTCAAGCGTTGCTCACCGACTTTGTGTGAACGCTCAGACCCTTGGAAAATTAGAGGGAACATTGGCCGCAACCCTCAATAGCAAAGTAAACAAAATAAGATTCTAGTACAACTCAAGCATAACAAGAGTTTTTTTGAGGTTTGAACAAATTTATTGACACTAAAAACAGAAAACAATCATGACAATCTCAACAGCAATTAAGCACATTCACAATATTATATTCCAATATTACGTTTTTAACAGCAAACACAAAGTGAGGTTTGAACAAACCTTCTCGAAAATCAAACATATTCACAATTTCATTATATAACATCTTTGTTAGTGTCAATAGATCCGTCCAGGCCAAAGTCGATTGTTCTCGGTCTGAACAAATCCACTGACACCAACAGCAGCAAAACACAGCCATCAAGCATATTCACAATTTTTTTATATTTGACAATATGACGTGACGATATGACTTCCCCCCTTTTTCCTTTTTCTTTTTCATTGTATCTCTTTTTATCCTTTCCCACTTTGAGCCCCAGACAAAGCGAAAGATGGCTCGGTCCATTTGTAACAGCACGTTTCTTTTAGGCATAAAAATTAAACTGATTGACAAAAGCATTGGGAGGATGATCGCTTTGATGATTAGGACCTTCCCCTCTATTGTCAGTTTTCTTAGTGACCAAAAAACAAGTTTTTGCTTAACTTTCCTTGTCACGTCATCCCAGTTGGTCTCGCCTCCTCCATCCGCATTGAATTTTACCCCTAGGATTTTCTGGTCTGTCTTTAACACCGTCAGCGGGAGTCCTGCCTTTTCTGTCTCTTTCCACATTCCATAAAACTTCACTTGCGATTTTTCTCTATTTAGCCTTGAGCCAGACGCCCTCCCAAACAGGTCAGTCAAGTCAAGGGCTCTTTCAACAGATGCGCGGTCAGTACACAAAATATTAAAATCATCCATGTACAAAACACACTTGGTAATTTGTCCCCCACTTCCTGGGATATTGATGCCTTCGACAAATCTATCTTTTCTTAACATTTGTGCCAAAGGTTCAATGCAAAGAACATAGAGAAGGGGAGACATAGGGCAACCTTGACGTACACCGCAGTTGATCTCGATTGCTTCCGATAAATTCCCGTTAATCATGAATTTGCTGTAGATGTCTCGGTATAGCAGTCCTACCCAATTGATGTATTTTTGGGGGAAACCACATTTTTGCAATACCCTGAAGAGGTATTGGTGCGAGACTCGATCAAAGGCTTTTTCAAAGTCTAGGTTTAGGACCGCTAGTCGCATGTTTCTGTCTCTTGCATAACAAATGGTGTCACGGATCAGCATGAGACTGTCGCTGATCTTCCTTCCCACAATGGCACAGGTTTGGTCTGGATCAACCAAGTCTCCCAAGACAACAGACATTCGTGTTGCTAGAAGCTTGCTGAAGATTTTACAGTCCACGTTTAAAAGCGTTATGGGTCGCCAGTTTTTTAAGTCAATTTTGTCTCCTTTTTTGTGCAATAGAGTAACTATCCCGATTCTGAAACTGTCCGGCATATGGTCTCGACTGGAAAATTCGTTAAAAACAGTTAACAGATCTGGTGCTAAAATATCCCAAAAAGTCCGGTAAAATTCGAGGTTGAGTCCGTCCTCCCCGGGTGATTTGCCTTTTTTCATAGTCTTTATGCAATCATTCAGTTGGTCTTGGGTAAAGTCCGATGTTAAAAAGGGGTCTTGACGCACTGATCTTGAAATATGATCTAATACATGCCCCATTTCATTCTCATATGTTTCTTTCTTTTCAAATAATTTTTTGTAGTAGTCTTCGACCAATCTGGTTATTTCACTACTTTCCTTTGTTATTTGCCCGTTTTCGTTTTGAAGTTTAAAAATCCCCTCATTTTTGCCCATAATTTTTTTAAAAAAGTAGCGTGTACATTTTTCCCCTTCTTCTATTTCTCTTTCTCTGCTTCTTATTATGATGCCTTTGCTCTTTATTTCCGCCAAAGCGTTTAGTTCTTGTTTGGTCTCTTTGATTTCATCATTAAAGTCCATCCCCTTTTCTGTTAGGATGAAATAGCGTTGGAGTCTTCTTTGTAGTCCCGACATGCGTTTCATCTCTTTGAGTTTCTTGTTTTTCCCTGCATTTTTAAAAAAGGTCTGTGTTCGTTTCTTTGTCATTTCCCACCATTGTGCTCGTGAATCATACGAGTCTTGAAGGGTCTGCCAGTCTTTGTACAGCTCCCTGTATTGTGCGGCTAGAGCCTCATCCTCCAGCAGGGAGCAGTTTAACTTCCACAAACCCTTCCCAACAGTCATACCTGAAGGAAATGAGAAAGAGCAGGACAGTAGCAAGTGATCCGAAAAAAAAACTGGAATTAATCTTGCATCACTCTGTGCTAAACCCCTCGTAAATATGTAGTCTATTCGAGAGGCTCTGGCATTGTCACTACTGAACCAGGTGAAGCCCTCCTCTCCTGGATGTATGGATTTGAAACAGTCCACCAGTTTAAATGTCCGGCACATGTCTTGTAATAAAGTTGATGATTTATCTACTTTAAACTCCTCATCATTCCTCTTTCTATCCTTCCTACTTAAGATGCAATTAAAATCTCCTCCCACGATTAGTGGTTGATGGCCTAGCATATACGACTGGATGTCCTCTAAAAGTTCGTACCTGAGTTGTCTGTCGGCATGGCCGTATATGTTAATGAGGTTAAAATCATTCCCTATATAAGAAAGTCTTGAGCAACGCTATCATCAAGCCAAAAATAATTCTGGTTAATACATGAACTGCGATGATTATAAGCCCCCTCGAGGGTTGTGATTCATTACTGTGTTACCTCACTAATTTGCTTGAGGTTTGATCTTGACTGACATCATCTCTTTGGCAACGCTAAGTGTTTTGAATTGCAGTAATACAGATACAATAATCCTTAATTGCTCCCAAGAGGAGAAATTCATGAGTGAGAAGTAATACAGTTAACTTAGAAATAGCTTGGTAATAAAAATAAAAATATTCTGCATCATAAAATCCAATGTAAAACATGATCCCTTGTATAATGACCCCATCCAAATAATTCATGTTTAATAGGATCCTCTTTTTTGTTGGGGCTCCTTAACGACACAGCCTGACATTTTATTCCCAGCAGACTTATTTTTCTCATAGAATTCTGCAAAATACAGGCGCTCCCCTACTTACTAACATTGGAGTTACTAATAGATATGAACATTTTGTTCGGGATGTCAAAAAATATCCATACATTTCTGTAAAATGGATTTTGTATTGTGTGCACCTTTTTCTGAGTACAGGTCAGTACTGTAGTATTTCTTTCCGCCACTACCGGCATGTGGCGCTGCGAGAGCTCACCCAGCATCCACCCCGAAAAAGATATCCGGCTTTGTATGCAACATACTGTAATGCACATATGTCAGAGTCAAGGCCCGCGGGCCACATTAGGCCCGCGAGAGGGTTTTACCTGGCCCGCGTGACGATATCAATATATTATTAGATCCGGCCCGCAGGCCGCTGCAAGCCAGCAGCCCGCAGTACGCATGAATACTACATTTCCCACAATGCAACGGGGACGCGCCGAGCGGGAGCAAAGCGGGAGGCGGTTTGATTTATTCAGCAGTCGATCAGCAGCAGTCATTAGCATAACAGCAAAAATTAGCCCACATTACCCATCAACAATGGCTAAACGGAAGGTGGACACTGAAAACCGGGGCTTTCAAACAAGGTGGGAGTTGGAGTACATGTTCACGGAGGTAGCTGGAAAAGTATCAGCGTCAGCCTCAAACAAGTAATGTAGAGTTGTAGTAATACAGTACTGTATATAAATGTATGTAAATACAGTAATAATACAGTAATGTTTCCTGTGCAATTACACATTTGAAGTTTTTACTCCGTTCAAGTTTAAAAGTTAAATATGCACATAAAGAAGGTCTTGTTTTTTGTTGTTCCCCTCGGGAATTTTAAAGCTTTATTGTCTATGTTGACTATGTTGACTATGTTGTTTTTGTTTGCCGACTCTGTCCTGGGAGTGTTTCTTGTTTTTCGGCTTTTCATGGAAAATAGATCTTGATGTGGACAACAGTCTTTTGATAAAATTGTCTCCTATTTAGCAGAGAAAATGACTTTTGATTGTTATTATTTGTTAATCAGTAATTCCTTTTTTTCACACTAACCCAGAGAAAGCCCAGAAAGGAAAGTCAATGTACATTTGAGCAGGACAGATGAGGTCCAGTGTGTTGATTGCTATTGGTTTTAAGTAACAAGAGATTTTTGCACTTTATTTTATTGTATTTCGAGGCAATATTTCTTTTTAATAATTTCAGATGATTGAATGATAGAAAATGGTTATGAGTTGTTGTTATGAGATATGTTATGAGTTTTTTATATAAAGGACATTTGTATTTTGTGCCTGCTGAATTTAAAAATGACTGACAGAGTCATAAGAAAATATTGCTTTATTTATACAATCATATTGTAATATATTTGTTGTGTTTTCAGTAGGTTAAATCTTGGTTTCAGTAAAGATTGGACAGTCCGGCCCTCGGCTTGTAGCCAAATGTTTTATTTGGCCCTCCGTCCATTTGACTTTGACACCCCTGCTGTAATGCATCTCCAGCGCTCTATGAACTTTGACATTGATTGCTTCAGCAAGGCACGACTACATTGCCAAGTGCTGTAAGCAGGCACAACTAATGCAATCCCCCGAGATATTATTATTATTATTATTATATCTATCTTCTTCCGCCGAAATTTAACGGGGATCTCCTCCCAGAGCTTTTGGAGTAACCCAACGATTCATGTACCAAAAATTTCGGCCAGACCAGGACTCTTGTGGCTTGTCTTTTGACAGCGATACGAGTCACCGGGGCCCCGGAGACAAAAATAAAGTCCCCATCCGCTCTAATGTATTTTGAGAGTCTCCCATCCGGAATACATGGGCCCATTCAATATAATGGGGAGCCAGGGTAAACAAGGCTTTTCCCAAGGGTAGTCATAGGAACCAGGAACTGTCCAGGGTGGCTTGAGGGGGCCCAACCCCACATTACTTTTAACATGGGTAAATTGTGAATTCCAAAGAGTGGATGCTAGCAATAGGATGCTAACAGCTATGTGCACCAATATCAAAGAGTCCCCCCACAGAACCAAGTAAAAAAATGACAGAAACATCTCTCTGGGTTAAAAATGTTATGCTAACTCATAATGCTAACAACCGGGGTTATATATACATGACGGGATCATCTTACAGATTAAACACAACTCTTACAATTGCCGGGGGAATGTTCTAGTTTTCTTTAATATCTCGTCCATCCATTCAATAGGGTTGGTTTGAAGTGTAAAGAAGAGGCGAGCCGTTTCTTTTGAAATGAAAGTGGGATAAGAAAGCTTGATGCGGTTGAGAAAATGGTTGGACCGCTTTTTTTCTGAGAAGGAAGTAGCCTAACTGTTGAAGCCCATCATCCAAAAGTTAGTTAAACTTCACTTTTTTATGTTTATAGAGCATATTATTTGATGAAATGTTTCTTTTTCAGTACAAAAACAATACAGGTTTCTTTTACAAACTTTAAACATACATTCCATAGAAAATATAGCACTGAAGCAACTTACGAATAAATTCAACTTACGAACGATCATCCGGAACATATCTTGTTCGTAACTAAGGCAATGTCCCTTCAAAATAAAACCCTACATAGGCACTGATATGAGTACATTTGAAAAAGAAATGGCTTCCTTAAATTGTGGTCAACACAGAGGTTTTATATCATACGATAGGATGGGTTTTTAAAAATAATTTTATGGACAATAAAAGTGGAATCAATCATGGGTTTTGACCCTTTGATCTAGATCCAAACCCAAACTACTTTATAAATCCCGATTCATGTGTACGTGTGTATGCGATATATAGGCTCTGAAGGGGTCGGTCCGACTTTCGTGAAAATGTACACACATGTACTTTAGGCCTACACGAGTGTCTTTAACATAGGCGGAACTAGCCTGGTTTAAGGGGTGCTCAAGTTTTTTAATCCAGCTGTGAATATGCTCCCTTGACCCTCTTACTTTCGCGTTTTGTTCAGTTTGAGTTTGTCTGTAATCCAACATATCTTTCATGTTGTCTTTCATGTTTTGCTCATTTAGAGCTAGTTGGTGTCCGAACATTATGTAGATGATCTATCCAAGAGTGTGTACGCTCCGTGCGCCTTCTTTCTTTTGGGTTTTGTTCAGGTAGAGCTAGTTATATGAAGTTGACCTCAGGAAGCCGTCAACCAGACATTCTGTTATTACCTACATTTTATGTTAATGATGTGTGTGTATTGTCTGTATAGCCCTTTGAGACTTCTTGTGATTAGGGGTTATACAAATAAACTTGACTTGACTTCTGAACAGTGTTGACTGATCCTAAATCCCTTTGAGTAAAATGTTTTTTTTAAATGAGCCATAGCCCCCCCAAAATTCTGAACCTAATATCGCCCCTGGTCTTTAGCGAAGTTTCGTGTCATGGCACGCTCGATAAATACCAACAAAAACAATAAACATCTGCGTTTGTGTGGTCTGCTTTTGTAGGGTCTCTAACGCCCTGTGCCAACAACAAAACATTTTCCTCCGCAGTGTACATATGATGTGGCAGTACACCACTGACTTGGGTGACATCATTCAAGAAATGACAGCTGGCCTGTTGTCTGGTGTCATAACGTCAAGTTTTGACAACACACAGGAAGGAGGCGCTCATATATCATTAAAGTGAAGGTCAGCTTCAAACGGCGCTTCCCTTCTCTCCTCACCCGTGTCCCGTTTCACAGCCCGGACTACGCAGTCCTGCTGGAATGTGGGCATAAGAGTTTGGAATGGAGGGGCTAGGGAAGCAAGCCTGCCAGAAACGACAAGGGATTTTCAAGGGAAAGATGTGACATGGTGACAGTCCTGAAGAGGAAGATAAATGGAAACTTCTCAAAGCAAAGACATAAAAGCCTGATGATAAACCCTTGGTAGAGCCTAGCTCGGGGTGTGCAGGCTTAGGATGGACTATTGCAGCTGTTGTCATGACCATACCATTCTTGGCTGTCTATCAGTAGTAAGAAGGAGACGTTAGAAATGGTGTGACTCACAAGATACATTGATCAAAAAAAGACAAAATAAGGATCACATGTTTGGCTGCAACTGTTTGGAAAAGTCACCAAACAAGCCATGGTGGCATTGATTCAAAATGGATAACTCTTCACTACTGGGTTTCTACTGAAGATTCATAGCTTGGCACTTGGCCATGGGGCACAGAATAACAGCACAGGGGCTTATGTCACGAACAGTGGCTGGTGCACAAAAACAAAAAGCAGCCAACTTCTGCTTCTCTGATCCTGGCAGAGCTGTACATCACAAGGACTGATCAGTGTCCTCTTTCATTCCTGACAACAAAGCCTCCCAGCAATGACACCCCGCTCTGAAACTAAACAGATACAACCCAACTGTTCGAAAGACTAAAACCCGGCATGAAGATGATGCTTCTATATAAGGACACTTGTTCATTTTCTGCTTTAATGCACAAAGAAGGTGTCTCAATACATTGGTCTTCAGGCCTGTGTGATGTTGATATTTTTTCAGTTTCTGTAGCTTCTGTCCTCCCCTTTTGTGTATTCAAACTAAAGCAACATGGCTACTGTCAGAAATGAGCAATTTGTTTAGAGATTGAAGCAGCAGTTAGCTTTAGCAGTTAGCTTCGCCGACATAGCTGCTAGCAACTAAATTACAATTAGAATGGTCTTTATTGTCATTGATGACAACGTGGTGGACATCAGAAATGAGATTAGACGTGGCACTCGAGGGTAAACTTGAATGAAGAATTGAAAAGATGGGAAAAATTGTTAGGATGAAGATTTTCAAGGTAGTGTTTGAAGACGGGCCCAATTTCTAAGAACATCGGAACAATAATGCAATGAAAATGCAGTGCAATGACATTTAGCAGTAACTTGGCTAAAAAGTAAGTCAAGAAAGAAAGCTACGAATGTCATGATTACCGATGTGATGCACCTATACCTGCTCCTTTGGCGCCAACTGCCTCGGACTCTGATTGACTCCCTGTCACTATTCAAACCCACGTCTGTCACCTGTTGTCAGTCCGTCTGCGAACCTCAGTTTACTCTAGGCAAGCTTTTTTCGACCCTGACTCTCACCAGTTTTAGCTTCCGTCTGTTCCCCGGCTTCGACCAGTTTTTAGATCCTGACCATGTCTACTCTCCTCTCCCGGCTTTCGACTTGTTTCTGATCCCGACCACGTTTTTTGCTCTCCTGTGCCGGCAACTGACCCATTTTTTCCCGTTCCCGACACCGCCATCGCTCGCCACGGAAGTCACACTTCCGCGTTCACAGCGACCTGCTTCCTGCGCCCAGCAATCACCGGTCGTGGGTGCAACCCTTTCCTTTTTCCGATAAAACTGAGAGAAACGTAATGCAAGTGGGTCCTGTCTCCGTTCTGGTCTTGACAATGAATACCCATTTTCTATACATCGGCAAGATATATATTTTTTCAGTCTTGTTTGCTAGTTAAGGGTGGTGATGGCCCTGGGAAGGAAACCTGTAAGTCCTTGTTTTAAGCTAGCTGTAGCGTCCACCAGAGGGCAGCAAGTCAAAAAGGTGGTGGCCAGTGCGGAAGGAGTCCTTTATAGTGTGGTTGTGCAGAGAGCAGCGAATGACTTTTTGTGTGTGTTGATGACTCACTGATCACTCAGTAAAATGTTAAATAAAATTGAAAATACTCATTACCAAGTAAAATGTGTTTTTGTATTCAGTAATTATATCTTTTATCACAGTTTAATGGATATCTGAGTAAGATATAAAGGGTTGATGTGATACTAATACTGTAAATCAGAAAAACTGCAGCTGTTTTTGTAGTCTAGCAGTATTTACCCATGTAACAGCACAACCTAATTTCAGTAACAGATGATAAAAAAGTATGAATCAATATCCTAAAGGGCATTTTTTGTTCTTAAGAATTATATTTATATGTATATTTCTTTTGAATTACAGCTGCTAAATGTTATTGCACTAAAGTTACATCGCACTGTTCTTCTTGATTGAATTATTAACAAAACCTATGACAATTTTTCCAAGCGCCAGGTTGTAATTTTCTTTTTTTTTTTTTGCATATTTAGCCTGTCTATTAACTTTTTCTTTTCAAGTTCTTTATGACAAGTTTTTCCTTGAGTGCCATGTCTAATGTTGTTGCATACACAACATTGGTATCAATGAAAATAAAGCTAATTCAAATCTAGAAATAATGTCATTCATGTTATTGATATTAACTTGGAAAAAAAAATCATGTTTTTCACATTTTCTGTCATTTTGAGTTTTATTCAAAAAGCTTTAAGCAAAAAAAAAAAATCTGAATTGTCTCAATGGGGTTTAAGTCAGGACTTTGGGCAGGCCATTCGAAAACCTTGATTCTAGCCTGATTTAACCATTACCACTTTTGATGTATGTTTGGGGTCATTGTCCTGTCGGAACACCCAACTGCGCCTAAGACCCAAATCTTCGGGCTGATGACTTTAGCTTATCTTGAAGAATTTGAAGTTAATCCTCCTTCTTCATTATCCCATATGTCAAAGTATCCTTGGGCAAGACACTGAATCCCTAATGCCCCCAATAAACAGGTAGGCGCCTTGCATGGCTGACTCCCTATTGGTGTGTGAGTGTGCGTGTGAATGGGTAAGTGTGAAGCACATTGTAAAGCGCTTTGGGAGGTCTTTATTGACATCCATTCATTTTCCAGACCTGTGACTTGTGAGCTGGATATGCTAACTGGTCAGTCACCATGTCGCCTGGGTTCTTTTTTGTTTAAAATTCAATTTGAGGGTTTTCAGTTTTTGTGTCTAAATCACCCAGGGGGCCGATATCAACTCAGATGAGGCAGAACAAACCAAAAGCGAGCTCCCACAGAGATATTTGTGAGATTAACAAGACTCACATGGGGGAGATCAGTCATCTGATCTGCTATTGAAGCAATTGTAAACCCATTTCTCCCTAAGAGTACAGCGCTTTCCCCCAGAATATGGCCTGCAAGTCTTTCACCAAAGGCCCTGTTGGTATTACGGAAGGAGGAAACGTTATAGGCTTGCGACATACTGCAAGATGTCGACACATCAAAGAGACGTGCCTTTCTTTGGAAACTGGCTGCTCTCCAGCCTGCGCTGGATGGAAAAAAATTTCTTACTCATTTACGCTTGACAAAAAAACTAAGCAAAAAAAGGGAAATCAATTTAAGACATGCACAAGGAAATAAAATATGCTGTATTTTCAGAATATAAGGCAAAATATAGTAGATGACACCACTGACCAATATCGCTAAACATTGTATGCAACAGGAGTCAAACCCAAGTAGTGGTGATGACAGCACAAACACTTTAACACTGGACCACCAGTACGCCATTTCTCATTATCAAACCATTTTTACTCAAGCTGCCAAAAAACTGATTTGCATTGTGCATTCTAAAAAGTTAAACAGTCTCTCTACTTCAACAATGAATGTTAAAGAATGGAGAAAAGTGGGTTTTAACAAAATGCTATACTAAAACACTTGTAAAAATAGTCTGTTAATGCTGTAAACTAATGCCTTTTCATATGTTAATTATACCACTTGTAGTCAAGCTCTCACTGCCACTACTCGAGTTCAATCACCATTGCATTGGAAATTATTTGAATGCAACACAAACTTTCTTCTTTTTTCCGTGTTTTTTTCTACTTTTTTTAAATTCCTTTAAAAAAGGCTCATTGTGTTTATTTTTTCCGAGCTGTTATTTTTCTTTTTGTTCTCCATTTACGTTTTTCCTACGTTTCTTTTTCTTTTTTTCTGGCTTTTTTCTAAATTTTTCCTTCTTTTTTCTCTTCCTTTTGTTTCTTTTTTTCCCAGCTTTTCACTACTTTTTTAAGACATGCACAAGGAAATAAAATATACCGTATTTTGGTGTTTTTTCTTTTTTGTTCTATTCCCCCCTTCTTTTAAGTCATTTTGTGCATAGTTTTACATAATATTTGGTCATGTTGGGATTTAAGAAGCAAAAACAACCCGAAGAGCCGTTTAGGACCCGAAAGAGCCGGTTCCTTTTAGTGAGCCGAGCCGAAGAAGCCGGTTCTCGACAAACTCTACTAACTTTACTTTTCAACTTCGTTCGACATTGACTTCAAAATACTGCATTTGGGACACAACGTCAGGGGAACCCGTGTATTTTTACCTTTTTGCACCGTAACTTTGACTTAAGTCGCTTAATAATTAGTAATTTTGATCCCTCATTTTTGTGCGCTGGCTAGATTTTCTTGTGCGCTGAGAATGTGCGAGCAGTGCGCAATTGCGCACGCGCGCAGCTTGGAGGGAACACTGGTCCAGTGTGCCTTACGTATGAAAAATATATCACAAAAGACTATTTTTGAGGAGCCTTAGAATCCAGTGCGCCTTATGGTGCAGGAAATGTGTCAGTCCGGACAAAAAGCTTGTAATGGACTTGGCCTCTCTGTGGGTGGTTCTTTTTGCTGGAGTCGGTTTGAAGTTGCTAATTGATGTTTGCCAGCCACAACGCAGCTTCCAGAGGCAAACGTCCATAGCTAACTGTGGCACATTCCTTTGGGATCTCTATGGCAGCCGCACAGAGGGAATCCGAGTCTGTTTCCCGCCTCAAGAGCCATGACTGAATATGGATGGACTGTCAGGGTTACAGAGCTCAAACCAGAAGTTGTTCCTTGGGAAACGTTCTCTAAGGGCAGTCCTGGGGTTCTCTGCTGAGAGCTGGCATTCTGCTTCCTCGGGAGAAAGAATGAGGAAGCCAATTATTAACCAAGACCCCAGGGTGCTAGCAGCATTCATGCCTGTTAAACACGAAGGCTGCCCAGGCCGATCCCCAAGCACAGAATGCACGTTCGTTCGCAACTCGGCCTGAAAGCACGTGCAGAACACATTTCTGGAGTTTATTTTCACCAAGTCTCAATTCTGTCAGGAGGGGCTCCATATGTCCAAGACCGGTTGGTAACCCAAAATGTTGAAGGAGCCATAATGGAACAATAAAACAAAATCATGTTTGCAAAACAATTGAAAGCTTTGGATAGGCGTTACAAGAGGGACAACACAAGTTTCAGTGGTTAGCACGCTCGCCTAACACGCGAAGTGTCCTTGGTTAGAGACCAGGTAGAAACATTTGTTGGCCTGAGGAAGGATGAGCACCACCAGGCTGTATTTGCCCAAGACACACCACAGGTAATAATGCCCCTACGACCCTAGTGATTAAGGGATCAGACCCATATATCTATATTTATTGGAAAATGTTAAGAATCCTTGTCTTCCTACAGAAACTATATCTCTTTCCATTATCAAGCATTTTTGAAAGAGCGCCAAGTAGCCATAGGGGCCACATGTGGTTCCAGAGCCGCTTGTTGCTGACCCCCTGTCTAAGACGTGCTGAAAGTCGCTTCATTGAGGAACTTGGATTTTTCAATTTTTCCTGAAGTTTTGGTTTTGTAGTATTCCTTAAATGTACATACAGTACCAGTAAAGTATTGTCAAAGTTGAGTTTTATAGCCGCTTTAACTGTTAGCTCTCGAGTTAACGTACAAATGTACTTTAATACTTGAGTTGAGCTAACTTCATGCTAGCACTATCAAAAAATAATGCTTTGACTCTTAAAGTAACTTTAAACCAGTCAATCAAGAGTTACATCTGTTTTTATGTATGCGGAGTGATACATCTAGCTTCTGCTTCAAAGTTGAAGCTGTTTTAAATGGAGTTAAAGATTTAAACGTAATTTTACATTAACTCCCAGTTAACACTATACAGTTAAAAGCTTTTAAGCTGTTTTAGCCCTGGAGTCAAAGTTTTGAACCTACTTTAACTCTGAGTTCAAGCTTTAATTGCGTTTGTTCGAGTTAATGCTTTAACACTTGAGTTATAGTAGGTTTTTAACTGGAATTAAATGTTGATTTCAATGTTAAACTCAGAGTTAAAGTTGTAAAGCTTCAACTTTTGACAGCATTGGTTAAACTAATTACTGAACCTTAATATAAAGGTACACCAGATTATAAGGCGCACCCACCAAAAAAAAAGTCTTCTTTGATATATTCTTCATACATAACACACTGGACTATAAGCCGCATGAAATTAAAACTACAGCAAGAGCTGGGGTTTCATTTAAAGATAAATAAATACATTTAAATGGAAATAATTTATTTCATAGAACAAAAATTAACATTATGACACCTAGTTTTACCACGAAGAGTAATTTTAGCAACAGTTAAAATGTTAACCACAAGAGGGCACTCAAAGACCACTCTATATGTTTCTCAAAGGCAGAACAGTGATTTCCAATTTTATCCACTGTATTTTGCGGCATATAAACCGCACCGGATTATAAAGCGCACGATCACATGATTTGCCAATTTGGGGTCTTTAATGCGTCATATGGTCCGTAAAATACAATACCTTTCGTGCTCATGTTCTTCTGTAGCTTGGCCCCTGAAATTTCTGTACTATCACTTTGCCATTTGCCAGGGATTTAGTGCCATCTTGTGACAGCTATGTGGGTTTTAACAATAGCATGGAAAATGCACACTGAGATTTTCAGAACATCTGTTGTTAAATAGAAAAAAAACATAGGTTGGGTTCACTGGGCTTAGTGCATCAGTTTAAAGCTGGGGTACCAAACTGAGCGCCAGTGGGCCAATTGCGGCCAGTGGGTTGATAGTTTGAGGCTCCCGTCTCAATATGAAAGTTTCATGTCAATGCAGCCCACATGAATTGTTGATTTATTCATTTATTTCATATTAATTCTTTATGTTGTTGTTTTTATACTTACGAACATTCGAGTTGCGAAAAACGGTAGATCCGAACATTTTTTTCGGGATGTCGTAAAATACCCGGACACTGCTGTAAGTTAGATTTTGTTTTGTGCACCTTTTTCCGAGTAGAGGACAGTACTGTAGTGCTTCTTTCCGCCACTAACGGCGTGTGGCGCTGTGAGAGCTCACCCAGCATCCACCCTGAAAAAGAAATCCTGCTTCATCTTCCTAGTCCGTGTGTAAACATACTATACTGTATCTCCAGCGTGCTAAAAACTTTGACATTTTTTATTGTTTAATATCTCGTGCATCGATTCAATATGGTTGTTGTAAAGAGTTAAGAATAGGCGAGACGTTTCATTTGAAATAAAAGTGGAATAAGGAAGCTTGATGCGGTTGAGAAAATGGAGGAAGTGGCCTAACTCTTGAATCCCATCTTCCATAAGTTAAACGTAGCTTTATTTTTCTATAATTTTTTTCTTTTTAGTAAAAAACAATACAGGTTACCTATACAATCCTTAAACATACTTATATAAACCTTAAACATACAAACTTTAGCACTGAACCAACTTACTAACAAATTCAACTTACTAACGATCGATCGTAAGTAAGGCAGCGTTTGTGTATACATTACGCAGTATATATGGTGGAATGTTTATCAAGAGCTTTTCTTGAGGACAAAAACAATTTCTCACACAGAGCCTAACTCCAGAAACCCCCAAGTAAATTGAGTTTTAGTCCCTTGATCTTAAGTATTGTTGTTTCAGGACCAGTTCTAATGAAACTGAATGACTCAATGATAAAAAAATCTCCAAGAATTGAAATATGTACTTCCTAAATGGTAGAATAAGATTTTTTACAATAATTAAACCATCTTAACATTAGAATATAAAACATATTCACATATAAGTGCTTTTTTTAGATTATTAAGTGGTTTATTAAGTAATTTATTCCCATTGTGTTGTTTTATTACCATTTAAATAGGCATGCTGCCTCCACTTGCACAAGCTAGAAAGGAAAGCCTCGAGTCACCAACCTCAACCGACACCAGAGGCCTGTCCATACAAAACCCTCAGATAAATATACTAACACACCGCATTGGCGGAAAGAAAAGAGAAACAGAAATCCATGACTGAGCATGAAAGCGGCAAGCTTCGGCACGGCTTCAAAAAGCAGAGACAATGAGTTGGAGAGGGTGCCACCGGGAGACAGGAAACAATGAATGCCATTCAGCCGCACAAGGTCAAAAGTATGGGTGTGACTGAATCAAGACAGCTCGTGTTGGACTAAAGCTAATATCAGCTTTGCTGTTCTGGGCATGAATGACAGGAAGTCATTAATAATCTTGTTTGTCTGGATAAGATGGACTTTTCCAAACAAGCTTTACGTGAACTCAACCGTTTCCCTTTCCTCTTGGTTTTCTGACATGGCTAATCCAACCCACATTTGTTTTGCAGTGAACGGAAGTTGCTAAAACAGCAGTGTACTGTGATAGATCCTGTAGGTGGAATGCAAAACAAATAGTCTTCCAGCAAATATTTTAACAACACTTTTTGCAAAACACACACACACACAGTGAGGATTTTTCCCCCACCGACCTTTGATAGCTCTTGTCCGGCATCGCATTGCTTGCAGGGTTTACAATTCCCAAACTGGTCCTTGTACTCCTGCTCTCTGCATTCCTTGCTCTCCTCTTCAGCCCTTGCAGGAATCTGCGCATGTCAGAAATTTGGTGGAGGACAGTTAAGACATTTTTGCAAAAACTGATACTGAGATAACTTCTATTATAGAAAAATGTTGGAGTCAAGCACTAATCCCAATCATGTAAACGATCAGATTAGGTTATGACGCCATCATTAAGTCATTGTAACACATACACTTTAGCAAAACGTCCTCTTACCAGAGTTGAATATAGAAGCTGTAACGTTATTACAAGAGAAAAGGAGTTTTGAATCAACCGGACCATCATGCTGAGCTTCTTTCGTAGCTTGCATCTGAAAAACAGGCATACAGGCAGTTTAAGTTTTTATTCTGTCTGTTTTTTTCACTGAGTTGAGGGGACACTTAGGGATGATTGAACACCTTTTTATAGGCACACATTACAGATATAAATAAGTTCCAAATACTCTGTCACTATCCTGCACTCGGATTCTTGTTTCTCTGTAAATTAGCTCTATATCGCGCTCATCTCTCTCAAAACTTAGCTTAGCTTGTTTGGTCAATCATTTCAAGTTTCAATTTTACTACTCACAGCTGCGGTCACTTGTCTCGATTTTGCTCTTATCACGACTATCCCTCCTCACTGTTTAAACATTCTTTCTCCTTGGTTCTGTGCTAGTTCACTGTCATGTCTTGTCCCAAAAACTCTTGTCTTAGCGTGTTGTTATTCCAGTGTAACGAACCCCTGCCTGCCCTTCCGGATCACGAGTCCCCTCTTGACGAACTTTTGGACTGTCACCCTCGCTGTTTTAATTTACTGGAACATCAATGCCTTGCCTGCATCTTTGACCACAATTATTGCCTCGCTACCTGACTTCCTGTGCAAATAACCATGCTTAAAAGTCCACAGATTGCTTTACTAATCAGTGTTTCTGAATGTTTCTTCGGCACCATCCCGAATTGTTTTTTTTTTTTTTTTTACACACTGCTGTTTGACTTTATTTTAGAAATGGCATGGCGCATAAGCCCCACATCAGAAATATCGATATTTGGGTTGTTCCCTGATCGGATTATCAAAAATGCAATTAGATGTTGTTGCAGTATTATTACGACTTTCCACACAATTAATTCTCCTAAACTAAAAATGCAGTTATTTACAGTTATTGTCTTTTTTTTTAAGTGTTTATATAACAATAAAAATTTAAAAAATATATCCAATTGAAAATAGCAAGGCGGAAAAGATCAACTGATAAAACTGGTGAACTGTAGGTTCCCTACATGTATATCAATGTAATTCACAACTGTGTCATGTAGGTTTTTTTTCAATTTAAAATTTGTAATAGATTTTTGTGGTGCTTAAATATACAGTGTTTGGATTTAAGATTCACTATACAACACTTAGTTTAAGCCTGTGGTTACCCAACTGAATAAATAACAGAATTGGGAGAGCGCTTTATAATCAAGTGTGTTTTATAGTGCGGAAAATTAAGGTAAATATGTTTATTTTAGGGCGGCATGGCACAGCAGTGGTTAGTGCGTGCACAACACAGTTCTGAGGTCATGGGATCAAATCCAGCTATCAGCCTTCCTTTGCGGAGTTTGCATGTTCTCCCAGTGCCTGCGTGGGTTTCCTCCGGGCACTCCGGTTTCCTCCCACATTCCAAAAACATGCATGTCAGGTTAATTGGCCAGTTAGAAATGTCCCTAGGTGTAAATGAGTAAGTGAGGTATCTGTCTCTGTCTGCTCTGCAACTGGCTGGCAACCGGTTCAGGGTGTCCCCTGCCCACTGTCCGAGGATAGCTGGGATTTGCTCCAGCACCCCCGTGACCCTACTGAGGATAAGCGGTGCAGATAATGGATGGATGTTCATACTAATGGCTAAATATCCATTATCTATTTGTCCAGGTTTTAATCTCAGAGGTGAAAATGTTTATGTTTAAAACAAATAAAACTCAGATTTGTTAGGTGAAGGAAAAGGAGGTATTTCATATGTTTCATTGTAAACGTTGAGTTGCAATTCATTGCTTGAAAAGTGATATACAACTACATTTTTGATTAATTGATTGGATTGATTGATTAGCGAAAACATTACAGAAAAGGATCTCAAATTTTGGCTACCAATGAAATGTGCTGAGGAAGAGCTACACAACATCTGCAAGAAAGAGGCTGCTGCTACTTTTCAACCTCAGTCAAAGCACCAAGGGGGGGGTCAAAATATTCCATTTGCTGACACCATCTTCTGGCTAAAATCATCATTGCAGCGTCTGTCAAATTCCTTTTGTTGTGTGTGCAGGTATGTGAAATTCTTAGACTCGTTCGAATGAACGTTTTCATCTTTTAAAGGTTTGGGGATGGCATTTGAAATGTATTTAAAACGGTCCTTTTCTTACTTTCATCATTTTCATCCTAATGTAAATGAAAACCGCAAGCACATGTGTGAGATCATCACTCTCCTGCCTGCCATCTGTGGCCCGAACACCGATGATAAAAGTAATATAAAAGCAGATAAGTGTGGTGAAAAAATATACAATGGGTCATTAAATTCATTTGGGAATTGTTATAAGAGAAAATATTTGATTTTAAAAGTTTGAAGCCCACCTCAAACTACGCACCCCACCTTTAACAAGGCTGAAAAAGTAAAACCTACAAATTAACACATAAAAAGTAACTTCAGCTCAAGCCCCACTATAATAACACCAGTCAAATTTTTGTTTTATCAATAGGCAATTTTCTTTTCAGTTATCCCTCGTGTGTTGACATGCATGATTACAGAGTGTCGCCGCCTATACAAACTGTGATTAACTGAAAGCAAGGAAACCATTAAACGGATTTTAACGTTTTACCTGCTACCAAGCAGCTGCAGGGTCCACTCCGAAATGAAGTCCGGGAAGAGGTTGCGTTTCAGCGAAGTCCAATAGTGTTCTGTCGGACTCGCTCTGCAGTCTGCAGCCGCAGTTTTCCACATGAAAGCCCCCCCCCCCGGTCTAACTCAGCGCTCAGATCAAAAGAAGAGGAGATGGGCGGGGCTAAATCCTCGTGAAGCACCCGACTGATTTGAGATCAGCCAGATGGTGACAACCAGGGTTGGGTAGGGTTACTTTAACTGGATTACTTTCAATTACTTTTGGATTACTCCAATACCAAATATGCTAATAAAATACAAAAGAAACTAAATATGAATAAAATTATGTGCAGGCTTTTGGGGAGTAACGGAATACATGGAACGGCAAAAACGATGTTGGCAAGCTGTTTGGATTTATTTTCATTTTGTTTCTGTTGTAGTGGGTTGTACATAATTCACCCACGGAACTATTGTTTAGTTGGCGAGGTCCTAGGGGGACTCTTAATTCGACCGGTTCTAGCCACTCTCGGGTGTTTGTTTTGGTTATCGCAAGTTTACATGTTATTAAAGCAGCGTCCGTTGGCACCTTTGTTTGACACTCCGCCTACGACTCCCGTCTCTGCTCGCTACATTGGTGACCCCGACATTAGTCTCGTGGAAGTTTCCGAGGCTGTGCATACTACTGAGCATACCGTCATGGCATACGCGCCCATCCTCAAGCTCCCCGAGTTCTGGGAGTCATCAGCGCTAACGTGGTTCGCACAAGCAGAGGCTCAATTCGCCCTGCATGGAATCACTAATGATGACTCTCGCTATTACCACGTGGTGTCTGCTCTGGGGAGCTCAACTGCAGCCAGAGCGGTGAGTTTCATCACATCCCCTCCTGAACTGGATAAATATAAGGGACTGAAGGCATATCTCCTCAGAATCTTTGAACTGTCGCGTTCTGAGCGTGCTCGACGCCTCCTTGCTATTCAGGGCTTAGGAGACAGTAAGCCATCGGATCACATGGAAATTATGTTAAACTTGCTTGGCACCGAAGAGCCAAATTTTCTTTTCATTGAACTTTTTCTGCGTCACATGCCGCCGCATGTCCAGACGGCGCTTGCGAATACAACCATTACAGATCCGCGTGCACTGGCAGAGGAAGCGGACCGGTTTTTCCTGGCCACACATAGATACACACATGAGGTGCTGGCCCCTACACGCACTTACAAACCATCAAGTGCGACGCCCCCAGCCAGCAAGGCACGCGCGGCCACCGACGATCAGAATGTGTCAGGTCTGTGTTACTACCATGCACGTTTTGGGCCCAGGGCCAAGAAGTGCCGTCCCCCTTGCACCTCCAACGCGACGGGAAACTTCAAGGCCTGCACTCTGTAGCGGCCGTGAGTGTAGGCGCAAGAAACCGGCTACTGTTCATCCGGGACACCATCTCCGGCCAAAAGTTCTTGTGTGACACCGGCGCCCAGAGGAGCGTCCTCCCTGCCGCTGTGGACGATGTGGGGGGGGGAACACATGGACCTCCATTAACTTCTGCCAATGACACCCCCATCCGCACATATGGGACACGGACAGTGGACGTGTGTTTTGGGGGTCAGCAGTTTACATGGGACTTTGTCACTGCGGATATTGCTTTTCCTCTTCTTGGTGCAGATTTTCTGTGTGCCAATGGATTACTCGTCGATGTGAAAAATGGCCGCCTCGTTGACGTATTGAATTTCTCCTCTCTCGCGTGTGTCCGCGACAAAGGGATTTTTGAGGGTCTGTCCAGCTCTCTCTTGGACGGTGATATTTACCACCGGCTCCTCGCCGAGTTCCCCAGTCTGGCGAAGCCCACCTTCTCAGCCTCCACGACCAGACATGGGGTTGAGCACCACATTGAAACCAAGGGGCCCCCGGTTCATGCCAGGGCCCGACGACTCAATCCAGACAGACTGGCAGTTGCTAAATCCGAATTTGCTAACATGGAACGTCTCGGCATCATTCGCCGATCAGACAGCCCCTGGGCCTCTCCACTACACATGGTCCCGAAACCAGGCGGTGGCTGGCGCCCATGCGGGGACTATCGCCGCCTTAACGAGGCTACCACGCCCGACCGTTACCCAGTCCCGCACATTCAAGACTTCTCTGCACACCTGGCGGGCAAACTTCTCTTTTCCAAGGTGGACCTCGTGCGCGGATACCACCAACTGCCAGTGCATCCCTCAGATATACCGAAGACGGCCGTGATAACTCCATTTGGGTTGTTCGAATTTCTCAGGATGCCGTTCGGACTGAAAAATGCCGCTCAGTCCTTCCAAAGGCTGATGGATTCAGTGCTCAGGGACATGCCTTTTGTGTTCGTCTACCTGGACGACGTCCTGGTTGCCAGCTCCTCAGAAGAGGAACACTTGGAGCACCTCAGAGACCTCTTCACCAAGCTCAGTCAGCATGGCCTGATTATAAATCCCGCGAAATGTGTTTTTGGCGTACGCTCCATCCACTTCCTTGGGCATCTCATCACCAAGGATGGGGCTTCCCCCCTACCGTCTAAGGTAGAGGCCGTCTCCACCTTTCCTCAGCCGCCAACAGCACGGGGCCTCAGGGAGTTTCTCGGCATGGTGACATTCTACCATAGGTTTATTCGCCGAGCCGCTGATGTCATGCGCCCACTCTACGAAGCCCTCAAGGGCAGGTCACCTAATCAAGCTGTTGAATGGACCACTGAGAGGATCAAGGCATTCGAGGACACAAAAACCGCGCTGTGCCAGGCAGCCATGCTGGCTCACCCAGCCCCCGGAGCCCCAGTCGCACTGACTACAGACGCATCAGACCTTGCAGTGGGTGCCGTGTTCGAGCAGTGGGTTGACAATGCTTGGCAGCCACTCGCCTTTTTTAGTCGCCAGCTGGTCCCCAGAGAACGTAAATACAGTGCATTCGACAGAGAACTACTTGCCATCTGGTTGGCGATTCGCCACTTCCGTTTCATCTTGGAGGGCCGTGAGTTCATCGTCTTTGTTGATCATAAGCCTCTTACGTTCTCCATGTCCAAGACGTCCGAACCATGGTCTGCCCGCCAGCAGCGCCAGCTGTCATTCATATCGGAATACACGACTGACATCAGGCACATTGCTGGGAAGTCCAACGTGGTTGCGGATTGCCTGTCCAGAGCAACCATCAGCGCTGTGCAATTGGGGCTTGATTATTCCAGTATGAGTGTGGACCAGGCTTCTGATAACGGCATCCAAACGCTCAAGAGCTCAGACACTGGTTTGCGGCTGGAGGAGGTTGCGGTCGGAAACTCAGGGGCCAAGCTTTGTTGTGACGTCTCCATGGGTTGGCCTAGGCCGCTTGTCCCTGCTGGCTGGCGTCGGGCTGTTTTTGAGGCAATACATGGCCTGTCTCATCCTGGCAGGAAAGCATCCATTAAGCTAGTGGCCCAGAAGTTTGTGTGGAAAGGGATGAGAAAGGACGTCCGGGACTGGGTCGACTCATGCGTGGCATGTCAACGCGCCAAAGTGCACCGTCACATCAAGGCCCCATTGGTACCATTTGCCATCCCCGAACGGAAGTTTGACCATGTTAACATTGACCTGGTGGGCCCACTGCCCCCTTCACACGGTTTCACTTACCTCCTGACGATGGTGGACAGGACGACCCGTTGGCCTGAAGCAGTTCCGCTGACTTCCACCTCAGCTGTCGATGTGGCCCGGGCGTTCATCGGAACCTGGGTCGCCCGTTTTGGACCCCCTGCAGATCTCTCATCTGACAGGGGCGCACAGTTCACCTCCGAGATGTGGAACACGGTTGCCGAGAGCCTTGGAGTCAAACTTCACCGCACCACTGCCTACCACCCCCAGGCTAACGGGTTGTGCGAGCGGTTCCACCGCTCGATGAAAGCGGCCTTGCGCGCCAGCCTGACCGATGGGGACTGGGTCGATAAGCTACCCTGGGTCATGCTGGGACTGAGGACCGCTCCCAAAGAAGACCTTCAGTGCTCTTCAGCTGAGTTGGTTTACGGTCAAGTGCTGCGGGTGCCAGGTGATTTCATCCCAGACCCAACGACACCCTGGGCTGCATCCAGGGAGAAGTCCATCTTGCAGGGCACTGCGGGAGCGTTTGTGCCTATCCCCACATCGCGACACGGCAGGCCAGTTTCACGGGTTCCCTCCAACCTGCGCTCGGCTGGTTTTGTTTTCATTCGCCACGATGCCCACCGCGGACCATTGCGCCCTCCTTATGATGGACCGTTTAAGGTCCTGCAGCATGGCGACAAGACCATGGTCGTGGACATTGGTGGTAGGCCAGAGACTGTCTCCGTGGACAGGGTTAAGCCTGCCCACATGGATATGTCCAAGCCATTGGAACTGGCCCAAGCCCCACGGCGCGGCCGTCCTCCTGCGGCACGACCCTCCGGTCCCGTGGGTACCCACTCTGACCCTCCGCCCCCAGCAACTGTGGGCTTTCCAACTGAGTCCACAAGCTCTCACCCCCCCGCTGTTCCAACTCCTTGTACCCGCAGTGGCCGGGTCAGCGTCCCAACCAGGCACAGAGACTTTGACTATGGGTGAATTCTGGGGGGGCTTGTGTAGTGGGTTGTACATAATTCACCCACGGAACTATTGTTTAGTTGGCGAGGTCCTAGGGGGACTCTTAATTCGACCGGTTCTAGCCACTCTCGGGTGTTTGTTTTGGTTATCGCAAGTTTACATGTTATTAAAGCAGCGTCCGTTGGCACCTTTGTTTGACACTCCGCCTACGACTCCCGTCTCTGCTCGCTACACTGTCATATTTGATGTTACTTTTGCCGGAGATCAAAGAGATCAAAGCCAGGAGAGAAAGCTTACCACGTGTTGTGAGACATAATTGTATTCATATTTAGTTTATTTTGTCTTTTATTAGCATATTTGGTATTGGAGTGATCCAAAAGTAATTGAAAGTACAGTGGAACCTCGATTTTCGAACGCCTCTCAGTTCGGACAAATCGGTGTTCGACCAAAAATTGAGAAATTCTTGCTTCGCTGTTCGGTCAAAAAATCGGAGTTTGAACGCCGGTACGCTAGGGTGCGATGCTGAGCGGCGTACGGGTGTTTTAGCCCCTAATTATGCCTCCGAAGAAGGTCGGTGCAACCAGGACAGGTGAAAAAAGACAAGTTGTTCGTAAAACTATTGCCTTTAAGAAAGACATAATAGCTAAATATGAAAGAGGTGTACGAATTTCCAATCTTGTTAGTGAATACAGCATGGCTAAATCTACTATCAGTACGATAGTAAAGAATAAGGAGGCTGTGAAATCGAGTGATGCGGCTAAGGAAGTTAGCGCTGTAGGCAAGCAACTGCCGCAAGTTTTGGAAGAGGTTGAAAAACTTATGAGGATTTTTCTCTCCCCACCGTCCACCACAAAGGTAAGAAATCCTATTCATAATCCTTTTTTTATTTTTACACGTTCATGTTACGGAAGATTACGCTAACGCGAACGTACGATTAGCCTGGGTTAGCTTCATGTTTACGTTCATGTTAAACATTCAGGGTGTTGGAACGGATTAAAACTATTTAACATTACTTTTAATGGGAAAAACGATTTTCGGTGATCGACCAAATCGGTTTTCGAACAAGGTTCTGGAACGGATTATGGTCGAGAACCGAGGTTCCACTGTAATCAAGTTAAAGTAACCCTACCCAACCCTGGTAACAACTATTGTTAGCTGTCGGCAAAACTGACCTGAGACCTGCTGTATCACAATACTGTTTAGCGATAACTACCGAGAATACAGTAATATACTCAGGGCCGTAGCCCCGAAAACTCACATAAGGCGCACTGCGTAGGGTATGAAGCGCCCAAGAGGGCACAAAAAAATCAGCATCGTGGAAAAAAAGTGTAAAGTGTTAATAATATGCGCTAATATGGTTAAACAATACAAAAGCAGCATAAACCAAATTTCCAGAGAAAAGGGGTGAATCTGCTTTGTGCCCCGGCCTATCTCCAGTCTCACGGTGCCCCTCTCCCCTCCCAGTGGTATGTTCGATTATGCCTCATTTGCAAATTTGGTGAACACCTGTGCGAACATGGCCCGGAAACGGCAACAAGAGTCCGGAGCGTTGAAAATAAAAATCAAGAAGAAACGAGATGAAGCTCATGCGTCGCTTGTTGGTAGTCAATGTTAAATTTAAAAAGCTCATTATTGTGCCGTATTTCCACACGCATTTGGCGCACCGTTTTAAAGGGCGCACTGATTTTGGTTCCGATTATTTTTTGTCGGCTCATATAGCGCACTGGCTAATTGGAAGCGCCCACTTCGGTGCATTGGCCTATTAGATGCGAGTTCCACATGAGCACCTTTAATACCAAAACAAGTGTGCGTATTAAAGAAGAAGAAGAAGAAAGCACCGGGGAACAAAACTGAGTTTGATTGTGGTTTAATCAAGTATTTATCACAAAGTAAAACACCAGAATACAATAAAATTGTAAATAAAAAGAAACTATACAGTTTGGTAATCACATTTTTTGAACAAAGGCCTCACTCAAACTCAGATAGTGGATGATAGTGTTGGGCAGGTAGTGAAAAGTGTCACTAGGAGGCGTGCTTTCACTCACAGCGTCAAACTGTCAGTGAAAGTTTTAGATTGATAAAGTACGAACTAATTTGTTGTCTAATATATATATATATATATATATATAATTAGACATAAACAACAAATTAGTGTATGTGGTGAGGGGCCCTCTCCCTCTGGGAGATGTGAGAAGTCTCCCACCGTGGTCCGCTGTGTGTCGTAAGAGGCAACTAAAGACTAAAGTGGAGGGAGCGAGTGGACTGGGGATCCTCTCCTCTCTATCTCTACTCCCTATGAGACAGCAAGGCAAAAAAGGGGGGCTGGGGACTGAATGGTCTTGCATACCCTAGTTATAGGGTCACTAAATGTAAGAGAATGTGGAAGTAAAGCGACTGAGTGGAAGAAAGAGGAGATAGGAAGGATGATGACTAAAAGGAAGGTTGATGTGTTAGCCATGAGTGAGACAAAGATGAAAGGAAAGGGTGAATTACAGCTTGGAGGTATGTATGGTAGAAAGTCTGGAGTTACAGGTGGACATGCTAGAGAAGGAGTGGTTGTGCTTGTGAGTGAGAAAGCAAAGGAAAAACTGGTGGAGTGGAAAGAGATATCTTCCAGATTGATTTGGGTGAGGTTAAAATGGGGTGAAGTATGGATGTTTATAAGTGCATATGGTTCAGAAAGAAGTGCTGAGGAGAAAGAGGAATTCTGGAAGGATTGGTCCGAATGTGTGGCAAGTGCGAAAGAAGGGTGGAAAGTGGTAATACTAGGTGACCTGAATGCTAGAGTGGGTGATGGAACGGTTGAAAATGTGGTTGGTAGATATGGAGTACCAGGAAGAAATGAGAGTGGGAAGAAATTGACTGAGCTATATGTGGAAAATGAGTTGGTGATTGCAAATACAGGTACATTGTTTAAAAAGAGGGACGTGAATAAGTATACCTTTGTCAGAGTGGATGGTGGTTAGATGGTTGACAGAGCACTGGTGGATTATATAGTGGTTAGGAAAGGGATGTTAAGTAGATTGTTGGATGTGCATGTTTACAGAGGTGAATCAAGTGGTATGTCTGATCATTTTTATGTGGAAGGAAAACTGAAAATAGATGGATCGTGGATGGCTAGTTATAAGAAGAGTGTAAGGGAAGAGGTGAAAATGTCAGAGTTGAATAAGGCAGAAAAGGAAAGATAGTTTAAAGAGAGGCTAGGGGAAGAGTACTAACTGATTAGTAGAAGAGAAGTGGAGAGTGTGGAAATTAAATGGAAGTGGTTTAAAGAGGCAATGTTGATGAGTGCGAAAGAAGTGTGTGGAATGAGAAAAGTTGGTCGAGGTATTAGGAAAGGAAGTGAATGGTGGAATGATGAGGTATCAGAGGCTGTGACAGAAAAGAGACGTACCTTTGAGGAGTGGCTGCAAGATAAGAGTGGTGATGCGTATGAAAGGTATAAAGTGAAGAAAAGGTTGGTAAAAGCGGCAGTGGAAGCAGCGAAAAGGAAAGCAAATGATGAATGGTGGTGTCGAAAGATAGGAGTGAACTTTGAGGTAAGGAGAAAAGTGTCCTGGAAATAAGTGAAAATAGTAAGAAATAGCGAGTCTGGAAAGGAAGGGAAAGTGAAAGATAAGGACGATAGATTGCTGGTTAGCGGTAGTGCAGTCAGGACAGCGTATTTTGAGCAGTTGTTGAATGTAGAGGATGGGAGAGAAGTAAGAGCCGAGGCGATCGGTGGTATGGGGAGAATGCCAGTGCTGGGTGATTTAAATGTAAAGCCTGCAGAAACATGGGAGGTGCAAGAGGCAGTGAAATAAATGAAAGGGGGGGAAGGCACCTGGGTTGGATGGTTGTACTGCTGAATGTTTGAAGAAAGGTGGCACAGCTATGATTGACTGGTTAGTACGCTTGTTGAATGTGTGCTTTTTAAGTGATGTGGTTCCTGTTGATTGGTGTAGTGCATGTGTGGTGCCATTGTATAAGGGTAAAGGTGTTAAGTAAAAACTGAGCAATTCGAGAGGTATCAGTTTGTTGTCCATGCCGGGTAAGCTGTATGGATGAGTCTTGATTAAGAGAGTGAGGAAGAACGGATGAGGTGGTAATGGAGGAGCAGAGTGGTTTCAGGAAAGAGAGAGGATGTGTGGATCAGGTGTTTTTTAAAAGAAACATAATGAAGTTGCGTTGTGTAGAATAAGTTTCAGTATCACAACAAAAACATTTTCCCCAAATTAGATTAGAAAAAGTCCCATATAATACTGTGTACTTTTAAACAGCTGGAAATACAGTAAACAAATCCAGAAATCCCTACACACCGTTCCCATTTCGGAATGAATCGATTGATTTTAGTTGTGAAACAAGATTCTCTTATATTTATATTTCATGAAAAACGTTTCTATCTTCTTTTCCTAGTGAATACACCTTATAGTTTGATACACCTTATATATGAAAGAAAATCTTTAACAAGTGGGTGTTTTTGAAAGGGGCTTCTTATAATCAGGTGCACCTTTTAGTTTGTAAAATCGCTACATTTCATTGTACAATATTTTCAAAATTCAGATTCAGATTCAGATTCAGATCTACTTTATTGTCATTCTAGTACACGTGTATACAGAACGAAATGTCGATGCATCTGACCCCCACAGTTTCCTTGAATGTCAGATATAAATAATGTTGTATTAGTGCAAGAAGAGTAGCTAACCAGATGTGCAAAATGGGCAGTCAGGTTAACAAGTCAGGTACACAGTAACATTAACACTGTAACAATAACGCTGTAATTACAATAGTGCAGAGAGCAATGTGCAAGGAGTGGCAAGCTATAAAAAAAAACTGCCAGTAGTGCAAAAAGTCAGATTAGCAGCCGTTTAGATTTAAGTTAACTATATGTTAGATTGACCATTTAACAGTCTAATGGCCAGGGGGACTAGACTATTGCGGAGCCTGGTGGTCCTGCACCGCACACTGCAGTACCTCTTCCCAGAGGCTAGCAGAGTGAACAGTCCATGATGGGGGTGAGAGGGGTCCCCGGTAATGTTTTTAGCATGGGATAGGCAGTGCTTCTGGCCAATGTCCTGAATGGAGGGAAGTGTAGTCCCGATTATTTTCTCTGCTGTCCTCGTTACCCTCCTCACACTACCCCAGTCGGTAGCGCTGCAGCCTCCACACCACACAGAGATACAGCTGGTCAGGATACTCTCTATGGTGCCCCTGTAGAATGTGATGAGGGAGGGTGGGGGCAGGTGGGCTCTCCTCATCCTCCGCAGGAAGTACAGGCGCTGCTGTGCCCTCTTAACCAGTGATGCAGTGTTCACGGACCAGGTGAGTTTGTTTGTAATGTGCACCCCTAGGAACTTGATACTGCTGACAACCTCCACAGCCTTGTTGTTGATGCAAAGTGGGGCATGGTTGGGCTGGTTTTTCCTAAAGTCGACAATGATCTCTGTAGTTTTGTCGACATTCAGGACCAGGCTGTTGTCCCTGCACCAGCCCACCAACTGCTCCACCTCCTCTCTGTAGGCCAGGTCGTTGTCATCCCTGATGAGGCCCACCACTGTTGTGTCGTCAGCATACTTCACGATGTGGTTTGTGGCGGACCTAGGGACGCAGTCGTGTGTCATCAAGGTGAACAGCAAGGGGCTTAGGACGCAGCCTTGGGGGGAGCCCGTGCTGAGGTAGATGACATCTGAACTGTTCTGACCTATCCGCACTGATTGGGGTCTGTCACAGAGGAAGTCCAGCAGCCAGTTCCGCAGGGGGGTGTTGAAACCCAGGAGTCTCATTTTGTCTACCAGATAAATAAAATAAATAAAATAAAAAAATAAAGTCAATAAAGAAAATAAAGTCAGTAGTGCAAATAAAGTGTTACCACAATTGGATCAGATTTGCAAGTTATAATAAGTTATAATATATGTCAAATCTTACAACCCACCAACATTTTTTTTGTGATAGTTAAATATGGAAGACAGTATCGATCCCAAGACAATAGTATCGTTTTGATACAGGTAGCGGCCATGTCACTCGGGTCAGGGTGACACAACACACTCTTCTGCTCAACAGCAGTGCCCGACGGCTTTCACTGGTTTACCCCTGCTGCATCATACAGGGGCCCTGCCCATCCCTTAGAACACGTCTAAACATCCCACTATTCTTTCACAACACCTCTCCACTCATTCCTATCACCAACAAGAGCTCTAGCTTCCACTACATTTACATTCATAAATCCGACAACAATGAAACTTAAGTCTTCTTTTTTTTCTAAGCTACAAATCAATAGAAACAGGAAAGTCGTGACTAAGGCTACTGTAAACTTTTTGTGGCAGGGAATTGTCGTATTGACTGAAGTCTTACTCATGCAACAAGTTGCATATGTTACATGCTACAGAACTTTACTTGTCATGGTCATTAAGCTTGTATATACTATGTGAAGGATTTTATATTTTATACGATCAAATAAAGAATTACATTTAATGCAAAAGATATTCACTAAGTGGGCTTCAGGTCGCGCAGTTCCAAGTGCGGAGTGTTTCGGCTGGGGAATTTTGATAACAATTCTGATGCAGATGGCAGGCGATGTTTGGAGAACAAAGCCCTGATGACGTGGAAACGCTTGGTGTTGTTTTGAGTTTCTTCAGACATCGAGGAGCCCACGTGGGGAGTCTCTGGCCCGCCCCATGGGAGGAGCCGACACGCCAGCTTGGGAGAAAGGCGTGGGCAGAGGAAGAACTTCAAAAGATCGAAGGTCAAGAGGGACAACCGAGAAAGGAGGCTCGACGAAGAGCGACAATAATTCGGCTAATTCGATGGAATTCACTTAGTTTATTATTCAAGAAAATAAATCTGCCCCCGTGTGAAAATGTCGGCTATTCTCGTCCATCTTTTCCCAAAAAGAAACGAGCATGCATTGTTAGGAGGTGTTTGGTTAATGGAATCAGATAACTAATTCGAACAATTTGGTAAACGATACATTTTAAGATATTAATTCCTAACAGCACGGCGGCGCAGTGGTTAGCGCTTGTGCGGCACAGTTCATGTCATGGGAACCTGTCGTGGATTCAAATCCAGCTCCAGACTTCCTGTGCGGAGTTTGTATGTTCTCCCCGTGCTTGCGTGGGTTTCCTCCGGGCACTCCGGTTTCCTCCCACGTTCCAAAAAACATGCATTTCAGGTGAATTGTCCCTAGGTGTGAATGAGGGAATGAGTTGTCTGTCCCTGTGTGCCCTGCGATTGGCTGGCAACCAGTTCAGGGTGCCCCCTGCCCACTGCCCGGAGATGGCTGGGATGGGCTCCAGCCCCCCTGCGACCCTAATGAGGATAAGCGGTACGGCTAATGAGATGAGATGAGAATTCCTAACATATGCATTCATTCATTATCCAACTTCAGTATGTCAAATAGTTTTAATAGAAGGAACTTGGTGCTGTGTAACTGCAGTCATAATGCGCATCTTATTATAAGATTTCTTTAAATAACAGAAATTTAAACCAAATGGAAGATCTCAATACAGTTCAGGAGGAAAAAGGTGCGAGAATATCATGCTGGTGTGTCTGTGATTGACTTTGTGTGTGTAAAGTGAAGTGAGGTAAAGACACGGAGGACAAAAGTTCACCACTGCTCCAGTAAAAGTCACCAATTACCATTCATGTCCGGACATGTCCATTCCAGGAAATCATGCCATTCTGTGTGCTAATGTCGAAACACATCGCCTAACCTGCCGCTAATTATCGCACAAGATTGATTTATTTTTTCTATGATTGATTGCATTTCTTGTACAATCAATCTGTTATCTTAGAGTGAATTAACCCGCCCAGCAATGTTCCCTCTAATTTTCCACGGGTCTGAGCGTTCACACAAAGTTGGTGAGCAGCGCTTGAAACAGCAGTGAGCAACCATAATCCCAAGTGTGGCAAGGTAATTAAGTATCAAACATGTCCTAAAGTTGACATCAAGTTACATTTTGCTGAGTTTCCGGCAATGCAAAATGTTTTTTCTCTCTTGAATGAATTGACTACTATTGCAAAGGTTGTACGGCCTACAAATGTTCTTACAATTCTTTCACAAGATATCCATTTCTTTTTATTTCCTGATATATTTTGTCGCATAATATAAACATTTTTAAGGGCCTATTTAGTCGGTTGTAAGATACAGAACTGTACTTAATCACATTTTTTACTAGAAGTACAATGTTGGCAACAAGATTCACTTGATATAATTGGAAATTATTAGAATGCAACACAAACTTTTTCTTCTTTTTTCCGTGTTTTTTTCTACTTATTTTTTAAATTCCTTTAAAAAAAATCTCATTGTTTTTATTTTCTCTGAGCTGTTACTTTTTTCTTTTTGTTCTCTATTTACTTTTTTCCTACATTTCTTTCTTTTCTTTTTTCCTGACTTTTTTCTAAATTGTTCCGTCTTTTTTTCTCTTCCTTTTGTTTTTGTTTTCTCAGCTTTTCACTACTTTTTAATTTGGTATTTTTTTCATTTTTGTTCTATTCCCCCCTTCTTTCAAGTCATTTTGTGCACAATTTTACATAATATTTAGTCATGTTGGGATTAAAGAAGCAAAAACAACCCGAAGAGCCGTTTAGGACCCGAAAGATTCCTAGTTCCGAGCCGAAGAAGCCGGTTCTCGACAAAATCTACCAACTTTACCTAACTTCATTCTACTTCGACTCGACTTCAAAATACCGCATTTAGGACACAACGTCGGGGGAACCCGTGTATTTTCAACTTCGTGCACTGTAACTTTGACTTGAGTCGCTTCTTAATTAGTAATTTTGAGCCCTCATTTTTGTGCGCTGGCTAGATTTTCTTGTGCGCTTTGAATGTGCGAGCAGTGCGCAATTGCGCACGCGTGCAGTTTAGAGGGAACACTGCCGCCCAGTTCTGCTGATGATTATCTCAACACCTCAATGCAATGTGAATCATATATTTCTTGAAGTATTGTCTACCTTTACCAAATCATAACACTAATGATTTGCAAACTACCTTTCCAAACAGCGACCTTTCCCTTTTGATTCGAATCAGAGAGTCGACAGACTACTGAACCGGTTCGACTATCGCAGGGTATTATAACCGCTATTCACCCTGATTTTCACAACAGGAAACAATTGACTCTTTAAAGGCAAGTTTTTGGAAGTACCTCCAAATGCAAGGGAACACCTAAGGGCCCGAAGCCAACTTCAAAAGCGGATCCTCCCTAGTTTTGAGCGAACGTGCCAAAGCACACAGAAACTGTTGTCAAAAAGGTTATATCTATCCAAACAAGATTTCATTAATCCAGTTTAATATATGGTATTTCAAATATCATAATTTTTACATTAATTAATGCGTAGCATCATTAACTTTATAAGCTGTTTATTATATTTGCAGGGTTGGGTAGGGTTACTTTAACTTGATTACTTTCAAATACTTTTGGATTACTCCAATACCAAATATGCTAATAAAAGACAAAAGAAACTAAATATGAATAAAATTATGACTCACAACACGTGGTAAGCTTTCTCTCCTGGCTTTGATCTCTTTGATCTCCGGCAAAACTAACTTAAAATGATAGATAGATAGATAGATAGATAGATACTTTATTCATCCCCGCAGGGAAATTCACATTTCCAGCAGCATCCCTGCGCTGAGAACAATACACTAATAAAGCAAAAAGAATACAATATACAAATACCCAATGTGACGTGCTAGATAGTGCTAGACAGAATACATATTGCAATAAAATTCAGTAATATGCAATGTAGGGGGTGTGGTTTAGTGTGGGCCTTTACTCTGCCGGGTGGAGTTAAAGAGCCTCATGGCATAAGGAAGAAAATATCTCTTCAGTCTGTCCGTGGTACAAGACAGTGACAGCAGTCTGTCGCTGAAGCTGCTCTTCTGTCTGGATTTAATGCTGTGTAGTGGATGTGATGAATTGTCCATGATTGGCCGCTGCTTTTTCAGGGCCCGTCTCTCAGCCACTGTTGTCAGGCTGTCCAGCTCTGTGCCCACAACAGAGATCGCTTTCCTCGCCAGTTTATTGAGACGAGAGGCATCCTTTTTCATGACACTGCCTCCCCAACACGCCAATGCGACAGAAACAAAATGAAAATAAATACAAACAGCTTGCCAACATCATTTTTGCCATTCCATGTATTCCGTTACCCCCCAAGCCTGCACAAAATTTAGTAATTTTATTCATATTAAGTTTCTTTTGTCTTTTATTAGCATATTTGGTATTGGAGTAATCCAAAAATAATTGAAAGTAATCAAGTTAAAGTAACCCTACCCAACCCTGGATATTTGGTTGGATAGTATCAAACCCCTATGAAGCAAAACATTGCTCAAAGATTTTCAAATGGCCCGAGATCACCAAGAGGTTAAATAACTGGGAAATTGACCCTTAAATCAATCCGATCGAAATGACTATTACGTTGAAAAAGGAAAGCTTTATTCAACTCTTTAATACAATTGTTTAGTCGGTGTGCCAAATCAAGCTAGTGCAGTGTTTTTTCAAATAGTGTGCCGATACACAGAAGTGTGCCAAGACACACAGTGTTTTTCAACCTGTTTGACGCAAGGCACACTTATTTTCATGAAATTTTTTTGAGGCACACCGTCCGTAGAAAATACTTGAAGATGAATTGCCAGTACCAGTGTCAGGAAACGGACCAGGAAGCAGGAAGTCGAAACTCATATGCGTAGACGATCTGTCACTTTAATTAGGAAATAAAAGTTGTTCAACACACAAACGGACCAGAAACAAAACAAAGCAGGTTCAAAGGCAGGCAAAATTACAATCTAGGCATTACTCAGATCAAACAGGCATGAACAGGTCTTCAACAAGGTAAAGCAATGGTCTGGCCACGGGCAGTCCCAAAAGGAGTGTTTAAGTACCCCACAAGCAAATCAGTCCAATGCGGTGTCAAGGGGCGGGGCCAGCTGGGCGCCATGACAACCGTGCAGGACATGACAACCAGTTTCATTCTGTTGATTTTTTACTTAAATTGTCTGCCAGTACCAGTTTTATGTTGTTGATTTTTTACTTGAATGGTCATGTTTCCAAAATGACAGTATAAAGTATAGGTATAACCAGTTTGGTATACTGAAAGGACTGTTGTAAAGCGCTGTGTAAATAAATTACCGTACAGTTAACATTAATATTTTTATCATCATTTGTAGTTCAGGAGGTAAACCAAATTATTCATTCTGGTTAATCATTTTGCTGTTATTTGGGATTGTATTACATGTTTCATCTGTTTTACAGTTTAGCTATGTTTTATGCCGTTTTCCTCATGTTGAGGTTTTTAAGTATTTCCTCGCCCTCATGTAGGTTTTAGATCAGGGGATGGTGTCATATTAGTCTGTAGTTCTCAATGATTTGTGGTCTGTTCAGCCTTTTGAGACTCTTTGTGATTAAGGGCGTCACAAATAAACATAACTTGACTTTTTTATTTAGAAAACAAACTAAAAATGTAAAAAAAAGATTTTCTAGTTATACAAAACTTGTTTTAATACATTCTAACCCCTTTTCAATCTTTAGAGATTATCAAGATATATTTAAATCATGATTTTTGGTTAAGAGATATTTGTACCAGTTCTGTCTCATGTTCAGAGAATTACTTTTTTAAAAAAAGAGAGAAAGTAAATGCTGCCGCCTACCGGTACAGACGAATGTTATTTTATTTAAATACTAATAAAATACTAATAAAGAATTATAATTGGGCGATTTCATGTGGCACACTAGACAATGTCTCACGGCACAGTAGTGTGCCCCGGCACACTGGTTGAAAAACACTGCTCTAAACAATGTGTCTTGGCACACTTTAGAACACAGGTGTCAAACAGCTAGACAACACTCAGAGAAGCACAAGGGAAAAACAAGCTGCAGGTTGAAATATGTTAACTTGATGTTGCCAAAGCCAGGTACCTCTCACAAAGACACTGTACTTATATTTATTTCCATCTCTCTTTCTTTCTTTCTTTCTCCCTTTCTTTCTTTTTTCTTTCTTTCTTTTCCACCCATTTTCTCCCACTCTGTCTCTGTCTCTTTCACTCTCTGTGTCTCTTTTTCTCTTCCTTTGTTGCCCTTTTTCTCTTTCTCTCTCTGTGTCTTTTAACCTCTTTTGCTCTAACTCCCTTTTTCCTTTTCTCTTTCTCTCTTCGCGCTTTCTTTTCTCTTTTCTCTCCTTCTGTCTTTCTATTTCTCTTTGGATTTATTTCTTCCTCTCCCTTTCTTTCCCCCCTCTCTCACGACTTTTTATCTTTTGTTCATGCTCTCTCCCTCTTTCTCTTTTCCTTTCTTTGTCCCGCCCTCTTTCCCTTTCCCTCCCTCGTTCTCTTATTTCTTTATATTTGTTTCTTTCTTTTTAATCTACTAGTCCGGCCCCCGACAGAATGTTTGTTCTATCGTGTGGCCCCCGAGTTAAAATGGGTTTAACACGCCTGCTTTAGAATAACACAGGAAATAAGGCGGTGGAGAAATAGTGATTTGACTCGCTTGCTCATGGGTTTCTTTTATTCTAGGATGAAAATCGAACACATTGGAGTTTGCAATATTTCTATTATTCTCGGATGAAAATGGTGGAAGTAAGAAAAGCGCTGTGAGAAAAGCAGTGTTTCACATAAAATCCATATTTCTAATGACAAGGCGGCACTTGGCCAGATAGAGATTTTGCAGACACTGACATAACAATAAGTCCTCGTTAGTATAGTGGACAGTATCTCCGCCTGTCACGCGGAAGACCGGGGTTCGATTCCCCGACGGGGAGGAAACCTTTTAGAAGTCTACTCTCAGCACCGCTATTACCTGTTGTCTTCTGGTGGGACCCTATCGGTCTGTTAAAACAATGAAAACAGTAACAGCTTTACTGACTATTGCCTTACCGCACCTTATAGAAGCACCCAAAACTGTGAAATTATATAATGTCTTTGGAAACTTGTTAAGGATTTGTTTTTATTCCAGCTAAATGTTATTGCACTACATTTTATTGCGCTACAATTACGATGCATATTTTTCATTGCACTATTATTCTAACTTGGGCCAGTCTCTAAGCACTACTCTATACTTATTTTTCACTATTTATACTGTCAATACTAATGAGGTACCATGTCTAATCTCGTTGCATACAATGTTTTACAACGTCGGTATAAATGACGATAATGACAATTCGATTCATCTAATCTCATCTCATTAGCTGCACCGCTTATCCTCAGTAGGGTCGCAGGGGTGCTGGAGCCCATCCCAGCAATCATCGATTCAGTTCGATTAATTTTAGGCAGGAGATTCCCAACACTGGTGTTTTGTTTCCATCTGCTGGAATGTTTTCCTCACTGCTACAACCTAAATGGCTCAAGGTGAGTTCCTATATTTTTTCCAGATCTTTAAAAATGTGGTTATTAAATTGTGCTCTTAAAATTATTAGCAATAATATTATATCATAATGTAAACCTTCTTAGTTGCATCGGCCGCCTGTACACTTGGAAATTCACAGAGGTCGAAAAGTGGCTGAGACGTTCACTTCTAATTCTTTGTGAAACCAAAAGAAATACTGATGTAAAAATGGCGCCACGGGACGAAGAAGGCAAAATAAGGAGGTTTGATAAGACAAAATGAAACCACTTGCTTAACGTTAAGAGAAACCCAAAACAACAGACAGTGAAAGCGCGTCCCCTAGTGACGCTTCTTACTAACTACCCTACAATAACAATTACAGTAATCCATCGGTTATCGCGGTTATTGGGGACCAAAACCACCCGCGAAAAGTGAAAATCTGCGAAGTAGCGATGCCCCTTCAAAAATGCTTTTTTTTTTTTGTAATTATTTTATTTTATTATTATTTTTTTAGACCTGCGAAGCTCTGAACCTGTGAAAGTGGAACCACGAAGTAGCGACGCCCCTTCAAAAATACTTAAAAAAAATATATATATATACATATACATATACATATATATGTAACCGCGGTGTACGTGTCCCACCAAAGATCCACATTCACGCTGGACTGGATGATGAGGTTTTTATTATTACAGTTTCTGCAAATGGATGAGTCACAACATTAGCTTTTTCTGCTGGGTTTGATCTCTTTGATCTCTTTGTAGTACTCTGGTAAAACTGACAACAAAGCATATCAAAGAGCTTTCTTTTCACTTTACAGAAAATACATTTTAGAATATCACAATACATTTTTACATCTTTACATTTTAACAAGATACTTTTAACAAGAGATCGTATAGTGGATTTTTAACGTTTACAATGATTTCAACATGTTTTTCTTTAGTCTGAATTTTAACCAACATCATCCTTTTTTAATGTATATGAAAAAATAGGAATAAAAACAATAATGAGTATAAAAATGGGTACAATTTACCTGCAAATGGATGAGTCACAACATTAGCTTTTTCTGCTGGGTTTGATCTCTTTGATCTCTACAAGGGGAATTAATATTTAGTAAAACAGAAACAAAACGAAAATAAATCAAAACAGCTTGACAATATCAATCACATTACTATGCATGGTGAGAGATTTGTCAGCTGGGGTTATAATGTTTAAAATTAACTTATTTTGTGGAGCACCAAAAGATATGTCTTACCTTTGTAGTACTCTGGTAAAACTGACAACAAACCCCGCCTCCTGGTCACATGTTAGAAGCCAAAACCAAACCCCACCCCATACCAGCAGATGGCACTGTTGGACTCAGCATTGCAGTACATTTACCAAAAACTATACACATATTTTAGCAGGAATTTCAATAAAATAAAAGTTATTATTACACCCGTTACATACACCCCCCTGAAATTCTGCTAAATATGGGAGTGCTACACTAAACAGAAAAAAAAAATCACAGCCAAAACGGCAAATACTGATGAAAAAGACACGAAAACTGGTACAGTATTACAAGGAACAAACTGAAGTGCATGTCAGTTCTAAAACTCTCCCAAAAAAGGAGTGTGAAAAGAAAGGAGGCGATCAAACTCCTATCTAAGCACAGACTCAAAGATGCCTGTTACATCTCTGAAATATCAAACATTGTTCCTGTAGTTGTAAGTGCTCACATAGGCACAATTCTTGTTTCTTACTCAAGCTTTGTTACTTAAACTGAAAGTGTATCTCTACTGAACTTAAATTAGGAACTAGCAGATATTGCAGACAGAGGATTGTCACCTACCAACTGGTCATTCATCTGACAAATAAGACGACTAGGAGGCCTGATGGACTGGCGGACCCTAAGACCATAACGGTCAGGTTGAGCACAATTAACCTGAGCTTGAAGGTCTGGGACAGTCAAGTCTAAACAGTCAGTATCAGGGGAGTCTGCGTCCGGATGGTCAGGGTTCAATGGGGTCTCGTCTGGGAGACCCATACCCAAAGGGATCATGTTTTCAGAGCACTGTGATGGGCTTTCCGTATTGTCACTTGAAGTATGGTCAACATCTTGTTCGGGGATGTGCTGACTTCCTCGACTGGATGTATCAACACTGCGAGAGTCGGACTGGGCATCAGATCTGCTGTCTAGTGAGTTATCCTCTACCTCTGGATGAACTTGCTCTTCACCTGCCTGTATCACCCAGTTTACTGTACGGACATCAGTGTCTTCAACCGCGTCAGGTAAATCAGGGCATACATTACTTCCATGCATAGCAGCGTCAGACTCTGAGTGTTCAGATTCGCTGGCCAGATCATCCTCTAAGGGCAAGAAGCTAACAGAGAGCAGCAAATTCCTGTGAACTACCTTTTCTTTGCCCGTCAGACAATCCTTGACTCTATAGACATTGAGATCAGGCTTGAGTGATATGACTTCATACGGGGTCGACTCCCACTTGTCTGCAACTTTGCGTTTCCCCGGGACACCTCTGTTGGCGATCAACACCCGGTCTCCCACGACGAGGGGTGATCCTTTGGCCCTACGGTTGTACAGCTTGGCATGACGAGTCTGTTCTCTGAGAGTATTCCTCTGTACAATCTGAGCAGCTTCATGTAGATCTTTCTTCAGATGGCGTACAAAGTCAGAGTAGCTGACAACAGCATCATTGGTATTAGCATGTTGAAACATGACATCGACAGGGAGACGAGGGATCCTACCAAACACTAGGTAAAACGGTGCAAACCCTGTTGTCTCATGCTCTGTGCAGTTATAGCAGAATGTGAGCTGCTGCAGCATTTGTGGCCACTTTGCTTTGGGCTGAGGGGGAAGGGTTCTGATCATATCTCCCAATGTTCGGTTGAATCGTTCTGCGATACCATTTCCCATGGGGTGGTACGGAGTCGTATGGGATTTCTGCACCCCTGCCATCTCTAGAAGCTCTTTGATCAGTTTGCTCTCAAAATTAGCTCCCTGATCAGAGTGGATACGCCGTGGGAAACCATAGACAAGGAAGAAATCCTGCCACAGACGGCGAGCAACTTGTTTGGCGGTTTGATTCCTGCAAGGGAAGGCGTGCGCCATCTTGGAGAAATGATCAGTTACGACCAGGACATCTACAGACTTGTTCTCTTGCTCAGCAGTCCAAAAGTCTATACAGACCAACTCCATAGGCTCAGAGGTGACTATGTTCTTGAGTGGTGCACGGTTGTGTGGTTCCGGTGTCTTCCCTACTACACAACGCTGACAGGATTTGACATAATTCACAACATCACGTTCCATGCCATTCCAGAAAAATCGTTGCCTCACCAGAGACAAAGTACGGTTCTGGCCTTGGTGACCTGCTGAGTCATGTAAACCTTGAAGGACTTTCTGTTTCAATGAATCAGGCACCACAAACTGGAAGATTTTCTTGGCCATGTGATGATCTTTCCTTATTTTGTAGAGCATGCCATTCTGTATGGTGAGTCTGCTCCAATGTTTCAGTAGTTTCATCACACTAGGCGACTCGACAGCTCTCTCACGCCTGGTAGGTCTCTTGTGTCTATGCACAAAGTACATGGTTCTGCTTATTGTGTTGTCCTGTTCTTGTAAACCAACAAGCTGACTCTGTGGGAGTGCCGTTGACTGATCTCCCTTCTGCAGAAGATTGAGGTTGGCATCTGTTCCCATCACTTGACCCACGCCACCAGTGGACTGAGCACTGAAGACAGCAGCAACTTCTTCTGATGTCACAGAACCATTGGAGCCTGATGGAATTGCCCTTTTTACTGACTCGTCTGATGTCCCAGCACTCTCGTCTACAACAGCGTGACAATTGTTGGATACTCTGAACACCTCTTGCACAGTACTGTTGTTCACCCCGTTGACTTGGTCCAAGAGCGAAGTATAGGGCTCGGTAACAAGGCGATGACCCACACATGACCGTACAAATGGCTCACGGCTCAGAGCGTCGGCTACGATGTTCTTTGGGCCGGGAATGTACTTCAGGTCAAAATTGTATGCAGCAAGCTTCGCTACCCACCGCTGTTCACACGCATCAAGTCTTGGTTTGGTCAAAATGTATGTCAGTGGGTTATTGTCGGTCCACGTGGTAAAGTGTCTTCCTTTCAACCAATGGCTGAATTTATCACATACCGCCCATTTCAAGGCAAGAAATTCGAGCCTGTGTGCAGGGTAGTTGAGCTGGGAGCGAGAGAGCGTCTTACTTGCAAAGGCGACTGGTCTGGCTACTTTTCCACCAGGTGGCAGCTGTGACAGGACTGCTCCAATCCCATCAAAGGATGCGTCGACAGCCAAAATAAACGGCGCATCAAAATCTGGGTGGGCCAGAGTGACACCTGTCACAAGGTCGTGCTTCAGTGTTTCAAAGGCGTTCTGGCATGCATCGGACCAATCTGCAGGCGTCAGCTTCACTTGACCTTTCTTGCGGGCTCTCTTGCGCTTATGCTTGTCACCAGATTCAGATGTGAGCCTGAACAGAGGTTTTGCCTTCGCAGAACATGCTTCAATAAAGCTTTGGAAATACATCACCATGCCTAGAAAGGATCTGATTTTACTAGGGCATGGCGTCTTGCCATCCGACTCCATTAGATCAGCGACTTGTACGTCATTTATCGCTCTCACTTTCTCGGGGTCAGTCCGAATTCCATCCTCACTGATGACATGCCCAAGAAATTTCACAGTCCGTCTGAGGAAAAAACACTTTTTGGGTGCGAGCTTGAGGTTGTGTTCCTTAAGGCGAGTAAACACCATCTGCAGGCGTTGGAGTGCAACTTCCTCTGTGGGGGCAAACACCATCAGATCGTCCAGGTAACATAATAGGCTCATGAAATTCTGATCACCGAATATTGACATCATCATCCTCATAAATGTTGCTGGGCTGTTGCAAAGTCCCTGAGGGAGCCGGTTGTACTCGTGAAGCCCGAATGGTGAGGAGAATGCCGTGTACTTTTTGTCGTCAGGGTGCAAGGGGACATTGTAGTAGCCTGACGTCAGATCCATTGTGGAGAAAAAGGCATTTCCCCCAAGTGCGGCCAAAGCATCAGCTTGATGCGGTAGTGGGTAGGCATCCTTTATGGTTCTTGCATTAAGCCTTCTGAAATCAGTACATACCCTTAGTTCTCCATTCCGCTTCCATATGAGAACAAGCGCAGATGCATAGTCGCTAGTTGACTTCTGAATAATTCCTTTCTCTTCCATCTCGTTCAGAGTCGTCCTCAGTTTTTCATACTGACTTGGTGGTATCCGTCTGTAGGGTAGACGGAATGGCTTATCATCAACAAGGTGGATACGATGTACAAACTCTTTGGCCTCTCCACAGTCCATCTTATGGCGAGAGAAGATTGACTCGAATTGTTCGATGATATGGAGGAGCTTGTCTTTACACTGCAGCGAAACCTCACATGACTTCAGGTCAATGTCTTGCAGTCCCAGAGCTTCCAATGTACGCATCATGTCCTCTTCTGACCTGGGTCGGACCTCTTTGCTCTGTACACTCTGCACGTTGCACTTGACCTCCTCTGCATTGGGCAGGTCTTCCGCTGCGATACAAGGAGACACATCTGCAATTTTCCTGTTTCTCCTCAGCACCACAACTCTGTCCGTGGGATTAAAGACTTTAACAGGCACCCATCCATCTCCCCAGAGTGGAGTAACAACTCTTCCGACAAGGACTTGTCTGGGCCCAGCCTTTGATTGGGTTGGCTCAACGACCACTGTGCTGCCCGCAGACGTCCCGGCCAACTCAGGTAACTTGCCCCAAATAACGTACTCGGTCCGTGGATTCAGCGTCACGCAACTCTTGATTTTTACTGTCCCTACTTTGTCTGGAATGCAGTCACCTCTCCATCTCTCTGTGTTAGAAAGCATTGACAGGAATTGACTGTGGTTATCGGACAGACCGTTGTCAGGAGTGGAAACTAATTTCCAGTAGCCATCAGTACTTTTCAATTGAGTCAAAATATATTTGATGGCATTGCTGCCAAGGATCATCTGTTCGGTCTGGCCTGGCACAACCATTACTTGTATTATCATTTGGCACCCGTAAACTGTGACGTGAATGTCGTACATATCTCTGGGAGAAACTTGGTGTCCACCGCAGCCTACAATGACATAATCATCGGCCGTGTAACTCATCATATCAGGGAATTGCTGCAGGAGGGACTTAGCCGTGTCCTCACTTACTGTACAAGCCATCGACCCACTGTCCAACAGCGCTCTGAAAGTGGGGCCTTCTTGCACAAGTACAGGTGTGTAAAACAGTTCGTCAGTCTCCGCTATTCTCTGAAACCCCTGAAAGATCAGCTTCTTCGATGGAGGTATCTTGTTGCTATACAACTCATAAATTGATTTATTATCTTGCATGTCAGGCTTCACATTAGTGGTGGGAGGTATACTCAGTTGATCTGCACTGTTCTCCCCTAAGCGCAGATCAGTTAGTTTCCCTGAGGCAGCGGGACAACTTTCGTCACTGGACAATCACGTCGAGAATGCCCTGGGGCATGGCAGTGAAAGCAAAGGTTTTTGTCTCGGCAATGAGAGAGAGCACTGTGTTCGACCTCTTTGCAAATGATACATGGCTTGGCAGTGAAACCATTGATTCTGGCTCCAGGTCGCCTGGTTGGAGCTCCCCCTCTCTCTTGAAACTGGTTCGAGGTAACACGTATCAGAACTTTCTCCAACATACTAATAACGTCCGTTAGAGAGACATACTGTGGGCTCGAAGTCTGAGGTGGCTCGTGCACGAGGGTTGGACCATGGTTCACCTCAGCTTTGTGTACTGCAATTTCCGCTCTATTCGCAGGTTGTTGTAGGGAATTTGCTTTGTAGCTCTTCTCAGCGTGGTATTCATTCAGCACCTCTAGTACCTCACATGCTGACCACTTTTCGATGGTTTTTGATCTGTAAGTGAGTGCCAGTTCCTTGCATGGGCAGTTCCTAATAAACATGCGAGTAACCTCTATTTCAGGGTTGTCAAATGTTTTGCCCTGCTCACTCAAGCACTCAGAGGCAAGGTCAGCTGCTCTGTTTAGTCTCAGCCAGTAGTCATAGGGGTCTTCCTGGTCTTTGGGCAAAGTTGAATAAAAGTCAGCTAAAGGGACAGCAGAGTACTTGGTACAGCTAAAGTATTTCCTGAGAAGACTATAAATCATGTCAGGGCGGGTATAGACGTCTATATTACTGTTTCTAACGCCAAACCTAACTACATCTTTAGCTTTTCCTCTCAAATGTATAAGGATTTCCTCTGCTTGCTCTTCAAGTCTCACATTACTCCTTTTAATAAATGTCCTCATTAGATCTTCCCACTCATGTATTGTTATTGAGTCTGAGCCATCCCCAATAAATGACGGCGGTTCCTTAACCTTTCTCTGCGTAACCACCTGACTCAATCTGTTTGCTACATCTTGTGTGGCAGCAGCGTTAGGAGCTACTATATTATGTGACTGAATATTTGAGAATATGCTATCAGCCAATTTATGTCCTATCTCCTGAATAATATTTTTCATCTGATCAGCTACACCCTCAGAAATGTCACTCGTGCTCTGATTAAACATGTTTCGAATATGTAAATGAGTCAAAATCACAAAATAAATCAGTAGCCTGAGTAACACGTCACTGTATAGCAATTTTAAATACTGTGAGCTGATGACTTCATGAAACGATGTGGCAGGTAGGACAGTCCTCGGTTCGGAGAGTTTGAATGAAGTCACGGGTCACGGCACCAATGTAACCGCGGTGTACGTGTCCCACCAAAGATCCACATTCACGCTGGACTGGATGATGAGGTTTTTATTATTACAGTTTCTGCAAATGGATGAGTCACAACATTAGCTTTTTCTGCTGGGTTTGATCTCTTTGATCTCTTTGTAGTACTCTGGTAAAACTGACAACAAAGCATATCAAAGAGCTTTCTTTTCACTTTACAGAAAATACATTTTAGAATATCACAATACATTTTTACATCTTTACATTTTAACAAGATACTTTTAACAAGAGATCGTATAGTGGATTTTTAACGTTTATAATGATTTCAACATGTTTTTCTTTAGTCTGAATTTTAACCAACATCATCCTTTTTTAATGTATATGAAAAAATAGGAATAAAAACAATAATGAGTATAAAAATGGGTACAATTTACCTGCAAATGGATGAGTCACAACATTAGCTTTTTCTGCTGGGTTTGATCTCTTTGATCTCTACAAGGGGAATTAATATTTAGTAAAACAGAAACAAAACGAAAATAAATCAAAACAGCTTGACAATATCAATCACATTACTATGCATGGTGAGAGATTTGTCAGCTGGGGTTATAATGTTTAAAATTAACTTATTTTGTGGAGCACCAAAAGATATGTCTTACCTTTGTAGTACTCTGGTAAAACTGACAACAAACCCCGCCTCCTGGTCACATGTTAGAAGCCAAAACCAAACCCCACCCCATACCAGCAGATGGCACTGTTGGACTCAGCATTGCAGTACATTTACCAAAAACTATACACATATTTTAGCAGGAATTTCAATAAAATAAAAGTTATTATTACACCCGTTACATATATATATATATATATATATATATATATATATATATATATATATATATATATATATATATATATATATATATATATATATATATATATATATATATATAGGTGTGAATGAGCGAGCGAGTTGTCTGTCCCTGTGTGCCCTGCGATTGGCTGGCAACCAGTTGAGGGTGTCCCCTGCCCACTGCCCGATGATTGCTAGGATGGGCTCCAGCACCCCCGCGACCCTACTGAGGATAAGCGGTGCAGCAGATGAGATGAGATGAGATTTTTTTTTAAAGCATTTTTGAAGGGGCGTCACTACTTCGTGGTTCCACGATCACAGGTTCAGAGCTTCGCAGGTCTAAAAAATAATAATAAAATAAAATAATTAAAAAAAAAAAAAAAAAAAAAAAAAAGCATTTTTGAAGGGGCGTTGCTACTTCGGGGATTTTCACTTTTCGCGGGTGGTTGTGGTACCACCGCGATAACCGATGGATTACTGTAATTGTTATTGTAGGGCAGTTAGTAAGAAGCGTCACCAGGGGATGTGCTTTCACTGTCTGTAGTTTTGGGGTTCTCTTAACCCTTATTATGTACATATATATATATATATATATATATATATATATATATATATATATATATATATATATATATATATATATATATATATATATATATATATAACATTTTTTTATTTATTTAATTTTATTATTATTTTATTTTATTACTATTAATTCATAGACCCGCGAAGCTCTGAACCCGCGAACGTTGAACCGCGAAGTAGCGAGGTCCCACTGTATTATTTTTATTACAACATTGCTTACCTCGATCATATTATCACATTGCATCTAATTTTGTTAGGGGGTTATTTTCTTGGTTTTGTCTTTTCTAAATCTTCGTTTATGGTAAAACGTTTGGTGTGAGTAATAAAAATATGTTTAAATCCAGGCTTAAAACATATTAATATTCTATAGCTTATGAATGACCTATGTTTCATGTTGACAAGATCCGTGTATTATTGGTTATTACAACATCCGTTGCAGCCTGGTCATCCAGGAAGGGGGATTACCTCATGTGTGGTCCCTTCTCTAGGTTTCTTCATTTTCCTTATGATGGAGTTTTTGAGTTTTTCCTTGCCCTCATGTGGGTTTCAGATCAGGGGATGGTGTAATAATAGCGGCCATGTCACTTGACTCTTCCGATTGACACTGGAGTCTCTAAATAATTGTGTTGTTAAAATGCAATATCGACGATCCACTAACCCATACCGACACCTTTAAAGTAATCTAGTAATAGCACCCAAACTAATACACGATATCAGTACTGTCATGATTACTGATGCGAGGCACCTGTGCCCGCTCCTTTTGCGCCAACTGCCTCGGACGCTGATTGGCTCCCTGTCACTATTTAAACCCCCGTCTTTCTGTCACCTGTGGTCAGTCCGTTTGCGAACCTCAGTTTACGCTAGGCAAGCTTTTCGACCCTGACTCACTCCTGTTTTGACTCCCGTCTGTTTCCCGGCTTCGACCCATTTTCTGATCTGGACCACTTTTTTTGCTCTCCTGTCCCGGCTACTGACCTGTTTTTTCCGCTCCCGACACCGCCATCGCTCGCCACGGAAATACCACTTCCGCGTTCAGAGCAACCTGCTCCCCGTGACCAGCGATCACCGGATCGTGTGTGTAATCATTCCCCTTCTTCCCAATAAAACTGAGAGAAACGTACGCAAGTGGGTCCTGTCTCTGTTCTGGTCCTGACAAGTACTTGCCCATATTGGAAAGCAAATGTTTGAAATGCAGACCCATAACACTACTTGAATTTCCCAACGAGTCAAAAATAGCAGCGTTTCCCTCAATCAGGGTTGGGTAGGGTTACTTTAACTTGATCACTTTCTATTACTTTTGGATTACTCCAATACCAAATATGCTAATAAAAGACAAAATAAACTAAATATGAATAAAATGATGACTCACAACACGTGGTAAGCTTTCTCTCCTGGCTTTGATATCTTTGATCTCCGGCAAAACTAACATAAATTGCGACAGAAACAAAATTAAAATAAACCCAAACAGCTTGCCAACATCATTTTTGCCGTTCCATGTATTCCGTTACTCCCCAAGCCTGCACAAAATTGAGTAATTTTATTCATATTTAGTTTCTTTTGTCTTTTATTAGCATATTTGGTACTGGAGTAATCCAAAAGTAATTGAAAGTAATCAAGTTAAAGTAACCTTACCCAACCCTGCCCTCAATTATATTATAAAAATGGAATTGGTTATTTTTTTTTTTTTATCTTAGTTTTGTTTTTTTCCAAATTTTCGTGGATTTACTTCTTGCCCACGCAACCTTGCATGCAGGTCACTGTCACTTTAAGAAACTTAGGCTTCTGACAAATGACTGCAGAATCCATGTGATAACCACGCACAAGCCGAGTTTCAAATATTTGTCGTGGGCCAACCGGAGGATAGGCTGAGAGAAATGACATGGATGTAATCTTCCTAGAATATTTTTTTTACTTCCAAAAGCAGTGAAGCAGATGACAATGCAGAGATGATGTTGACTCCCTCTTGTAAGTGTCCCTTTACCTCCCTCTCTCTCTATCTCTCTCTCCTCAATGCGGCAGATGCAAGATGCACGCACCTTGTTAAGGTCACACATCGTCAGAAATGTGTTTTATACTGCAGGATATTATTATGACGATGTGTTATCTAAAACAAAGACGAGGATTTTCTGGTAAGTGGTGTGACATTTGCGCTACTGCCTTTCCTTTGACTATTGAATGTAGTGCTTCACTGTTACATCTGCAAAGCAGAACTATGCATTTTCCAGTGCGTTGGCATTTCAGCCATGCAATTATTTCAAAACCAACAACCTGGCATAAGAATAGATACTTTCGGGTCAATTATGATCAAGACAACAGTGGTGGAAAGATGTTTGGTGAAATTCTGATTGCAAAAAAAATAGTGACACCTACATGAGTCCTAGAAATCCTTACAGTAACCAAATATATGATGTCAATTTGTTATTTTAAATGCACATGATACACGTGCTTGTTTTTAATTCATGCGTTTTGGCGAATTAAAAAGTACTTCCGGAACTGCGGCGACTTCAGTAATATTAGAAGTGAATTCTCTTAGAGCCATAACACTCTTTGTAATGTAATTATCAAGCTAAAACAATTTTTCTCAAGGTAATGGCATTTTGACTTTTAGGCGTGACTTTACTCAAATTTAGATTAGAAAACGATTGTAAGTGCCCCACAAACATCTACAATTATTTGGAAAATATGTATCAATACAAGTGCGCATGCGCACCACATCACATTCCCGTCAACATGCTGCGAATCACTCCCACAAATAAGCGGAGGGAAAAGCATTCACCTTAAAATTATTGTGTCATGTGTGAATATACCACAAAACTGCATAAACATGTTTTTGGGGTTGTTTGTTTGTATATTTGTTTGTCAGATGTTTTTTCCGGACGACACGGAAGTAGTTGGGTGTGAACCATCTTGCTCCATCTCCTCTTGGAGCGACTAATTCATTTTTATTCTTAGCACATTGCCTTGGAAGGAGGCTTTATTGTTATGGAACAAAACCAGGGTGCAACGCACTATGATCGTTGTCAAAACAACGAGTGTTTCCTGGAATACTCCCTTGCATCTTATTGACAACTATTTCGGGGTCCTTTATCACTGCGCATTGGCCACACACAAGTGAGTGCTAATGAGATAACGCTCCTTATCTTCACAGTCAGTGCACAATGAAAAATGGCGTTTATTAATTTTATGTTGTAATTCCTCACTGCATTATTTTTTCCACGTCTTGTGTTATGTTGTAACACGCTATTTAATGTATGGTGCAGGTGCTTTGGTGAAACTAACGGGGTTCTTGGTATGTCATAGCACCGATGAAGTATCCATACGCGAGGACAACAAAATAGTCCCATGAAAGTGGCTCTGTGTTGGGACACAAAGCAGCGAAATGGCGGAAACTCACCACGATTGGTAAGTGGAGATTACATTTTTGATTATGATGCAATGTTATCATAATTCAAGTTATATTCGTTGCTGGTTCTGGTTCCCGTCTTTGGACCAGGCATGGTAAGGGAAGTTGAGCTGTTGCTCCTGTGAAGTCTTTTCATCTATGTGGGTTCAGTAGAGTGAGGTTATTTTGGCCATTCAGCTGTCAATATGGTGGCTGCCCCTCTTACAAGCAGCTGTTTTGGTCTTATACAGCTGTAGAAGTAAATATTTGTTATCCGCCCACTTCTGCTGAAAAGAAACGCAAGCCCCTTTCAGTGTTCATTTTACCTCTGAAAAGTGATGGGTCGCATGCTCAAAAATCTATGGGTCCCAACAGAGATCTATGGGTCCCCAAAATGTATTGTTATTGCGGTTGAAATTGTAAATCGGCGACAAATATATAAATAAATATATAAACCTATATATTCATTCAGTTTTGATCATCACACTTAATTGGTAATACAAAGCAGTTATCACTTCAGATTTTTCAGTTCACAAAAATATTGTACATTATACAAAATAATATTGCTGAAATATTAGTCTATATACCGTAAATTACGGACTATAGAGTGTACCTGATTATAAGCCGCACCCACCACATTTTAGGAGGATAACCGCTTTTGTACTTACACAAGCTGCACCTGTATATAAGCCGCATGCGCCTACATCTCCCATCCATTCTCCAACGTTCGCTCTCTGGACAATAAACTGGACCATTTAACAACTGGAAGTGGCATCGAACCGCGAGATGACAAACTGCTGCGCTAAAATTCTGACGAAGACATGGTTAATCTTATCTATCCCGGCTGACGTTCAAAGAAACTGTGCGGGTCAGATGTATCGACATTTCGTTCTGTATACACGTGTATACGAATGACAATAAAGTAAATCTGAATCTGAATCTGAATCTGAAACATGTAACACAATCACAAAATTAACCCAAACCCGACTTTGAGTCGCACGATTGTAACCGAGGGGGGGTTTTTTAAGGGTTATTGATCTATCTTCGTTATTCATTATCCATTATCCGTCAGTTCATAATACGCTACAAAGCCTAGGAGCCGGGACACTTACTCTCAGCCAAAAGGCCAAGCTAAGGTCCTAGCCCTAAAGCCTTGCTGCAATCATTGCGAATGCACCGTTCCCGGAGGTACTGCAATACCGGGCCGATGCGTGGAGTGGACAGAGCAAGCTCATATTCCATCTCCAAAATGCAAAAATCAAAGAGGCCAGGCTATGTCTACAAATAGCATATATTTTTTTTACCGAATACAAAGTACACAGTTCAACAACCACAGCTGGCAAAATGAACGGAAAATGATACGGGTACTTAAGGTTTGATGCAGACCTGCAGAGTCCGGGTCCCGTTGAAAATAATCGAAGGGAAAAAAAGTATATTTCCAAAGGTAAGGGTGGGAAAAATTTATATCCACTATTGCAGGGGTGTCAAACTCATTTTAACTCGGGGGCCACACGATAGAACAAATATTCTGTCGGGGGCCGCACTAGTAGATTAAAGGGGAAAAAAAGAGAGATAAAGAAATAAGAGAAAGAGGGAGGGAAAAGGAGAGAGGGCGGGACAAAGAAAGAAAAAGAGAGAGAGGGAGAGAGCGTGAAAAACAAAAGATAAAAAGTCGTGAGAGAGGGGAAACAGAAAGGGAGAGGCAGAAAAATCCAAAGAGTAATAGAAAGACAGAAGGAGAGAAAAGAGAAAAGAGAGAAAAGGAAAAAGTTAGAGCAAAATAAGTTAAAAAACAGAGAGAGAGAAAGAAACAAAGAGCAACAAAGGAAGAGAAAAGGAGAGAAACAGAGTGAAAGAGACAGAGACAGAGTGGGATAAAGGGGGTGGAAAAGAGAGAGAGAGAGAGAGAGAAAAAGAAATAAAAGTACAGTGTCTGTTCGAGGCACCTGGCTTTGGCAACATCAAGTTGACATATTTCAACCTGCAGCTTGTTTTTCTCTTGCGCTTCTCTGAGTGTTGTCTCACGGGCTGGATTCAAACCCTTAGCGGGCCTGATCTGGCCCGCGGGCCGCCTGTTTGACACCTGTGCACTATTGTCTGCTGCGTCCACAAACACGTCTCACCTTTACTCCACTTCCCGTCAGCCCCCGCTGTTTTCGCCCTTCTTTTTGATTCGCCCGTGGAAAACATATCAGAATAAGTCTCTAAAATAAATACATTACAAAAATATACAGTTGCAAATACATATTATACATGGTTACACATATTTACAAAGAAAGACGGTACACCGAGAGAGTTTTCAAAGCTTTAATAATTATGTTATAACTTTCATCCCGAACCGTGCCTGTGAAGGGTAGCAAAACGCTACTAGCAACACGCTCGCAACACCGTAAACGGGTCTGTTAAAAAAAACATACCGTACATGTATAAATCACAGTAAAACGTTCTCCTCTTCCTCCTTATGACTGACGTCATCAAAGTCGTCTTCCTTCAGTATGGGAAAGATACTTTGTCATGTAGACGTCGTCCCACGCTCCCTTATTTAAAAACACGCTAGCAACACGCTCGCAAAGTAAAGTTTACGTGCAGTAGCTCTGTTTCCTTCTTTATCGGACTGCTCGATTGCGTTTGGTTTGAAAGCTGCGTCATGTGCCTTTCTTTTTGCAATTTGCATGATGAGGATATGTCTACGCTAATTTAATTTGTGCACAAGCTAAGAAGTTGCAGCCTTCCTCGGCGCATATAGTCCACCGGTCCAAATCTTACCTTTTGTACTCGAGCGCCGCTGGCGGCTGTTAGAAAAATTACATAATATGGCCGCATCACTGAATAAGCCGCAGGGTTGAACGTTTGGGAAAAAAGTAGCGGCTTATAGTCCGGAATTTACGGTATTCATGCAGTTTTAATCACTTCAGATTTTTCAGTTCATATATTTTTCGTGGTTTGCTGTCCCACCACAGATATAATGCCTTCTCAAGGTCCAATTGCAGCAACGGAATTTCCATAGCTAATTTGTGGTTTTCATTGTCGTTGTGCCAATCCAATGTGCTTTTCTGAAAGTTAGTATCGCGAAATGATTTATGCAATCCAGTTTTTTTGTCATGCTGGGTGCACGCGTCACAGAACATGTAGCCTCCATTATCATCCTCTTCATAGCGTAACCAGGAATATAATTGAGTCCATTTTGGCAGAAAAGTCCTTTTTCTGTAGAAGAATTCTTTTGTTTATTATCTTTTGTCGAATCGTTCGCTTCTAAACACGTGTTTTCCTTGCCTTCGCGGTCTTCTGAAGAATTTCTCCGCTGTTTTTTCGTGCCGGAATTATTGCCGTTGTTACCACTTTCTGTATTATGTTTCGACCTATTACCGACACTGAAGAAATTACCAATACCAACTGTTTTTACGGAGGCATACTTCTCTTTCACTCGACAACCGCAACAACAATGACGTCATCTCGAAACATTGAGATCTCGTTTGCCGAGATCGGCGTGCAGACGGAAACTTGAGCCGCGAGACCAAAACAACAATGGCGGCTCTGCCTGACGAAAGGTTTGGAGCGCGGTAAATCTTTGTTAAAAAAAGAAGTAATCGGGTAACAATGACAATTTGGTGTCAAAAACGTTGCGTCCCGGGGACGCACGTTGATCTGACACAGTGCGTTCCTAGCAAAAAAGATGCGTCTAGGACGCAGGGACGCGGGCAAACGACTGCCCTTTATGAGTACAAGCCTACCCACGTATTGTAGTTTGAAAACTACTTTTCATGTGGCCCTGTGAAAGTATCAGAAATCTAAGACGCTAATACTGTACACCTTAATTTAATTAAATTAATCCGTCCATTTTCTGCACCGTTTATCCTCAGTAGGGTCACGGGGTGAGTTGGAGCCCACCCGAGCTATCTTCAAGCAGTGGGCAGGGGACATCCTGAACTGGTTGCCAGCCAGTCGCAGGGCACACAGACAGACAACTCACTTGCTCATACACACCTAGGGACATTTTTGAACCGGCGGCAATTAACCTCAAATGCATGATTTTTGAATGTGGGAGGAAAGCGGAGGGCCCAGAGGAAACCCACGCAAGCACGGGGAGAACATGCAAACTCCGCAAAGGAAGGTTGGTAGCTGGATTTGATTCCGTGACACGCTAATCACTCGTCTGCCATGCCGCCCTTAATTTGATTTGATCTGATTTGATTTTGATTTGACTGGTTCAAATAATTGACCAATGAGCCAATCATGGAGACATTTCCATTCTTTTTCCATGTATGAACAAATATACATACATTTTACATTATATATTTCTTTGTTTGATTTTAATAAAATTAGTCTGTTAAAAAAGGTTTTGAAACACTCAGAACTGAAGCAAAATAATAAATAGTGTTAGGTCCCCATTTAAAGCACAAAATTTGATATTCAGTTTAGTAGTATTTTTAAAGGTTTTTTAAGAAATATTTTTGTTGTAGTTCTGCGGTTGGATTTTTGTATTATCACAGTAAAATTTTTGAAATATTACTTTTGCTTTCTTTTTATACTATTCCTGCAGTATTATTTCTACCGAAGTCTTCATAGTATTTCTGTAGTATGTCGTAGTATTACTGTATTATTATTATTATTTTTGTAGTATTTCCGTCGTAATATTTCTGTTGTAGTACTTTTGTATTATAGTATTACTGTAGTGGTATTTTTGTCGTATTTCTGGAAAAAAAATTTGCTCCCCTGATTAATGATTGCAATCTACAATGACGAAGGTTTGAGTTTTTCCTTGCCCTCATGTAGGATTTAGATCAAGGGATGGTCTAATGATGGTCTGTAGTCCGTGCAGCCCTTTGAGACTTCTTGTGATTAAGGGCTATACAAATAAACGTGACTTGACTTGACAATTGATATTTTTTGCGTTACGCCAAGCGCATACAGTCGGCCATTTTGGATGGGTCCACCAGAAGCGGTTAGATAATGTCACAGGTCTACACAAATTTTAGTTGGATGGTCAAATGAAAGAGGAATGTTCAAGGCAGTGTTTTTTGTGACTTTACCATTTATGTCTAAGTACTGTTATCTGTTGAGTGGAGGCCAGAGGGCGGGGGCAGTGGCTCAGGAGGTAGAGCGCTCATCTTGGGATCAAGAGATCGCAGTTCGAATCCTCCGTGTTACATGTCGAAGTGTCCTTGGGTAAGACACTGAACCCCTAATACCCCCAATATGCAGGTTAGCTCCTTACATGGCTGCACGGCCGCTATTGGGAAATGTGAAGCACACTGTAAAGCGCTTTGGGAAGTCTTGACTTGAAAAGCGCTATATAAATGCAGATCATTTCATTTACATTTCATTTCAGAGAGGGAACCCCACTTTCAACGTGAGCTCACGCTATAAACCCTGGGCGAATGCATTGCACAGTTTTTTAGCCTAAATGAGCTCCAAAGCCCCAGGTATCTTTGAAAGCCTGGCCAAAAGAGTGAACCCTTATCTGGTGAGTGGAAGGTAGAAATAGGTTCAGAATTAAAGCAATGCGACCCCTGGGGATAGCTCGGCCACGCTTAAACAGGCTGAAACGTCTCCCAGAGATCGCTTTATTTGAACCCTTTCCCTATACACCTGACACTTTTCTTTAGCGCTTATGGGTCTTGTTTGTGTATCTGTGAACATTTGTTGTCATAATTTAGCCCAGAACGTTTGACGACAGACAAACTAGAGTTTTGATGGCCTTATTTCAAATATCAATCTCAATAATAATAAGGTAAATTTACCTTACACTACTCCAGCATGGCAGACACTCCTCTGGTTGCCTGGACTTTGTCCATGTGATTAGGAACTATCAGTAAACCCACCAATTGAATACAATAGAATAGACCTTTATTGTCCTTGTTACAACATGGGTTCAATATATTGTGACATCGAAATTGGACGTGGCACTCCAGGTCCATATTTTACAGTGAGGATAAAGAAAACAAAGAGATAAAGGAACAAAGAAGATGTTTGTACTGTCCTTGATTGTATAGGCTTTGTTTTCCTCCGGAGGGGGGTGTATGAGGGGGTGAGGGACAGACAGAGATGGCCGGTTCCAACTAAATGTTTGATCTTACTGTACACACGGTCCAGTGTTTTCCCTAATCGCTCAGTCCACGTATTGAATGAATTTGGGAAGTAAAATCCTCAAGCATGTCCGATTAAAGTCGCCGGCGACGACAAAAGCTCCGTCGGGGTGTGCGGGGTGTGCGAGCTGCTGTTTAAGAGCCTATAGCAAATAGATCAACAAAAGATAGACCTGGTGACTGCTCATTCTCATGTTACTTTCAAACCTTACCTTTTAATCAATAGGCTACTGACTCCAAACAGAGGCATCCTTCCTGTAAGAGGCAACATTTGATATTTGCTTTTGTCACTGTAATTACTTTGTAGTAGATTTAATTTGAGGAAAGGTCACTGTACTAAAGCCCATGCAACTAGGGAGGACAGACTATCTTTTCCTCCACAAGTTTGAATAAACATCCGGGTCGCGAAATGAGACGGGTAAAAACAAGTGCTGGAGTGAGCAGTTTTAGTTTTTTTCTTACAATATAACAAATAAAGTAAATAGAACAGAATATTCTGGTCTTGTGAGAGCAGAACAAAGCTTTAATGGTTTCACAAGTGCATTTACAAAGCGGTTTACAATCATTTGTATACCAAAGGGGAAGAGCACCGAAGTTAGTGGAAAATTCCCAGACCACCAGCTTCACACTGGTCCTTCCCCCATACTGAATTCTGCAGGTAGTTTTAGAAGACTCAAGGTCTCCTTCCCATTAGTAAATCAGAACACCACTTAGAACTATGTAGGGACTGTATCACGACTAGATAAACAGTTATGTGGCGACAAGTAATTAAGATAAAGTAAATAACTACATTTGAAAATATGGATACTCAATGTGCATTCATTACAAAGTGCTAGACGAAATGATTAACTGGAAAACTCACAATTAGGACTAAATGCACATACACATTTTGATATTCTAGCACAATTTATACAGTTTTAGAAAGAAATAAAGGAATATCGTTTGGAAAGAATGTTACTTTTATTTGCTGTCATGATTAGGGTGGATAGATTTATAGACGTGCTTTATACTTTTTGTAGGATTCTAAAGTTCAAGCATCATTTCCTCCTAGTTATAAAACATATTTGATTCTATCTTTTTTCAGCTTCAACACTTATATTAATTTTGTTCTAAGGTTTCCTCGGGTGAATGTACATCATGACTACTTTGGCCTGAGGTCCTACCAGATCTCTCCTTTGGCTTCGCTTGGTGATGTGAAGCAGTTACTCTATGAAGACACAAACCTGCCTGTCAGAGAGCAGCGACTCATTCACAATGGCAAAGTGGTATGTTGAGTTTTCGATGCTACTACCTTTACAGATGAATACAAGGATGTATTCTCAATAGTTAGGGGTAGAATGAAGCCTGCTTACTTGCTTTGGTCAACAAGATTATTAGCGAGGACATTTTCTGCCAGTTGAATTACGCTGAGGGCTTTCACAAGTTTTCAGATATAATAGCCAATTAAATATTCTGTTATCTGAACTTTCAAAATAAAAATAATTACCGTATTTTCTGCATTATAAGGCGCACCCCCCAAAAATGTCCTTTTTGTCCTATATTTTCCATACATAAGGCGCACCGGACTCTATGGCACTACAGTGAGAACGTCAACAAAACCGTCAGATAGTTCAGTCAAACTTATTAATCCCGGACACATACAGACACGATGTCTGTACGATGTCACCAATCACTCAAATGTGTCATTCCACATATCATTAAGAAGGTTAAACCATTTCTTAGTTTCTATTCTTTTTTTTGCTGGCAACTTTGTGGACAGCAAATCAAGAATTTCATTGTGCAGGGAAACGTGGTTCTTTACTGTACATATGACAATAAACACTTTGAATTGGATTGAATTTAAAAACAGACTCATCACATAAACATCAAGATCAGTCTGAAACAAAATACTGGGAAAATATAAAGCGATCATATTCAATAATAATACGCAACCATGGTCCTCTTACATCCGTGAGTGTAGTAAATCCAAAGGTGTAAAATATTTACTTAGTTCAAAACACGCGATAATGCCGACAAATAGAGGAAAAAATCCACCGAAAAGCATCTCTGCATCGATGGACATTGCTTGTTGCTAGCTGTCTGTTTAGCCCCATAATTCCTGTTAACAAATACAGACTAGTAAAACATTGTTTTCTCCAGGCCGTAGAGCAACCTAACTCGTGAATCACATTTTTTTTCGACCAATTGCAGGCTTTGTTTTACGCCGTTTTACCACGAGCCTGTAAATGCTAAAAAGGACCCGCCTCTTTTACCTCCGAATAACTTTTAGCCAATAGTAACCAATTCAAATGATGATTGACACATTGGTTAGGAAATGAAACGCCAGTATATAGATCCCAGCATACACCGCGGACTACTTCTCCTACGGGGGAAAATCAAGTCGCTTGCTAGACCTTGCGACTCAATATAGATCCATATATAAGGCGCACTGTATTATAAGACACATGGTCACCTTTTGAAAAAAAATTAAAGGCTTTTAGGTGCGCTTTATAGTGCATAAAAAACGGTATGTTCATTGCTTCAGAGAAAGTTAGCTACCACCAAGCCAGACCACACCTACCCTTACCAGATATCAAATGTATTCTTTGACAAATATTTCAACACTTAAGCTTCTAAATATTGCACTTGATTAATTTATAGTGAATTTGGTCATATATTGATTGGAACAAGAGCCCAAGGCCACTTTGACATCAGTTACAGTAAACAGTATGGCACAATGAAGCGTATCCTGGTCATACTCTCAGATTGATATAAACGGGTGGAATAATCAGATTGAGTCTTATAATGAACGCAACATTAAAGCGGATGTCAAGCCAATGGATTTCATAAAAATCGTTAATCGTTTCCCACTGGTCTAAATTTATTTAGATTTTTTTTTAAGGTTAAAGGCAACTATATGCATCCATCTGGTGGCCATTTTGAAAATATTGTCTGAATGAAGATGACGTCACAAATGCTAGATGACACATGTGTATATTGCTATACTAATTTCCTACATACACGAATGCCATAGTTTGTTTAGTAGAGGTCGAAACAACATAAAATTGTTGGGAAATTATTTGTCCTGACTTGAGAAAATATTGCTTACAGCTAGTAGGGGCACATACAATATCTCATCTCATCTCATCTCATCTCATTAGCTGCACCGCTTATCCTCAGTAGGGTTGCGGGGGTGCTGGAGCCCATCCCAGCAATCATCGGGCAGTGGGCAGGGGACACCCTGAACTGGTTGCCAGCCAATCGCAGGGCACACAGGGACAGACAACTTGCTCGCTCATTCACACCTAGGGACAATTTGGACCGGCCAATTCACATGAAATGCATGATTTTGGAATGTGGGAGGAAACCGGAGTGCCCGGAGGAAACCCACGCAAGCACGGGGAGAACATGCAAACTCCGCACAGGAAGTCTGGAGCTGGATTTGAACCCACGCAGGAGGTTCCAAGACATGAACTGTGCCACACATGCGCTAACCACTGCGCCGCCGTGCTGCCCCACACACAATATAATATTTAAAAAACAATCAACCAACTATCAACAATCTATGGTTGATATATTTACGTTTTTTTTTCTCAAATTAAGAATAAACCAATAAAACACTCGGTATGCTCAAATTGCAACTCACCATTTTTTCCAATCCTTGAAAACATCATATGATCAGTTCATTTTGAGAGCATCTCTGTGGTCGTGTCACATTGTACTGGTAAAAGAATGGATCTCTTCTTCTGTGATGGTACAGTACATTACCGCCCACAGCAGAAAAGGAAAACATCCCATTTTCAAGGTCTTATTTTTCAGTTTCATTACACATTTAGAGATACTCATCCTAGACCAGTAAAAGTTGTGCCTGTAGAGAAAAATAACTCAAGTGAAGGTTTAAGCACTTTCTTCAGTGTAAAATGCTGAAATGCTATAACAGAAAAGCCTGTATTTGCTGTGATGCTTTTGGTTCTCTTGGTGTGTTTGTGAGCATGAGTGGAAGCTGGTTTCCCGTCTAGAGAAAAGTTGACGGAAAGCACCAGGTGGTGGCTGCTTGTGCAGCTCCCTGATCTCATACGCAAAAATTAGATTCAGGCCTCGCCCCCATACTCTTGATATCACACACCAGACATTCACGAGCCTACACTTTACACAGCAATTACTAGATAGATAGATAGATAGATACTTTCCAGCAGCATCCCTGAGCTGAGGACAATACAATAATAAAGCAAAAAGAATTCAATATACAATATACAAATACCCAATGTGACGTGCAAATGCCCACTGTAGCGTGTTATATAGAGTATCTAGATGGTGCTACACAGAATACATATTGCAATAAAAAATACGGTAATATGCAATGTGGGGGGGGTGTGGTTTAATGTGGGCCTTTACTCTGCCGGGTAGAGTTAAAGAGCCTCATGGCATGAGGAAGAAAAGATCTCTTCAGTTTGTCCGTAGTACAAGACAGTGACAGCAGTCTGTCGCTGAAACTGCTCTTCTGTCTGGAGATAATGCTGTGTAGTGAGGTCCACTCCTCCCTCAGAATGACGCAGTTCCATTCAGCTATGAGTACAGTAGTACATTTTCATTTTGGAAAGTAAGTCAAAACAGTGTATTGGTGCTGCTTCTTTACTTTCCACAAATACCGTCATTCCAACCTACACAGTCCCGAGTGTGCAATAAAATTACTAATTGATTATTCCATCAGTTATTTAATTGTTGGCTGATTGATGACTGCACCTTGGTGTGCCATGAATTGGATGATGATAAGGTTTTGTGTTCACGGCAATGCATATCACCTAATACTTTATTGGATTTAAAAACTGCTGAGAACTGCTGTCCACAATTTCACCTTGAAAAGCTCCTACTAACACTTTCAGTGCCAACTGCATAATTTCCAATAAGGTTTTTATTATATCTCATAAAGATGGTTTCTTATGGTTTTCATGAACGAAATGATGAGACGTGTTACTTGCAGCAGTATTACAGATTATTGTCTTCTTTATGGTATTTTGCTCTTTGAAACAGATTTGTAACTATTATGATCAATATTTATCATTAATACAAATCCGGTGTGAACTGTGTGTTCAATGTAGCTGGACGATCGCATGCCAATTGGAACTTGGTTGCCAACTGGAAGCCATGAGATTTCTTTTAGGTTGGAAGGAAGAGGCCTTAAAGGTGGAGGTAATACTCGAATCGCCTACTTTGTGGTTAAGTCTGACTTCCTATTGAATGATTACCCTTCTTTAATGACAGGTAGATTTGGGCAGACTGCGCCGCCCTTGGTTGAATTTCTCAAAGATATCCTGAGGAGGTACCCCGAAGGTGGCCAGATTCTGAAAGTAAAGCATACCAACATATTAAGGTTAAACCCATAACTATAACACACCTTTTAGAAATGACGCAACACTTCTATGCCATACCTTAAAAGGAGCTGATTCAAAACGCTGAGGATGCTGGAGCCACCGAAGTCAAGTTCATGTACGATGAAACGAAGTATGGAGTGGAGTCACTGTGTTCGCCTGACATGGCTGAGTATCAAGGTTGGTTATTGACAGTCTGGCTTGGCTGATTATCACTGACACGGTGCTCTAGCTGTAACACATGTGTTTTTGCTTTTTTTGGGTTTCTCTGCTGTCAAGTAACATTGACTATTTGCTCTCTTGTTGATCCGTGACTTGGCTACCCGTGACTTGGTGTTACAGAAGTAATATGCCATTACACTGGAAAAATCTTATTATTGGAATTGCTTCATTGTCCTACCTACCATTGGTTTTGACTTCACCAACCTTTGCCTTTGTTTTATAAAATATTTATGTCTGTACTGGATAAATTACAATTTATAGACTTCTTAAAATCATTTGTGATATTTTTGCTTTGTGAAGATTTTGTGTTTTAGCTGTAGAATCAGGTGTGTATGGAGGACTGAACCTGCCATATGGAGAAATAAAAGTATAGACGATACCTACAAATATATGCTATATAAATAAATGAACAGATTAATAAATCACAATTCCTAAATAGATGACAATATGCAATGTATTTATTTATTTAGGCAGTATTTTGTCATGTGTTTTGACTTGATTTTCTTTTTGCTTTACATAGAGTTGAACTATTCAGATGTAATGCCAAAGAAAAAGTTTTGGAACTCTTTGAGTCATTCAAAGCAGATGCTGACACAGTGTTGCTCTTCTTGTATGTCAAATGTATGCCTAGGGAATTTAACCTCAGAAATGTATACGCATTTTTTGTTAATTGATTATCATAAAATATAGGTGCAATCATTGGTTTCCAGGTACTGCGCTCTATGTCTACAATGATGCCGTGTTCACTGCGGAGGACTGGAATGGGATCCAGGAGATAGCCAGGAGCAGGAAGAGAGACGATCCGCTAAAAGTTGGACGATTTGGAATTGGATTTAACTCGGTCTACCATATTTCAGGTAGTTACATGGGAAATTAGAAATTCGGCTTCCATCCCATTCTATTACGATCCTAGCTTGTTAATAAATACAGGCTGCACCCACAACATGCTTAGCATTCAGAATATGGATTTCCTAGAAAGATAAAATATATCTGCTATATGTGTGAGTAAACTGTACACATGTTTTTCTGTATTTGCTCAGATGTCCCTAGTATATTCAGCGGGGACCAGATCGCCATGTTGGACCCTCACCAGACCTTGTTTGGATCCAACGAGTCAGGACAGTGTTGGAACCTAAAGACGGACGTGAAAGACATCTCCAAATTGTCTGACCAGTTTTCCCCATATTTCGGAATATTCGGTAGCTCTGATAAAACCATCGAGGATGGCTGCTTCCCTGGAACGCTGTTCCGCTTCCCACTCCGCACCAAACCTTCCCAGCTCAGCAGCAACCTTTACAACAAAGAAAAAGTTTTGGAACTCTTTGAGTCATTCAAAGCAGATGCTGACACAGTGTTGCTCTTCTTGAAGTGTGTCCAGAGGGTCTCTTTGCATGTGCGTGAATCAGATGGAACAGAACATGTGTTGTATCAGGTTACTACGCAAAATAACACCGACGATCAACTCGAAAGGACTAATACCCTTAAGTCTCTAGCTGAAGCAGTTGATAGCTATAGTGATCATATTCCCAGTTCTACCCTCACTTGTGTCACCTACCAGGTAAACATAGAGGCTCAGGATAAAACCAAGAATGAGTCACATAGTATGAAGTGGCTCGTGTGCAATGGAGTTGGTGGTAGAGGAATGTCTGCAGAGTTGGACTCTCTTGCAGATGACCTAAAGTTTATGCCCACCATTGGCATCGCCCTGCCTTTAACGCTAATGGACAGAGTCGATGAAGGGGCCACCTCTGCTTTCTCAGGACGAGCGTTCTGCTTCCTTCCTCTTCCCCCAGGAGAGGAGAGTGAGACAGGACTCCCCGTGCATGTTAGCGGGTTCTTTGGCCTGACTGATAACAGGCGGAGTATTAAGTGGCGGGATGTGGACCAGTGGAGGGATCCAGCTGCCTTATGGAATGAGTTATTAGTAATCACTGTCATCCCTCAGGCGTATTTTATTCTCATCACTGACTTTATCAAAATGGTACAAACAAAAATGGACCAAGACTTCCCATTATCCCCAAGAATGACCTATATGGCTTGGCCGGATCCAAACCGGGTCAAATCCAGGTGGAAACGCATCCTGCAGCCCCTGTTTCATGAGCTCCTTCAGCAAAATGTCTTCTTTTCCCTCAGTGAAAGCTGGGTCAGCTTGGATCAGGCGGTGTTTTCGGAGCTTGACATAGACAAAGACATTTCACAGACTGTTATTAACTACCTCCAAAGTTCAGGGATGCATGTTGTGAATGTGCCTACAGCAGTGGACTCAGTCTTGGTGGATTATGCCACTCTTGAGTCCACAGAAGTGAGAAAGGTTACGCCACCTTTGTTACGCAAGCTTATCAGGAAGTCCAAACACAAAGGGCCTTTGGAGGAGAAGCTGCTGCTACTTGAGTTTGTGCTTAGTGATGCCAATTACAGTGACTTAATAGGACTGCGGCTCCTTCCCCTTCAAGATGGAACGGTTGCTCCCTTTTCAGCATCTGTCACCGAAAAAGATCTCGTTTACATCACATCTGACGAGTATCCCAGGTAACAACATAATACCAAATCTAATGAGTAACACAGTGGTACCTTGATATAAGAGAGTTCTGACCAAAGAATGTTTTTGGGGTGTCAGGTGTCCATATTATTCAGTTTTGTCAAAAGTGCTAAACATAGAGTTGAACTATTCAGATGTAATGCCAGAGCTGAAACATATATTTTAAGGCTGTAAATGTTTTAGTACTATTCAATATATATTGAGAGTAAAAATAAAAAACAAGCTCACCTTACTCATGCAAATATTTGAATACCCTATCTTCATGACCATCGGGCACACTGTGTTAAAAGGCTCAGTCTCCGTAGCTGGTTTTCTTTCTGTGTTAAACACTATACAGGGTGCACCGCTCGACAGGGTGCGGGAGCCCTCTGCTGCGCCACATTACAACAACACAGACAAGCATACAAGTGTGCATGCTCAAAAATACAATGGAACCAAAACTGAGTTTCGTTGTGGTTTATTTAAGTATTGATTAAAAAGTGAAACACATGGATAAAACTATATTTAAGTAAAAGAGCTGGTAATCCATACAAACAATCGAAAAAAACATCAAAATCCTTGTCGTCTGTTTCTGACCAGAACAGCTTCCCTAAATCTCCATTGAAAGGTCCACTTTCTTCACTTTCAGAGTCACATTTAGAGTCTATTTCAGTGCCATGCAGCTCCTCGGAAATGATGGCAGCTTTTGCGAAAGCTCAAACAACAGTCCTGGCAGAAACGTTGCTCCAAGTGTCGATAGTCCATTCTTTTCATTATAATCTACTGAAAGTTTCTGCACCACTGTAGTCTTGGTCCAGGTGAAATAAATTACACCATTTCATGAAACAAAAGCACCAAGACAGTAACAATAACTTTCAAATTGATAGGTATGCTTCGGCATTAGCATCCTTGAGTACTTCTGCAAACTATGCATTGCATGTGACATCACCTGTGGCGTTCACACGGAAGAAGGCATTAAAGTCACAGGAGATCGCATACAAGTTGCATTTAGTTGGAAATGTGAACAATCTCACCAAAACATCTGATTTCACCCAAAACGTGTACATTTTTACTTAGCAAAGGCTCAAACTGTGACCACCCAGTCTTGGGGGCGAGATAACCCTGAGACCTCTGACCTGGTCTCCGTCCGCCGCCTTACATGTCACACAGGGCGCACTGCCCGGTAGTGGGCGGCCCACGGTTTGAAGAAAATCTGAGACTTTTATGTGTGCCTCCTGGTCGTGAAAATACGGTACGCTATTTATGTCTGTCATCTTGTGATTAAAAGTCACAATTTTCCCCACTAAAAACAAGATTGAATCTTGCACGGTGCTGGAAGTCATTATTCATTTTAATCCATTTCAACTAGGGGAAACTAACTGTTTTCATCTTGGTTGACATTGCCATGTAAATAATTACATTTTTAATCACAGATAAGGGAAATAAAAAATGAATAATGTCTTTGTTTTCAGGTGCCTGTACCCAGGGCTTGATGGTCGGTTCGTTCTGGAAAGTATCAAACCTCCGGTAATGGAAAGACTTAAAGAAGCTGCCAAAAGCCGAGGTAAAGTAGTACAGTGTTGTTTTTATTCATGAAATGCTTCCGCTACTGATTGTTTTTGCAACACTATAAATAACAACAAACATTATTTTTTATTTTCTTCATACAAATAAAATCTGAGTTTCATTTGAGTAGTACACAGGTAATTAACTTCAAACTTCCAAAATGTGTCACTGCAGTTCAGCGGTATCTTTGGGGGTGTTCAGGTATGTAGGTATTGAAAGTGTGTCAATTGTTGGACCTCTTTACTACTAACACGAATGCATGACTTGAAAACACCCCAACTAAACTTTCAGGTTTCTGCACATAATGAAACCAAAAACTGTCCTTAAAAAACAATTGCAGTTAAATGCACATTTTTAATTCTAAAAAAAAACACTAACACATTTCTGCATTCTGAAATCTGAATTTTTAAAACGATGAATGGTTTGTCTGGAATGTTCCAAAGTTGTTGTTTTTTCAGCTAATGTTTTGTTTCTATTGATTTTATGAAATGGTGAAATGTTTTTGTTTGTGATTTGAACAGGAAGACCCTCAACACAGCTGCAAATGCTGAACCCTGATCGCTCAGCTCGACTTATTAAGGAGATCCTATCTACAACTTGGCCGATTAGAGACTTCATTGTCCAATGGGAACCTGGAAACCAAGAGCTAAAGCACCCAACCGTTTCTTGGTTGAAAATGATTTGGAAGCATCTCTACATACATTTTGCCGATGACCTAAGTACTTTTGACGATATGCCTTTGATTCCGTTTGTGCCACTGGAGGAAGATATGGAAAAAGTTGAACTTTTACGCCTCAAATGTCCATCACCCATTGTTCTTGTCGATGAGACTGAGACACCTTTTTCTGAATGCCTTTTTGAAGTCATGAAAAAGTTTGGTGCAGTTGTCATGAAAAAGCAGGATTCCTGTTTGCAGCATCCCCAGCTCAAAAACTACATCCATCCCTGCTCTCCTGGAATGTTGCTGAGAATTATGGATAGATTGTCAATGCAACGTTTAGTGAGCCTAGTTTCTTCTTTCTCTGTTCAAGAGAGAATTACACTGAGAAATTTCCTATCTGGATTATCGGATGTTACAGAAAAGGAAAAACATACTCTGCTCGAGCTCTCCATCTTTGAGAGAGTTGGGACCTCTGTAGATGGTGCCACAGCTTTTACATCACTTAGAGGTGCCAGAGCTTTACATCACAGAGCCAAGTACCCACCAGATGTAAAATTCTCTTTCTGCCTGGTAGCTTGCCGTGATGAGGAGTCCTTTCGCCTCATCAAAAAACTAAAACTAGCGCAGGTGAAGACAACTGAGTGTTTAAAAATGATTGTCCATGATATTCAGAGCGGATTCTATTCACCAGAAGAGGTAACCAAAATCTTGCTTTGGGCACTGAAACATTTGGCATTTCTAAAGAATGAAAACTCATCAGTCATTGGATGGCTATCTGCACTTAAATTCATTGATCTGCCTTGCGGAAGGTTAGTTGCAGCCTCGGAAGTTTTTGATCCAGATCTGGAGATTCTGCAAAATTTGTTTTACAAAGAAGAAGAAACTAGGTTTCCTACTAGTACTTTTACCTCATCCCCTGATATTCTTCATTCACTAAGACAGTTGGGGCTAAGAAATGAAGTGCAACTCAGTGAGAGAGATGTTCTCCAAGTGGCAAAGAAAATTGCAGATTTACAATGTCAACAGGATCCTGACTGGGATCTTATCATCAAAAAAGCGAAAACACTCTTGCAGATTCTCAACAAACAAACAAAACTGGTGAAATCAGCAGATACTCAGGCATCTTTGTTAAAACTTAATTGGGTACCTGTCTGCAAAGAAAGACCCCCTAATTACCCGAAATCTCTTGCTTGGGTTGGAGATACTCTTCATGTCAGCTCTTTGTCGGAAATGTGTAACATCTCTCATGCTGTGCTTGTAGGATCTTCAGTTGCTCTTGTCGAACACACATCTGCTGGGATGAAGAAGGCCCTGAAACTAACTGTAGAGCCGCAGGTGGATCAGGTCTTGAATCACTTGAAAGCTGTTAATGATTGGCATCAATCTCAATCCTTCTCCACAGAGGATTGGTATCAGTTTCAGCAAATCCTGTTTGAAATATATGGCTTCATGCAAGTTCATCTCGAAAGTGCTAGAGAAGCAATGGCATCATTGACATTTGATTGGGTTTGGACTGGAAAGACATTCTCACCTCCTAGCCAAACAGTGTTAAAACCTCTTCCTAATTTAGACCTACAGCCATACTTGTACTCTTTGCCCAAAACAATGAGAAAGTTTCATAAGCTTTTCAAGTTTGGTGGTTCATTAGAAGAAGTTTCCCCAAACCATGTGTTAAATGTAGTAGCCACCATTCAAAAAAAAAGTGAAGGTGAACTTACAAAGGAGGAAAGCAAACACGATGTTCTTCTTTTGATCAATATCCTGAGATGGCTTTACAACAATCAGATACAGGTTGAGACCAACTTCCATGTTCCTATTCTCAATTACAAGGATCCAAGCAATTTAGCAATGAGACCAATTCACGAGTGTACTTATTGTGACATAAAAGTGGATGATTTGAATGACTTACTTGAAGATACATCAGAACCTATCACATTGGTCCATGATGACATTCCCATGAAAACTGCAGAGTGGCTAAAAGTGCCATGTTTGAGCACAAGGCTTATAAATCCTGAGAATCTTGGCTTTGAACAATCAGGTCAACATGAACCTCTTACAGTTCGAATAAAGAATATTCTGGAGGAATATCCATCTGTAGCCGACATTTTTAAAGAGCTTCTCCAGAACGCTGATGATGCGTGCGCTACAGAGTGTAGTTTTCTTATCGACATGAGAAAAAACCTGGACATTCGAGAGAATCTTCTTGATCCGGGCATGATAGTGTGTCATGGACCATCCCTGTGGTCTTTCAACAACTCGGTCTTCACAGATACCGACTTTCTGAACATTACTCGGTTAGGTGGATCAGTGAAGAGATGTGAGGCGGACAAAGTTGGCAAGTTTGGCTTGGGCTTCAACTCGGTGTATCACATCAGTGACATTCCCATTATCATGAGCAGAGAGTTCATGATCATGTTTGATCCAAACATCAATCACATTAGCAAGCACATCAGAGACAAGTCAAATCCAGGGATAAAAATCAATTGGAGCAAACAACAGAGGCGCTTAAGGAAATTCCCAAACCAGTTCAAACCTTTTATTAACGTCTTCAATTGCCAACTACCTCTTGCTCAAGATTTGCCATACAAATACAACGGAACGTTATTCAGGCTTCCATTCAGAACGGAGCAGGAGGCATCAGTAAGTGAAATTAGTAGTTTGTACTACAACACCACAGATATTTACTCCCTAGTTGATGAATTCAGTATATGTGGTCACAGATTCATTCTGTTCACTCAGCATGTTGGCTGTATGGTCTTAAAGTATCTGAAATATGAAGAACCAAATCCTGCTCGAGCTCAAGATGTTGTTACCATAAACAAAAGTGTGTGGTCATCTAAAGCCTCATATGGACCCTTGAGTATCCTAAAATCAGCAGCCAAGGTAATGAAAAAAGTAGCAAGCTCCAATAAAGTTCCCTCCGATATTCCCAAATCTGGCTGCATTATTCGTGTGGTAGTGGAGGAATTTCATAATGTCTTTAAACGCATTGTTGATCTCCACTCCCCTTTGTTCAGGGGCTCTGATGATGATCCAAACCAGTACTTTGAATTGGCAACAAAAGGGATTCAGACAAGAAGGTTAACAGACGAAATGCCCCAGAAGGCAGTTGAGGTCACCAACTGGCTCATTTGCTCATGCATGGATGGAACAGAGGCACTCAAATTTTCACTCAATGACAGTGGAAAGAGGCTTGGACTTGTGCCTTGTGGTGGGGTGGCTGTTTTACTTACTGAGGAAGAAAATAAAAAATGGACTGTTAAATCCAATGTCGTTCCAATCGGAGAGGTGTTCTGCTACTTACCTCTCAGAATAAAAACGGGACTACCGGTTCACATTAACGGGTGCTTTGCTGTGACATCCAACCGCAAAGAGATATGGAAGACTGATACCAAAGGAAGGTGGAATTCTGTCTTCATGAGACATGTCATAGTCCAGGCTTATATGGCAGCACTTACAATGCTTCGCCTTTTGGCTGAAGATGGAGATCTCCTGGACTACAACTATTATGCGACATGGCCCGATCCAAGTCAGGTTCATGATGACTTCACATTAGTCAGTCAAGGAGTCTACCAAGAAATAGCCAAAGGGGGTGATGGAGAGCAGGCAAAGGTTTTCTCTGACGGAACAACCTGGGTGTCAATCAAATATGTCAGATTTCTTGATGATTCACTACTCTGCAAACCCAAAATTGGTCCTGCCGCTTTCAAGATTTTTTTAAAGTATCTAAAAAAGAGTGGCTCACAAAACCTTTGTGCAGTTGAACTACCCGAATTTGTGAAAGAGGGATTCGAGGATGCTGGCTGTAAAAGAACATTGGTGGAAAACACTCTTACAGAGAAGGAGTTCTTTGCAAATGTATTTTTACCTCACATTGGGGAAATTGAGAAAGAGCTTCGAAATACCTTAATGCTGTATGTCTTGAATGATAAAATGGAAGAATTTGCGTCAATTTTAGAGGCAACTCCCTGCGTCCCTTGCTCTGGCCCCGACAAGAATTTAGTATTACCCGCACGTCTTATTCACCCAGAAGGAAGAGTGTCTAAACTCTACGACTCAGATGATGGAAGATTTCCTGCTGGAACTACTAAGGACTACCTAAACCCAGTATGCTTAGTCAAACTTCTGCAGCTGGGCATGGTGAAGGACGATCTGTCGTGGGAAGATTTGTTTGAACGTGCCGAATCCGTTGGTGCTTTGAATGACAGCGATCACACAGCAGCATGTTTTCGCAGCAGCGTGCTACTTAGCCTCATCGATGAGAAACTGAAGATGAAAGATCCAGGATCACCCGAGCTGATGGAAAAGCTGCGGGACATCAAGTTTCTCCCATTTCTAACTAGGCCTGCAGGGTTCTCTCTACCTTGGCATGGTAATAACTTTCCCCCCACAACCATGTTCTCTGCGCGAGAGATCTTTACGACTGAGCATCAGGACGTCGTATGTCTGATGAAAACAGTGCTGAATGAGAACTCACCGTCTTTCAAAGGTTGTGGTGCAATGTCATTGGCTGTGAAAGACTATCTTGGTCTGATAAAGAAGCCAGCAGTTGAACTAGTTATTAGCCAACTTATGAAACTTTCTGAAGCGTTTGATGGTGTAACTCTCTATCAAGAAAACATAACAACTGCATGTTACAAGTATCTACATGAAGAAATGCTTCAAAATGATAAAGCAAAAGAAACAATAATGGACGAACTTAAAACATTCAACTCTATTTTGGTAGAAAACACCTATGTGAATCCCTTCAAAGTCGCATTCCACCTAAATTTTGATGCAGCGCCACACCTTTACCAGCTCCCGAACAAATACAGGAACAGCTGTCGTGAGCTCTTTGAAAATGTTGGCGTACAGCCCAGCTTCTCGGTTGATGATTTTTCATCAGTACTTGGAATTATAAAGCAAGAATGTGGCCAAAGGGCTCTTACTGAAGAAAACTTCCAGCTGTGCCGCAGAATTATTAGTGAAGGAATATGGAGCTTGATCCGTGATAAAAGTCAAGATTTCTGCCAAGCAACTTATGGTGCCATCCTTCTGCCAGACTCCTCTCTAATACTTCAGCCATCAAAATCTCTCTGCTACAATGACTGTCCTTGGATCAAAGTTCGAGATTGCTCGGTGAAATACTGCCACGGAGATATTCCGAGAGAGGTTGCTGTTAAACTCGGAGCAGTCCCAAAACGTCACAAAGCCTTGGAGAGGTATGCATCAAATGTTTGCTTCACTGCACCTGGAAGTGAGTTTGGTCAAAAAGAAAAACTCACAAGTAGAATCAAAAGCATCCTAGATGCATATCCATCTGAGAAAGAAATGCTTAAAGAACTTCTTCAAAATGCAGATGATGCTAAAGCTACAGAAATCTACTTTGTCTTCGATTCCAGAACACACCCCACGGAGAGAATATTTGATGACAAATGGATTCCAATGCAAGGCCCTGCACTTTGTGTGTACAACAATCAGCCTTTCACTGCGGATGATATTCGAGGAATACAAAACCTTGGAAGAGGAACCAAAGAAGTCAATCCAGGAAAAACTGGCCAGTATGGCATTGGATTCAACTCTGTCTATCACATAACAGATTGTCCCTCATTCATCTCAAACAATGACATCCTGTGTATATTTGACCCACATGCACATTATGCTCCTGGGGCAACATCTGTAAGCCCAGGTAGAATGTTCAGAGACTTGGACAATGACTTCCGAACTCAGTTTTCTGATGTCCTCAATTTGTATTTAGGGGCACATTTTAAATTGGAACGCAGCACAATGTTCAGATTCCCCATCCGCTCGACACATATGGCTAAGATATCAGAGATCAGCTCCATCCCAGCATCAGACAGAATGGTGCAGAACCTCCTCGAAAAGCTGAAAAATGATGGCGTTGAACTTCTTATGTTCCTTAACCACATGGAGAAAATATCGATCTGTGAGGTAAATGCAACGGGGGAACTAAACGTACTTTATTCTGTAACAGCAAAAATAACAGATAGCGATCGCTTAAAACGAAAACAGTTCCATGCCTCTGTCATTGACAGTGTAACCAAAAAGAAGCAGCTCACAGCTATTCCCGTCCAACAGATAACCTACTCAATGGACGTTGAAGACACAGAAGGTAATCTGACCACATGGATGATCTGTAATCGTTCTGGCTTTCCAAACATTGAACTTGTCTCCAAAAGTGTGATATCAGCTCACAAGAATGAGGATATAACACTGTTTCCACGAGGGGGAGTGGCCGCGTGTGTTAGCCACAACTACAAAAAACCCCACCGAGCTTTCTGCTTCCTTCCACTGTCTCTTGAAACCGGCCTCCCTTTTCACGTAAATGGACATTTTGCCCTCGACTCTGCACGTAGAAACCTGTGGAGAGATGACAATGGAGTTGGGGTGAGGAGTGACTGGAATAATAATTTAATGATGTCGCTTTTAGCACCTGCTTGTGTCGAACTGCTGATTCAAATTAAGCGGCGGTGCTTCCCAGGCCCTGATCCCACTATAACGGTGTTGCAAGGAAGTCCCTTGCATGTTGTAAAGGATATCTTAAAAAAGTTTTTGTTTTTCTTCCCGGTGAACAGAATTGACATCCAGCCTGACTGGTATTGCCTGGTTAAAGCCATGTACACCTGCATTCACACAGACTTGAAGCGCCTTCTGCCAGTAGTCAGATCACCACAAATGGACAACTCTGAGATGCATTCTGTCGTTTACATCTCATGGGCAAATACGTCCACAGCTACCAGAGGTCGAGCTTTTTTTGACAATCTGCTACAAGATGAACTCCAGAACCTAAAAAATACAGAGTACAATATCACGTCAAGAAAATCTGTAGCCGAAAATGTCTACAGGTTGAAAACCCTGCTTCTAGATATTGGTTTTAACCTGGTACATAGTTGTGATGAGACAGCAAACCTTTACTTGTGTTTTGAAGATGCAGGGATAGCAGTGAGCTATGTGACACCTGCAGAAGTCCGTAACTTTCTTCACACTTTCTCATCCCCAGACACGCCTTGTCATGTTGGAAAGCTCCCTTGCCGCCTCCAACAGTCACATTTCAAACATCTTCACAATTTAAAACTTCTTGTTGACTATTGCTTCAAAGATGTTGAGGGGGATGAAACCATAATTGAAGGCTTACCTGTGTTACTTACAATGGACAATATGCTCCAAGTATTTGATTCCAAGAGACCTAAATTCCTAACGTCACACCATGAACTTTTTCCATCCAGAAAGGAGATGTTCATGAGCACTATGTACCTCAAATACAGCAGCGTGTTGTTTAATGCGGGACTAGCAAAGATGTTTGACCTCAACAGCTTTGGTGAAATTATTGGATCTGTTGTTCCAAGAGAATACCGAACCAAGGTCCCCGTGAAATGGCGAGACACATTCGGAAGTGAATCCTGGCTTAAGGGTGTATGGAATTTCATCAGTGAAAATGTGGCTGTCAAGGAGGATCAAAATGCATTCAAACCAACTTTTGACACAGTACTTGACATCCTCAAAGACTGGGCGTTGCTACCTGGTCTCAAATTCATTTCAAGAGAAAGGCTTATTGTTCCTGAATATGACATACTTATACCCTTGAGTTTAATTAACGTTGCTATATTTCCTCATGGTCAAAATGACAAAGTATTCCATACCCTGATGAGAGCTGGTTGCATTCAACTTGCTGTGAACAAAATCTGTGTCAAAGAAAATCCAATCATGTCTTTTCTGTCAAATCACGCAGCAAATATTGAAAATCCATCAAGTGTACTGAAGGCGCTTGAATACATGATTCAGACATCTGCTTTCAAGGCAGGAAGCTTGACTGAAAAGGACTTTGAGTCTCTATTGTTTTATTTCACTGACAACCTCGCAAACCTGACACAACAGGACGCACAGACTCTCAAACTACTTCCATGCTTCAAAGCTGTTAGCGGAAGGTACATCAGCATTTCAAATTACGGATCCACTTACGTGCTTGCGAAAAAAATCCCCACTGCCGACATAGAAAAGTGGGCCCACACAACCACTTTTGCGTTTCTCACAGATAACCCACAATTGAAAGAGCTGTACACTTTTCTTGGATGCTCTGCGATTGATGACATAGAAATATATCTTCATCACGTCCTTCCAAAATTCGAAAGTCTTTCCTACAATGCCAAAGTAGAACACATTGTCTATTTAAAGGACAGACTACAGTTAATGGAAGAGTCATGTGAAATGAGGGATCATCTGTATGACAAATTGGAAGGTCTGACATTCATCTATGATTATTCAAACAGACTCAGGTCAGCCAAGTTTTTCTTTGACCAAACAGTTAAGGTATTTGAAGTTATGCTGCCTGCAAAGTCATTCATACCAAATGATTTCTTCAGGAAAGTTGAGCAGATGACAAAACCCAAGAATGGATCGATGTCGTTTGGTCCCTGGATAATCTTCCTGAGGAAAATTGGTTTAAAGCACGACGTGTCCCAGCAGCAAATTCTACAGTTTGCAAAAGAGGTCAGCATCAAATCACAAACAGAAAAGTGGAGCATAGACAAAGTGCAAAACATAATCGATGTTCTCCTCAATCACATTTTCAAAGAAAGGGTGGATTTGTTTCAAGGTACTTTTCTAAAAGAGCTAACATTGATACCATTCGTTTGTCCCGAAAGAGCCCCCAAAGAATTGATCAAGCTTCATTCACAATACCAAGAAACAAGCGGAACTCTTCCTCTCATTCGTTTCAGTGGTTCTCAAGTCAATCCCAAATTCAAGCAAACTGATATAATTCACTTACTCTGGACATCTTGCCCAATATTGCCTGAAAAGGCTACACCTTCAAGTGTAAAGGAACAGGAGGGAAGTACACTAACTGAACAAGAGCAGCTTGATCAGGTGTTGGCCATACTCAGTGTCAACTTGGACCCGCCATTGGAAAAAGTCATTAGTAACTGCAAAAATATCTGCAACATATCCAACCCGGATGAAGAAATGGTAAAAACAAGGAACAAAGTTTTGAGGTCCACATACGAGTTTTTAAACGCAGATAAAAGAGATTTTCGCTACCACCTTCGAGGGGTGGCTTTTGTCATGGTAGAAGATGGCTTCAAGTTGGTGAAACCTGAAGAAGTTGTAATTAATTTAGACAATGAATCGGACTTCAAGCCCTACCTGTACAAATTACCCCTAGACCTTGGCACCTTCCATCAACTATTCAAACTTCTTGGCACGGAGGACGTTGTATCAACAAAACAATACATTGAAGTGCTTTGTCGGATTTACAAAAATTCCGAAGGCAAGCAGCTTGATCCTAATGAAATGAGAACTGTGAAAAGAGCTGTGTCTGGATTGTTCAAAGCTCTTCATAATGAGCCAGTGGAGATGCGTAAAGATCTGGAAAGTCTCAGAGATTTGACCTTCTATCTGCCAAGTCATGATGGAAAATTAGCCAAATCCAGTAGTTTGGTTTATGACGATGCTCCACACTACAAGAGTAGAATTCAGGGTAATGTTGGCGTTCAGATGCTTGTGGACCTGAGCCAGTGCTATCTAGGCAAAGATCACACTTTTCACACAAAGTTGATAATGCTGCTTCCTCAGAATCTAAGGCCGAGGCTGCTAAGCAGCATCCTCGAAGAGCAACTGGATGAGGATTCTCCAAAAATGTGCCAGTTTGGAGCCCTGTGTTCACTCCAGGGCCGTCTGCAGCTGTTGCTGTCATCGGAACAATTCATCAGCGGACTAATCCGAATCATGAAGCACGAGAATGACAATGCATACCTCATGAATGAGGAAAAGGCCATACGGCTCTGCAAAGCATTTTGCGAAGGACTAAAAGTATCTTGCTTTGAGAAACTCCAGACCACTTTAAAAGTGAAAGGATGTGGCCCCATGCCAAATAGCCGCAGTGAAACCCTTGCATTTCTCAAGAGGTATGGAACCGCAGTGATTCACCTTTACATCCAGCATTCTGACAGCAAAGACATCAACTTTCTCTTAGCTCTGGCCATGACCCTGAAATCTGCTACAGACAATTTGATATCGGACACCTCATATCTAATAGCCATGTTTGGCTGTAATGACATCTACAGAATCACAGAGAAATTGGACAACCTTGGGGTCAAGTATGACTCTACAGAGCCTTCCAAACTTGAGCTCCCCCTTCCTGGAACCCCGATTCCTACTGAGATTCATCACACCCTCCTCATGGACCCAATGAATGTTTTCTACCCTGGGGAATACGTGGGTTATCTTGTGGATTCTGAAGGAGGAGACATGTACGGGTCTTATCACCCCACATACACGTATGCAATCATTGTTCAGGAGGTCGAACGAGAAGAGGAAGATAATGCAACTTTCTTAGGAAAGTGTCTCCAGATCGACATTGGTTACAGTGAGTACAAGGTAGTCAGCTCCCTAGACTTGTATAAATTTTCAAGACAAGATGAAAGTGCCAACATGAGGGAAAGCAGTGCTCCATCAACCCCGACGAGTCCGGACGGTCGCAGATTGAGCCAGCAAATGACACATCCTCTCTTTGCCAGTAGAGACAACCAAAGACCTCCCACAACAAAGCAGTCCCCTAAAAAAATCAAACTCAATGCCCTGCCGGACATCTTGAAAGAAGTCACCTCCGTCATTGAGCAAGCATGGAAACTTCCTGAAACGGAGAGAAAGAAAATACTGCGCCGACTCTATCTCAAGTGGCACCCGGACAAAAACGCAGAAAATTTGGACATTGCCACTGAAGTCTTTAAGCATTTACAAAACGAGATCAGTAGGATGGAAAAGCAGGCTTTGGCCGACCAACAGAATACAGAGCGTACATCCAGGAGACCTTTCTCCACATCCTCCACTCGCTTTCAGTCAGAGAAGTCCTCCTTCCAAAGGTTTTACCAGTCATGGAACCAGGAAGCAACAAGTCACAAGTCAGAAAGGCAACCCACCAGAGGAGATTACGCTAGCTATTCCGGCTCACCGTCACACACCCGACGCTTTTTTGTGCCGCCCACTTTTAAAACTGTGGGAAATCCTGTGGAGGCCCGCAGGTGGCTCAGGCAAGCACGGGCCAACTACTCTGCAGCCCGCAACGATCTCCACAAAAACGCTAACGAGTGGGTCTGTTTCAAATGCTACCTGGCCACGAAGCTCGCCCTCATCGCTGCCGACTACGCGGTCCGAGGAAAGTCCGACAAAGACGTGAAGCCGACGGCCCTGGCGCAGAAAGTGGAGGAGTACAACGCTTACTTGGCCGGACTCACCAGCGATGTTCAGATCCTCGAAGGCTACGGCGTGGACAGCCTTCGAACCCGCTACCCAGACCTTCTGCCTTTTCCACAGATCCCCAACGATAGATTCACGTCCGAAGTAGCTATGAGGGTGATGGAATGTACCGCGAGGATCATCATAAAGCTTGAAAACTTTGTCCAGCAAAAAATGTAAATTGTTAATACTGTGTGCAATATGGAAGTCGCGAGCTGGCAGCTTTGCACTTCTGACTGAATGAGTGTGAAATTATGTGCTGCAAAGCGGGCCGCCACAATTCACATTTCCTGTAAGAAATGTTCATATTCTGTATATATAATTGCCAAAGCAATATGTTTTGTTTACCAAAGTTCCTGATGTTTTTTTTAATGTTGCTTTTTACTTGCTATTTTTTTACAAGACTATATAAACTGCATCTATTTTATCAGAAACAAGAATGTAAAAGACGTGCGCAGACAAAAAATACAGGTCATCTCAAAGTATTTATTATGGGTATGCAATATTAATGTTTATCATACTTTTGGATTTTCAGTTGTCTTATTTATGGATGAAGCACCTTTTTTAGAAAAGTTAAATATGTTCTTGCACTCCTCTGTGAAATTGTTTGTTGCCTCATTTGTTTTTGATCCATGTGATTTGCTGCAGCCATGTCAAATACAAATACAGACATTTTTGATAAATATTTTGTGTCCATTTATCTTTTGGAGCTCCAGTTCAGAATACGTTTTGCGGAGTGGTAATGCAATTGTACAATATGGCATAGATAGATTAAAGGAAAATTGTTTGTGCAATTTAGCTTTAGCCACAACATGCAAGATGAACTTACAGTACATCCTGTAAATGGAGAGTTCTGATTAACATTTTTGATCGAAAGAAATATATTAAAAAAAAATGGAAATATCTGTTAAATTAGTTGTTTTGAAGCTTGAGAATATGCCACATAAAGGATTTTCTTGAATCATAGTAGAATAAATTCATACTTGTTAATTATTGATACCGTGCCTTTGGAACGCCTATTTTTATTTTATTTTTTTTACTTTTAAAAAAATAATTGTATGAAATTTTTTTGCCACAGAGAACTATTGTACTTATATAAAGTGTGGGCCAGCACGGTACAGCAGTGGTTAGCGCGTGTGCCGCACAGTTCTAAGGTCATGGGATCAAATCCAGCTACCAGCCTTCCTGTGCAGAGTTTGCATGTTCTCCCCGTGCTTGCGTGGGTTTACTCCGGTGTCCATCCACATTCCAAAAACAGGTTAATTGGCAGGTCCAAATTGTCCCTCGGTGTGAATTAGCGAGTGATTTGTCTGTCTTATTGTGCCCTGCAACTGGGTGGCAACCAGTTCGGGGTGTCCCATGCACACTGCCCGAAGACAGCTGGGATGGGCTGCATCCCCCACCAATTTTGGTTCAGCCTTTAAGAGTATTTATTCTTAACAGCAAGCAAACAAGAACACGGCTCCATTCAATCCAACCTAGCAATCAACAATCAGTAAAACGAAATATAGTGCGTGCGTAATGACGTCACTCAATGGAAAACGTCTTACCGCAATTTCACGAGTAAGAGCGCTATTAAATTGACAAATAACACGGTATTCTTCCTACTTTGGAAACTTAATTAGCTATTTATGAAGGTAGATTTGTGTCTTTACTATTCAATCAAAAAAACAAGTTGTTTCAATCAAACTACATATTTTCAAACAAAAAAGTGTTTGAATGCAAAAAAAGATTTAACACTCAAATAATTGCATTCGAACACTTTCTTCTTGATTGAAAATGTTTTCTTTTTTGTGTTTGGATCATGTTTTGGGTAGGATATTTGTGTCTTTATTATGCAATCCAAACAAAAGTTGTTTCAATCAAAATCAATCAATGAGAAAAACGTTTAAACGCAAAAATAAAATACAAAAAAAAAATAATAAAAATAATTGGAAGTACATACAACTGTATTTACCAACAACTTCACCACCGCTTGCGGGCAACCGTGACCTTCTGTTAGAAAGACGTCATTGGTTTGAACACTTGTCATTCAAACTCGTCTGACCAATGGGGAAGCACCCGCCCACTGTTGGATATTTGGGTCAAAATGATTCAATGGGGAAAAATGAGTTCAATTAAAAAAAACAATTTCAATATCTTTTTTTTTTATTTAAATCAAGAATAAAGTCAAAACATTTTCAATTCAAAAATAGTGTTCAAATGCAATTTTTTGCATTCAAACACTTTTTTTCTTTGAAACAGTTTTTTGATTGACGTGAAGATTTTGTTTAAATATATTTTGTTCGATTGAAATTAACATTTTTTGATAGAATGATAAAGACACCAATTTACCTCCATAACCATTAATGTCACGGAAAATTTTATTAAAAGAATTTCCGTTGAAAATAAACTCCACAGACGAAACTTATTACTCAATCGTCTGTACATTGATGATAATATTTTCCACTAGAGAGCGACAGAGAGCAAAATGTAGAAAGTTCATTTGCATGCATCGTGTTTAAACACAAGTCAAAAGAATGATTACTTGTTAACTTTTCATTAGACATCGTCATGTGGAAATAAACTATTTATTGACACGGGACAAAAGAGGATATCACGTTTATTGGGTATCCTAATTCCTAAAACAGTTTTACATTCCACACAAAAAAGAATTTAACTTCAACCATGTCACAAATCAGCATTTTCTTTTAATTTTCCAAAAATTACACACGTAATAAAATCGAAATTCAACATCATGTAGCAACACAAATAACGTTACTGCGTACTTTTCAGTGTTTACTTTTGAGGAAAGGCGGAGAATGAGATCTTTTCAAAATAAAATCTAAAGTTGAACATAAAATAAGTTTAGCCGGATGGTACTGGGACATAATTTGAACTGTGACAATAACGGACATTAAGAACTTTAATAGGCTTCAACATTACAGTAGGTGCACCTGCATATCATATCCAAACCAGATTCAGCACAGTTCCAAACATTGATTTATTTTTAATTTAATAGCAAAGTTATTACTGGAGTTTTAGTTTCCAGTGGTGTGCGACAGTTTTCATTTCTCGTTGACATATAAAGCATTGGTCGGCAAACTTGTCTATGCCAAGGACCGGTTAAGCGTCTGATTTTATTCTCAATGCCCAGCCTTTTAATAACATTAGTAATAATAACAATAATCATAACAAGCTCAGATCTACCATACAGGTACTTTATCCCTGGTGATCTGGATGGCATAGGAAAAGGCATTTGATTGTATCTCATCACCACACTATTTTTCATCACCTCGTTATATTGCTTTGGCTGAACACTTTCCCATAATGCTCCATTACTATGCAATGGAACCTGATGGAATTGAGTTTAGCTAAAATGTTCAACATGGCACTGTGAGTAGAAACAGTATGATGATGAGATAAAGCCTAATTTATTTTGTCATTATACCTACAATCCTAATTAGCTTGTTGCTAGGACTACAGTAGGTGATCGCTGCTTGGCCCTGTGGCCGGCTGTGGTTTTGGAACTGCGTACTTCATATCCAGTTGATTTTTGCAATTGGGAGAAGCAATAAGAGCTTGCTCTGTCCACTCCACACATCGGCCCGGTATTGCAGTACCTCAGGGAACGGTGCATTCGCACTGATCGCTGCTTGGCCCTGTGGCTAGGACCTTGACTCAGCCCCTTGGCTGGCAGCAAGTGTCTCGGCCTCTTGGCTTTGTAGTGTATTATGATTTGACCGATAACGGATAATGGATAATTGATAAAGAATATAGAACAATAAACCTATACAAAATCCCCCCCTGCCATCACCGCTCCAGATTTAGGTTTGATTCTCACTCTACCCATTACTGAGCAGATGACGTCCATTTTAGCTGTATCTTATGTATAAAACCAGTATTTATTTTCAATCTGTGCCGCCCGGTGCCAAACAACCCCCAGCACGGTACCGGTCCGCGGCCTGGTGGTGGCCGACCACTGATATAAAGCACATATGCTGCTACGTAAGTGATAATTCTGATGCCAATCAATTTAAATGTGAAATATAAACAATATCTGTGTGTAATTTATCACTTTAAAAGGCATACGTTTTAATACAGCTCTTGTATTGGACCTCAAATTTGTTTTCCCTTTATTATATCCCAATTCTAGTCAACATGCTAATAAACTATATGCCACAGACTTCCGGTGAGAGTGAGGAACGATAGGCTATACTCCGTTTCCAGTTCCTGGTTGTGAAAAAAAAATGGCCGCCTTTTCGGCTGGTCAGGTCAAGTCATAGTTTTTTTGTATAGCCCTTAATCATAAGAAGTCTCAAAGAGCTGCACAGACTACAGACTACTGGTCTGTTTGTCTACATTTATTTTAATCTTGAAGTAATAAAACATTGAAATTTGACTTTAAAATAGTAAAAGGAGCTGCGGTTAAAGTTATGTCTGCTACACAAACACAAAACCGGATCCAGTCCGTTGGCGCTCTGGTCCTTTGGGCAAGCCATTGAAATACAGCACAAATGAACTCTACAGGAGCTTGGCATATTTGTTGAACTGCAATATATATTTAATTGTCATTTACTAGCGGATTTAGGTATTTACATCACATACCTAAGAACAGCTAAGTAGCCTACAGACAGGTTCTGAAATAAGCTCACCAGCGATGGCTCATTGTAAATTTTCTAGGGAATTTTATTTATAATTGGGATAATAAATCATTAACATGAAAAGTATCTTTCAATACATCATTAATTCTTGCAAAATCATATTTAAAATTAGCCTATAATCTATATATGTAAATTACTCATTGCCCTTATGGGTTGACTGAGCCTATTTCAACTCTCTGTCTAATAATTTAAATCTTGTAATAACACAAAAATAGCATAGTAATAACATGATATATTGTTATTTTAGAAATCAGTGAGGTGCAGTGACAGGAGGCACAGCCTCACTTGTCATCATGTAAATATAGAATTTAAAATATATTATGTAGATATATTTATTCAGTGTTAACATTGTTTTTCATACAACTTCATAATTTTTGGATTTCCTCTTTCAAAACCGCTGAATTTTCCTCATCATGTGACAAATATTTTTAATACAATGAGTATGTAATACTGTGCTGAGGCATTCGATTCTCCTGCCTCATGGCAGGGGGCGATAATGAGACAAAGGATTCAGATTTGCGGCACATCCCTGCCCCTGTGGTAAGTATTAGCAAGATAACAGCAAGTTAAGCCATTGAATGTCCTATTTTTGAGAATGGAGGATTACCTATCTATTGATACTTATTCAAAAGGAACAGTGCACAGACTTTTCTTATAAGTTAAGACAAGAAAATAAAACCTTTTCTTTTATGCTATGCTTTGTATATTGTTTTCTTGCACTGCCAAACGAACGATGAATATGATGTAGGCTCATTTATTTGTAAATATGACTGTGCCTCACTTGAAACGAACTTCCCTGCATGTCACTGTTAAAAAATGCATATCAAACTGGTAAATCTCACTTTTAAAACAATGACCTCCAATATACAATTTACCGTAAATTCCGGACTATAAGCCGCTACTTTTTTCCCAAACGTTCAACCCTGCGGCTTATTCAGTGATGCGGCCAATTTATGTAAGGCGCTCGAGTTACAGGCTAAACGCAATCGAGCAGCCCGATAAAGAAGGAAACAGAGCTACTGCACGCACTTTACCTTGCGAGCGTGTTTCTGGCGTGTGTTTGAATTAAGTCTCTTTCCCATACTAATGGAGGACAACTTTGGTGACGACAGATATAGGGAGGAAGATGAAAACCGTGATTTCTACATGTACGGTATGTTATTTGTTAACAGATCCGTTGACTGTATTGCGAGCGTGTGGTTAGTAGCGTTTTGCTACCCTTCACAGAAACGGTTTGGGATGAAGGTTATAATATTATTATTAAAGCTTTGAAAACTCTCTCGGTGTACCATCTTTCTTTGTAAATATGTGTAACCATGTATAATATGTATTTGCTACTGTATATTTTTGTAATGTATTTATTTGTATTTATTTTGAACACTTATTCTGATAAGTCTTGCACTGACCAAATAAAAAGAAGGGACGTAACAGACGCGGGGGATAACGGGAAGTGGGGACCGGTGAAGGTGATTGTTTGTGGACACGGCAGACAAAAGTGGATATATATTTTTCCCACCCTTACCTTTGGAAATATACACTTTTTTTCCTTGGATTACTTTTAACGGGACCTGGACTCTGCAGGTCTGCATCATATCCTAAGTACCGGTATCATTTTTCGTTTAATTTGCCGGCTGTGGTTGTTGAACTGAGTACTTTATGCTCAGTTAAAACCGCAGAACTCAAAATAGGGTCTGGGTTAATTTTGTGATTGTGTTACAGGTTTTAACGTGGGCGCACGCGGCTTATATGCAGGTGCGGCTTGTGTAAGTACAAAAGCGGTTATCCTCTTAAAATGTGGTGGGTGCGGCTTATAATCAGGTCCGCTCTATAGTCCGGATTTTACGGTAGTTTTTCCGTATTTTCTGAGTCTGAACATTAAAGCGGATCGAAGTTCAAGCGTTATGATCATAACCAGTCCCACCCCACTCTGTGGCATATAGCGCAATACCAAACCCAACCACAACATTGTGATCATCAAAATAAAGTCTACCACACAAATCAACTACTCTCATCAGATATCATTTAAAACCTGACAATTTCCCCCCCCTCACATCACTACAAGCCCTTAACATGTGTCACATTTGTATTGCACCACAAGATTGTATTGCATAGGATGTAAGCTGTAAAGCAGCTCCTCGTTGCCCAGCCATGATACTTGAATGTGTGTGTAAAGACAGCGTGCTTTCCTGTAAGCACCCGCTGCGATCCACAAAATCAAATCCAGCAAATATTTGTGCCTGGAGCTTGCAGGAAAACACAAGCCGCCACTCACAAACACATCTTAGCACTCTTGGTTATCGCTGCAGGTGGAGGTGACGCCAGCCTTGGATAGAAAAAGCTTCCCGCTTGGACAGACGCACACCTCAAAGAGGCCATCGGCATTTCCGGAAACTCCGCCTTGGCTCCGGGGAAGGTTGGCCATGCGCACCGTCTCGGCGTCCAGCACCAACTAGGCAGAAGGGTGGGATGAACCACAGCCGTAAACATTTATGATTCCAGTCCCTTCTGATGTTTCCTGAGAATTTACCTACAGTGGAACCTCGGTTTTCGAACGCCTCTCAGTTAGAACAAATCGGTTCTCGACCAAAAATTTCGAGAAATTCTTGCTTCGCTTTTCGTTCAAAAAATCGGAGTTCGAACGCCGGTACGCTAGGGGCGATGCTGAGCGGCGTACGGGTGTAGATTGCCCCCACACCCCGTGAAGAACTGTTATGACGTGCACGCGCACTTCTTTTCACTTTCGCTTTAAATATCGGTGAACGGAGTGTTTTAGCCCCTAATTATGCCTCCGAAGAAGGTCGGTGCAAGCAGCAAAGTTGCTACATGTGAAAAAAGAAGAGTAATGCGTACAACTATTGCATTTAAGAAAGCAATAATAGCAAAATGAAGAAGGTGTGCGAGTTTCCCTTCTTTCGAGGGAATAGAGCATGGCTTCTGCAGACCACCACAAAGGTAAGAAATCCTATTCATAATTCTTTTCTTTATCCTTTAACCGCTCACCACTTGTTGTGGAGACCCGGGTGCTAAATGACGTGAAACGGCCTGATTTTTTTATTTTTACACGTTCATGTTAGTGTAATCTTTCGTACGTTGGAACGGATTAAAACAATTTTACATTACTTTTAATGGGAAAAACGATTTTCGGTGATCGAACAAATCGGTTTTCGAACAGGGTTCTGAAACGGATTATGGTCGAGAACCGAGGTTCCGCTGTATTTGCTGTTTTCATGGGCTAAACCAGCTTACATCATGAGGGGGATCACCACAGGATGCGTGCGGATTGTAGACCCATAACAGTGGGAGTAGCAGTACGGGTTTGAATATAGCGAGGGAAGATTTATATGTTGGGCTGCGTTTTGAGAGTCGCAATTTACAAAAACAACATGGCCAATTTTTGTCTGTATGCGTGCACAAATTGCAATTTAACGATGTATTCGCCCCAAAAAAATTTCAATTACACACAGAATGTGAAGTGTTTCTCCCCACAATCTTGCAAATATGTTGCAAATTATTCCACCAATAGAGGACTTGAAAAATCTAGTCTGAAAGCTGACCCGTCTGTCCTATTTCATGTAGAGGTGTGACGCAATTGAAGGAACACAACACTTTCAAAGAATCCTATTAACACAACCAGGGTTGGGTAGGGTTACTTTAACTTGATTCCTTTCAATTACTTTTGGATTACTCCAATACCAAATATGCTAATAAAAGACAAAAGAAACTAAATATGAATAAAATGACTAAATTTTGTGCAGGCTTGGGGAGTAACGGAATACATGGAACGGCAAAAATGATGTTGGCAAGCTGTTTGGATTTATTTTCATTTTGTTTCTGTCGCATTTTATGTTAGTTTTGCCGGAGATCAGAGAGATCAAAGCCAGGAGAGAAAGCTTACCACGTGTTGTGAGTCATCATTTTATTCATATTTAGTTTCTTTTGTCTTTTATTAGCATATTTGGTATTGGAGTAATCCAAAAGTCATTGAAAGTAATCAAGTTAAAGTAACTCTATCCAACCCTGAACACAACATATGAGGCCAGCCCCTAAACAGAGAGCGATTTTAGTGAACTGCGATTGCACAGTTTTGAAGCGAAACGAACGAATTTCAAGAAGCGACGTCGAACAAAGCAGACATGCTTTTAGGAGGATTTCTTTTTATTTGTCTGCATAATCGTATATCGAAGAAAATATTTTACATGGTTGGATTCTATGGATTGTCCTTGATGTAACAAAGCCATTTTGACAGACATTCAAAGAATTTGAAGACAGCCAGGGGACTGGTTGGTGAGTTGCGCCGGCTTTATAGAAATTGGGTATCCTGTTTCAGACTGATCCTGATGTTTCTCTAATGAGTACATCTTGAATCCCAAGAGTTTAAGTTTTCCCATGATATGGGACATGACGTATTTCAGTGACTGGTGACATCGTACAGACACGTATTTGTGGGCGATGGGCACGATGTTTTTTTACGATTGCCAGAGGAAACAGGCCTTTTCAAAACCACCATAAGACCCGGCGGCCTTGCAGGTAGGGCGCCCGCCTCGAGACTGGGAGGTTGCTGGTTCAAGCCTCTGCTGGGTCATACCTAAGACTTACAACATTGGTACCCATTGTCTCCCTGCTTGGCACTTGCCATTAGGGGTTGGAATTGGGTGGTTTGGTCACCTAATGACTCCCAACACATCAGTTGGGTTCAAATGGACCCATGAGAATCTCATGGTAAGAATGTGGTACCATTAAACTGAAACTGAAACTAACAATAATAACTTATAACTAAACCAATGACATCATTAGCAATGTCCGCGTTTGCGGTGACCATTTCATAGCTGGTAAGTTATCGTGGTGATCCGGTTCGGATTTTTTTGACTCCCGAATGCCTTAGTAAGTGTAAGTAGGTTAAGTGTCGATGAATTGTAAGTGTTTGCTACTGTAAACTGTAAGTTTTAATTCTTCTTAAGTTTAAGTTATGTGTAAACTAGGCTACTGAAATACGAACTGGTCATCTGAGCTACTGTTTTTGTCCATGCTGGCATAAAAAGGCATTTTACTCGTTTCTTACTCGATATTGACAGGAGTAGTATGTGAGGCGAAACGTCACTCACAGAAGCTTTTCAAAGTGGATAGCACAATCTATGTGATTATAAAAAGATTTTTTGTTAACTACTCAAATAGTCAGTGTCTTGCTGCTTGTACATACTTATTTGAGATCACACCCGTTGCTAAGGCCGGGCCTGACCCTTCCACTAAGGGCTTGTGACCCCCACTGAAAACCTAATATACCCATTTTGATGCCTAGGGACAGGTCTGTTTGATATATTACTATCTACAATCTACCTTTCATCTATCTTTTTCTGTCAATCGGTTGCTATAAACTGACATCTATTCTGCCATTTTGTTTTAAAAACACATGCAGAGCTCTGCTAAGGCACACTTGTTTGCAAACACAAAAAGAGGTCTATAAGATTCTCAAAAGAGAAGCGTGTCATCCTACCAGTCCCACGCTGGACTCCAGGATCAAGTCCATGTTGGAGGCTGCTTCGATGTTCCCTGCCAAGGCTTTCAAATGCACTCCCTTTGGAGCATCCATTGTTAGTGAGCGAGTTGGAGACTCCAACCTGAGGATGCAAAATAAAACTTTAGGGTGCTCTTGGAAGAGCTAAACCCATCCGGCTTGGCCCCCACGGCATGGGGGGGGGCCCTCACCTCAGGTCTTTTAAGAGCTCCGACTTGACAAGAGGAACTTCAACTGAATGTTGGAACAGCGCCCCTTCAGGTCCTGAGAGAGAGGATATAAACAACATGGATGGTTTTATTTTTATGTGCAGCGGTACCTCTTTATACGACCACCTCCAAACACGATGATTTAGATGTATGAGTTTTATTAGGAAGAAAAATCTTGCAACAGGATATCCACGTCACAAACATTCCCGGGGGCTACCACTAGTAGAAACCGCTCACCGCTCTAACCCAAGCCTCAGCTTGTTCCATTTTGCGCCTGTAAACTAGTACAGGCAACAACAAAAATGATTCTGTTGTCAAATGTTTAGTGTTTACATTTAAAGTTACAGTAACTTTGATTTTAAGTGTACAAGCAGTGCTTATGTGTTTCCGTAGTGAGGTGGTTAGTACATTTGCCTGACACGCGAAAGGTCTGCGGTTAGAAACCAGGTGGAAATATTTGTTGGCCTGGAGAGGGATGGGCGCCACCATGCTGTATTTGCACAAGAGATACCACAGGAAATGGTGCCTTTACAACTCTTAATGGTTAAGGGAGCCAATTACTCACCCACACATGCTTATGTATCATCAACAGTCTCCCAATCTCATACCTGTCCACCTCAGCCGATTACCCCCCATATTATAGGTTGCAATCCCGCTTATGAAGCTATAATAAAATTAGACAATATAAGCAATCTGTGTGAAATTCCTTGCACAACCTTGAACCAGGAGTTTGAGAGTGTTCTCCATCAATGCTATGGAATGCCCTGCCTCCGGAGATAAGATCTGCAACCTCAATGGAAGTTTTTAAATCAAGGCTTAAGACACACTTCTATTCCAAAGTTTATGATTGATGCCAACCTCATATTCTGTATTGTCCTGTCTTTTTCCGACTTCCTGCCTGGTGGTGATACGAAGGAGAAGGACGATTTGAGATGAGTCAGCGGACCAGCGTTTGACCTGAAGCATGTGAACGCCTGCATGGACCAGCTGGCAGAGATGGGAAGCTGCGTCGTGGCCGTCATAGACTTTCTGGACTAGTTTACAGGCTGGGGGCGTCGCTGCTGTCATGCACTTTCTGGGCAAATTTTCAACATGTTACCTAGCTTATGTTTTTGTACTGTAATGCTAAATGTAATTCACCCTGGTCATCCTGGAAGGGGGATTACCACATGTGAGGTCCTTTCTCAGGGTTTCTCTTTTTCCCCACGCTGAGGTTTTGAGTTGTTCCTTGCCCGCATGTTGGTTTAAGATCAGGTAATTGTGTCATTGTAATCCTGTGCAGTCCTTTGAGACATTTTTGTGATTAAGGGCTATATAAATAAATTTGACTTGACTTGACTTGAGTCAGGAACTGATAGACCTAAACTTCTATGGATGTTGTGTATGGGGTCTATACTCATGCCATTTTTTAGTGAATTTTCTCAATGTCAACCATTTCATTTTTTGGTTAGTGGTTCATGGTTCATGGATCCCTTAACAGCTGGTGTCCTAGGAGCACCATTTCCTGTGGTGTGTCTTGGCCAAGTACAACCTAGTGGCACCCATCCCTCTCCAGGCTGTTTTTGGGGTAGGTGTTTGCTAACCCAAATAAAATAGATAGTCCTGGTTTCCATTGGTGCTAGTAGTGGGAGGAGCCTCCTGATCTGACTCAGATACAGCACCTTCATCACCTTCTGTTGTTTTTTTTGGTGTAAAGCTCTTCAGAGATGAGCCGGATCTCAGCATTGACGAACAGTTGGGTGTAACAATACTGATACTGGGGTACAACAATTTTGTTCTCAAATAATGAGTTTCAAATGACTGACGCATCATACAATACAAATTGCTTTCACATTTTTTTATGAGAATCTGTCTGGCAATAATGTCACGTCTTTTGGTTTTGTCACATATTAAAGGCTCTTGGTCCTGTAAAGGACTTTGCATTTGGTATATTTTTGTATCTATATTCAAGTTATTTATGGATTTAAACAAATGAATTCAAGGCTCACGGATTCCTTACCCCTTTAAAAAAGCTCACGATGAACGATGTTACTGGTGCCTCACGCACATTATGAAGAGGTACAGAGGAGAAACGACCAAGTGCTGCTATAGAAAATCTAAAAAAAAGTTCTAATGGAGAACGTAAATACTCTTTTTTTCAAGTACTGTCAGCTGTTGAATAGCAAGTAGCTATTGAGTCTTTTTTATATGGGGCCCATAACTGTGAAATCATATAACTATCAACCCAATAATGATTTTGCATTCCTAATTACAATCCCGCCTAAATTTGTAGTCAGTTTCACTGTTAATTAAACAACTGTCCCCATCAACCAGTTGTCCTTGTCGACCAGACTGTTTTTGATAAGCTGCTCCAGTGTTGCCATATTACTACAAAACTTTCCATGACTGACCATCTGTCTCCTTCTCCCTGATCCCCGAGGCATTTACTTGGTATTATCTTGATGTATGATTGGAAGCCCATTGTTTCCTGCTGAATAGTGTTAATATTGAACTACTTGGACTTGGAGTAGAGCCAGCTATAGAGTGTTCAGAGCGTTCCTATTTGTATTCCCTCCCAGTAGCCAGGATACAATGCCAGCTGGGTGATGACTGGAATGGTATATTTGTCAATGGCTTGGATCTGATTCATGTGGTTTAGTGAACTATGCAGCATCTGCCTTGGCCTTTTTAGGTATTTGGTTGTGGCTGACCCTTGGGCTGCCCTCCTGATGACTCAGATCTACCTCCTTTTATGCTGTCGTCTGTTGGGCCAATCCCTTTGTGTTTCTCTTCCTTTGCCTGGATATCCTCACTATAATGTAGTCCTGGTTTCAGTTGCCTTACAGTATTTTCTTGTAGGGTGGATCAAGGAGTAGGGGTCTTGCACACATGTCCCGGAATCTAGTCCTCAAGACCCAGAACGCTTAATACTTTAGAGGAGTGCTAACAAGTGAAACTTAGGGCTACATTTGTGTTATTGATTAGCGAGAAGGGCTACCAGTTTCATACTTATTCCTAAAATAACTTTTCATGCTAGTATTATTTTGGTTTGAACAATTTTATTGACACTTTTAACAGCAATTAAACACATTCACAATTTCACCATATCATATTCTAACAAGGTTTCTGGAGGTAAAGTGAAAGTGTGACATTCTGCCTTTACTCTTTATTTCCGCCAAAGCTTGTAGTTCTTGTTTGATCGCGTCCTTCTTTCATCACAGTGCTCCCCTTTACGATGAGACGAGTCGTCACAGTCCTCACCCAAGCCACTCCACAATGAAGGGCACGGCCAGTTCATAGGTGTTGTTGAAGTATACAAATTACTTAATCAAAACCGGGGGGTCCGAGTCCATTCTCTGAGGGTCATTGAGAGCGTTACCAGTGTCTGACTCCGGTATCTCATTTGGAGACCCACTGGAGAAAACTCTGGAGTCCTCTGACTCTCTTTCTGTGATTCCAGGCCTTCCCCTTTTTTCTGGGTTAGGGGGGAGCAGAGGACCTGCAAGTCTCTTGTTTCCTTGCCCACAAGAAGAAGGAATCAGATTTTTTTCTTCCCCGCTATGTCGTTATCATTTGGTTATTACCGGTTTGTAATTTCAGGAAGTTGGGTTTAAATAGGCTCAGTTAACCAATGAGACAGCTGACTTAAATAAAGGGCATAAAATATAATATTATTAATAATAATACTACTAGTAATAATTTCTAAAATAGTTTTACAAAAATTGGTTGAATACTTGAAGAGTCGAGTCAAGTCGAGTTTCTTTGTACTGCCCTTACTTAAAATAAGTCTCAAAGGGCTGCACAGACTACGGACTATCATTAGGCCATCCCTTGATCTAAATCCTACATGAGGGCAAGGAAAAACTCAAAACTTCATTGTAGAGTACAGTCATTAGTAAGGTGATCAAGTATCTTGTGGATTCTTTTTTCAAGTCAGTCTAAATTCCTGGAAAATCACAATGAAGGCCTTTTTCTTACTCCAAGTGTTTATCTACATCCAAGTTGTGAGACTGGTAAAACCAGCACAGGAACTGATGCAAGCAGTTTGTTTGACGTTTTGTTATAACAGAATATTCTGGGCACAAATGAGCTACAGGACATTGGCTTGGAAGATTTATGAGTGCACCGTCTAAATGTCTGGCAATAGCTTTTATACTAGTAGGGCGGGACGTGACAAAAAGTAAACTTAACAGATAGTTTAAAAATCTTTATTTTACACCAGCCCTTTTTCTAAACTGGGTCCGGGAATTAATGATACAACTCAAGGTCTTCTACTAACTGCAAACTAAAACACCACTTGAAACAATGTAGAGACTGAATAAACATGGATATGTCAATAAGTGATGTAATTTTTTTATATAGCCATAAATAATAACACTCAAATAGATGAATATTAGCAGCACGGCGGCGCGGTGGTTAGCGCATCTGCGGCACAGTTCTGGGGTCATCGGTTCAAATCCAGCTACCAACCTTCCTGTGCGGAGTTTGCATGTTCTCCCCGTGCTTGCGTGGGTTTCCTCTGGGCACTCCGGTTTCCTCCCACATTCCAAAAACATGTGTGTCAGGTTGATTGGCCGGTCAAAATTGTCCCTAGGTGTGAATGAGCGAGCGAATTGTCTGTCCCTGTGTGCCCTGCGACTGGCTGGCAACCAGTTCAGGGTGTCCCCTGCCCACTGCCCAGATATGGCTGGGATGGGCTCCAGCACCCCCGCGACCCTACTGAGGATAAGCGGTACAGATAATGGATGGATGGATAGATGAATAATAATGGCATGCATTTATACCGACTAAATAACTCAAAGAGTAATCAATTTTTCTTTAGTATTGTTTTCTCTTTTCATGAATTGAATAAAATTGTATTTCAAATTTCTTTTTTAGGTACCTGTGATCCGTAGTTTGTCCGGTCCAATCATAGCCAGCTTCCCATCAGCAGAGAACATCAGGTCGTCGTTGATGGAGGTGATGAGCATGTTTGGAGTGTGTCCTTCCGTTTGTTTTGGACCTGAAATGACATTTGTGGTTCCGTAAAGCCAATCAATTATGCAAACATGCAAAAAAGACCAGAATTAAGACAAATGAGCAAAAACGAACTGTAGACTGACTCCACTATTGATCTCACATCTGAATGGGTGAAAATGTGTGTTTATGATGTGTGTGTATTCTCCCACCCGTTAATTCTTACCTACAGTTATCCGCCTTGTGACGTCTCCATTTCCATCGCGGGCATCGAGGAAAACCTTTTCTGTATCCGAGTGTACAAGAAGTGGCGAGTCCTGAAATTATAAGTAATTCGCAAGAGGAATATTAGTTACACTGCACTGCCAAAATGAACTTATTACTGCTTTGACAGGAAATGTTGCTCATTTTAAATATATTTTTATGTAGTTAAACAAAAAAAAAACTCTGTGAAATAAGCATACCAAATGATATACAGACGCTCCCCTACTTGCGACCATTCGACTTACAAAAAACGGTAGATACGAACATTTTCTTCGGGATGTCGAAAAATATCTAGACATTGCTGTAAGTTAGATTTTGTATTGTGTGCACCTTTTTCCGAGTAGAGGACATCTTCTTCTTTCATTACATTACATTACCTTTTTCCGCCACTACCGGCGTGTGGCGCTGTGAGAGCTCACCCAGCATCCACCCCGAAGAAGAAATCCGGCTTCTACTTCCTCGTTCGTGTGCAAACAGACTACGTGTACTATACCTCTAGTGCACTGAGAGCTTTGATGTTCTTATGTTATATCTCGTGCATCCATTTAATATGGTTGGTGTAAAGTGTAAAGAGGAGGCAAGCCGTTTCTTTTGAAATTAAAGTGGAATAAGAAAGCTTGATGCGGTTGAGAAAATGGTTGGATCGCTTTTTTTCGGTGGAGGAGGATGCCACCTAACTGTTGAAGCTCATCTTCCAAAAGTAAGTTAAACTTAACTTTATCTAGAACATATTTTTTTATGAAAAAAGTACAAAACAATACTTACTCACACAAGCCTTAAACATACTTACACAAACCTTACACATACAAAATCTTGCACTGAAGCAACTTATGAATAAATTCAACTTACGAATCTCATTTGTGAGTAGTGCAGTGTCTGTACTGTATATGTGTTTATCTTTTTGGGAAATATTTTTTTATGTTTTAACATTCAAAACATCATTCATATTGGATTATTATGTTCATTTCACCTATATTTTTTCTTATTTTACTAGAAAAGTTTAAAAGAAAGTATTTATGAAGATGTTTTTTTAAGTAAAAATGTTCTACCATTGGGTGAAAACGTTTTTTTTGCAGTGAACAACACAAATGTTATTTCTACATAGCAAAAGTAACATCTTTTTACCTTATTACCAGAAATGTTTCACTATATTTTAGACTGCTTAACTATGTTAAATTTAGAAAGTCAATTGTTAAAATGATGTTAAAATGTTAATAGAAGAAAAATAATACAGTAGAATGTGCAATTTTCCCATGGTCAGCTAAATTAGAACATTTTGCTTGTTTTAAAGCCCCAGTGTAGCAGCCTGGCAACGAGTATGACCATTTTGAGAGCCAGCCGGCACAGCAATCTACCAAATCACTCAGTAACGAAATAACATCTCAGCAGTAGATGCCGCCATCTTACGACCAGTTGGTTGGAACCAGGGCGGCACGGCAGCTGAGTGGAAATCCAGCTACCATTCTTTCTGTGTGGAGTTTGCATGTTCTCCCCGTGCCTGCGTAGCTTTCCTCCGGGCACTCTGGTTTACTCCTATATTCCCCAAAACGTGCATGTCACGTTGATTGGTCCAAATTGTCCCTAGGTGTGAATGAGCAAGTGAGTTGTCTGTCTCTATGTGCCCTACATCTGGCTGGCAACCAGTTCAGGGTGTCCCCCTACCCACTGACCAAAGATGGCTGGAATAAGCGATTCAGATATTTGATGGATGGATAATGGTTGGAACCGATCCCTGTCGTGAGTCAGATCGTGTCTATAACAGCATCCATTATGTTGGAAATGTGATAGCATAAGCAAAATAAAAACTATAAACCACTGTAAAATGTTGCCATGTGCCGCTCGCAAGCAGGCTATAAACCACACATGCGCCGCAAACATCCCTGACGTCCGTCGGAAGCTTGTGGTGGGAGACTTCAGGAGTTTGGCCGCCATCCAAACTGGCTGGGAGCGCTCGGAAAAGACTGGTTAAACAGGGACGGAGTAATAACAGCTTCTCTAAATGGCTTATTTAGCAGGGAGGAGAACGAGCAAGGATAATAGTCTCACATACTTCTCTAGAGTGGATCTCCTCAGCATAGAGGGGCAACAGGAACTCGGATTCTCCCTCGTCCAACTTCACGCCCTCCGAGTGGACTTGCAGGAGGCCCATTCCTTCCTGAGGTTACGTGACACACCAGTTCAGCTCATACATGAAGTGCTCTTCAGAATTTGGAAGCTGCGCTTACCGAGTTGAACCACATGACCCTGAAGATCCAAATGGTGAGAGCCAGGTTGACCACCAGGATGACGATGAGCAGCAGGACGAAGAGGTAAAGGCATCGCTTGCGCCAGCCGTAGATGCCTACCTTGTAGACGGGCTCGGGCCCGACCGGCCTGGGGGCCACGCCGCCCTCTGTGCTGATCTCATACTGTTCGCCCGCCATCTAAAAGCTGCTGATGCAAAAATATCGTAAGGATGCTTGCTCCAAGAAGATAGCAACACAATAAAAAGTTTAACTGCATTTGTGCAGTAGCAGTCCTTTTCAACGTGTCTTCATCAGGTACAAGTCAACCAATGAATGGCATCTATGTGCAGTGACGTGCAGTGAGGTCCTTGTCAGGTAAAGTTATATTTACAAAGAAATGAACCTTTTTCATCATTTGAGAGATAAATATATTAACAATAGCATAGACAAAAAACATTTTATCGTATTAGCATGACTTTTAACTTACCGTATTTTCCGCACTATAAGGCGCACCTAAAATCTTCAGAGGGTTGTCGGTGGTCAAAAACAGGTCGTTAGCCAGAGCGAGGGATCAGAGCATGGTCAAACGGACAAAACGGCTCGATGGCCGGAGACAAACGGCCATGTAATCATGACACAGGGGATTATATAAGAAATGAGAATGAAATATATCCCATATGAAAATATCAATAGATATTTTTTCACTCCGTCAAGACATCAGAATGGGACTGCCCAAGGTTGATTTATGTTGGAAGTGTACAATCGAGAAAGGTGGGAATGTTCTAACTTCCAAAATGGCTCTCTTACGGGAAAATGTTGTTGACTGCATGACAAAAGTTGCATGTACTCCCCACAAATCAGTGAGACGGTGTTTTCTGAGAGCTAACTCGGATACATCTGCTCTTTAAACTACCGTATTTTCCGCACTATAAGGCGCACCTAAAAGCCTTTATTTTTTTCAAAAGCTGACCATGCGCCTTATAATACAGTGCGCCTTATATATGGATCAATATTAAGTCGCAAAGTCTTGCAACTAAGGCAAGCAGCCGCCGACGAGATTTTCCCCCGAAGGCGAAGTAGTCCGCGGTGTATGCTGGGATTTATATACCGGCGTTTTATTTCCTAACCAATGTGTCAATCATCATTTGAATCAGTCACTATTGGCTAAAGTTATTCGCGGGTAAAGGAGGCTGATCCTTTTCATCATTTACAGACTCGCATAGGCTAAAGGGGCAAAACAAAGCGTGCAACTGGCTGAAAAAAAAGGAATGTGAATCACACGTTGGGTTGCACTACGGCATAGAGAAAACATTTTTTACTAGTCTGTATTTGTAAATATTTTACACGGTTGGATTTACTACACTCACGGTTGTAAGAAGACCATGGTTGCAGACAACAACAGCGACACTGACTCGGTTAATGACGACCTTGATGAGACGGAGCCGGATGTGTTGGATGGCCCATTCACTAAGATGGTCAATTCGAACACTGCAGAAGAAGAATTCGAGGGATTCGTAGATGAGGAGCTGATAGAGTGAGCTTTATGTTTTTCTATTGTGTGTTTACGTTTTACATTTTACAGTTATTATGTTATTGCTTTATTGTTATTGTTTTGCACTTGTTATTGTTTTTGCACATTACGAGTGTCACTATATTGCGATTGCACTAACGTTTAATTTGCCACAACAGTATCAGACGTTTTTTTGCGTGTTGACTAAATGAAGGAAAAGTAAAATGTTATGCCTTGCTGTTGTTCAAAGATGTTAAAGATGTGTCACGAAAATGCTTTACCTCAGAGAAAATAATAAAACAGCTGTTTATTCATTTTGGGAGTGAATGGAGTTGTGGAAAGCTTGTTTGTTATCTATTAATAAAGTTTGACTGACCTATCTGACTGTTTTGTTGACATTCCCTTTAGCGCGGCACCATCTAATGGTTGCATAACATAACTACAGCCTCTACTGTAGCGCCTTATAGTGCGGTGCGCCTTATGTATGTAAAAAGTTTTAAAATATATAATTCACTGAAGGTGCGCCTTATAACACGGTGCGCCTTATAGTGCGGAAAATACGGTAAGTTTATGTGCTGCTCCTTTTGAATAAAAGCATTAAAAGATAGGTAATCCTCTGTAACAAAAAAAGTCCATGCAACGAGAAAAAAAAAGTACTGAATGGCTTGACTTGCTGTTAGTGTCACGACCAGAACGGAAACAGGACCCAAATGGGTAGCGATAACCACAAGTTTATTGACAGAAAGTGGAAGGGCAGCGCCCGCGATCCGGTGCTCCCTCGACACGGGAGGCAAGCCGCTCAAACAATCCGAATCCGGAAGTGGATCTTCCGGAGCGGGAGATGGCGGTGTCAAGGACGAAAAAAACAGGTCGACAGCCGGGACAGGAGAGCAAAAACGTGGTCGGGATCAAAAACGGGTTGTAGGCCGGGACGGGAGAGCAACCGTGGTCGGGGTCAAAAACAGGTCGAAGCAGGAGACAAACGGGGAGATCAGGAACAGACGGGTGGAAAAACGGATGTAAAAAAAACGGGACAGACGGGAGTCTTGCCTTGTAGAAACAGAGGTTTGCTGACGGACTGAAAACAGGAGAGTGAAAGGACTGGGCTTAAAAAGGACAGGGAACCAATCAGATAGTCCGCAGCGGTTGGCGCCAAACGAGCGGGCACAGGTGATCCAAATCAGTCATCATGACAGTTAGCTTGCTAATACTATCACTAATTCTATTTTTGTGCGTCAAATCAGAATCTTTTGTCTCATTGGTGCCCTCTGTCATTGGGTAAGAGAATTGCGTGCCTCACTCTGTATCTGCAGACACTCAGCACAGTAACGCGTTACATACTGCTCATTTTAAATAAGAGTGTCAATAGATAGGGAATCCTCAGTATGAAAACAAAGTCCATGCAATAAAAAAGAAAATGGTGGATGACTTGACTTGCTGCTAGCTAGCTTATATCATCACTAATTCTATAGTTTCGGGCTGATGTGTGCGCCAAATCAGAGTATTGCTAAGATTGTCCGATTGAAGACTTGTAATTGGGTGGTCTCCAGAATATATTCTTCCGATAAAAACTTCTCGAGAAGCACTTTCTCTACAGCCTCTTAATTTACCAGCATTCTCCTCACCCGAAATTCAACAAAAACGTGAAGGACAAGATCAGACTCCATTATTATTCTTCAATGGTCATAGTTTTGGCCCTCTCTTCTGCCTGGCAGGCAGGATGCAGCAGCAGGCCAGGTCGGAAGAGGTGCTAAAAGTGTGCCTGCCAATCACAAATCTGGGCATACAGGTAAAGACTGGCTGAGGGCGCTGGGTGAGAGAGGGGATGGAGTGTGCTATCTATATACAGAAGTGGCGCTTAGAGGAATTTGGCCGTTTGTCAGTAATACCAATCTGATCCAAGTACTTGCTTAGTATCAATAATATCGATATTTGGGTCAATCCGCCCATTGTCTACATCAGACAAAACGAAAAAGGAGCTGTTGAGCTTTTGGAATTGCACCCGTGTGCTCAGCAGGGTTGGGTAGGGTTACTTTAACTTGATTACTTTCAATTACTTTTGGATTACTCCAATACCAAATATGCTAATAAAAGACAAAAGAAACTAAATATGAATAAAATTACTAAATTTTGTGCAGGCTTGGGGACTTACGGAATACATGGAACGGCAAAAATGATGTTTGCAAGCTGTTTGGATTTATTTTCATTTTGTTTCTGTCGCATTTTCTGTTAGTTTTGCCGGAGATCAAAGAGATCAAAGCCAGGAGAGAAAGCTTACCACGTGTTGTGAGTCATAATTTTATTCATATTTAGTTTATTTTGTCTTTTATTAGCATATTTGGTATTGGAGTAATCCAAAAGTAATTGAAAGTAATCCAGTTAAAGTAACCCTACCCAACCCTGCCAATAAACATGACCCAATACATAACTTACATTATGGTTGGTTGGTTGGTTGTATCCCTTAACCACTAGGATCATAGGGGCACCAATTCCTGTGGTGTGTCTTGGGCAATTACTGCCTGTTGGCACCCTGGGACGATTTGCGTTTTAGGTGAATGTGCTAACCACTGCGTTGTACATAACTGATATTCCTAACTCGCACTTTAAACTAATTGTATTTAACTATGTCCCAATCTTAGTTGAATGTTCGTCCTTTCTTCAGATCTTTCCAGATCCTGTTGAAGTGGTGCTTGGGCCCGAGACATCTTTGAACGGCAGAGAACCACCAGAGAGAGCGTCTACCCTCCATTGTGGTGGAACCCACTGAGGTGAGCGAAGTGGAGAGCGCCGAGCTTCGCTGGCCCCCAGAAAACAGGAGAGAAAGCTTACCACGTGTTGTGAGTCATAATATTATTCATATTTATTTTCTTTTGTCTTTTATTAGCATATTTGGTATTGGAGTAATCCAAAAGTATTTGAAAGTAATCAAGTTAAAGTAACCCTACCCAACCCTGCACATCAGCAATACCAATCTGATCCAAGTACTTGCTTAGTATCAATAATATCGATATTTGGATCGATCTCCCCACCCCCAACATCAGAGAAAACGAAAAAGGAGCCTTCGAGCTTTTGGAATTGCACCGTGTGCTCAGACACACCCAATGCATATCTGAATCATAGTGCCAATGGAAAATGTGAGCACTTTTCCAGCAGTTTCACAAGAAAAGGGAAAGTCGAAGGCGTTTTACTAGAGAGCAAGTGGCAAGCTCCCTGAGCGACAAATAAATAACACACCGGTGTGAAGGCAGATGGAGGGCCAGATGTAGCTACGCCGCCTGGCCTCCAGTCAGCACACTGGCAGCATTGCATGCTGGGACCACTACAAGCCGCTCCAGGGACGCATTTACCTTCCTGACACAAACCTTTTGGAGTTCAGCTCCTCGCTAAGCGGATATTCTTTTTTAATTGCTCATTTGCGGCAGTAGCTCAGGAGGTAGAGCGCTCGTCTTGGGATCAATGGTTCCTAGTTCGAATCCCGGCTCGTCCGTGTTACATGTCGAAGTGTCCTTGGGTAAGACACTGAACCCCTAATACCCCCAATAAGCAGGTTAGCGCCTTACATGGCTGCAAGGCCGCTATTGGGAAATGTGGAGCACATTGTAAAGCGCTTTGGGAAGTCATTGACTTGAAAAGCGCTATATAAATGCAGATCATTTCATTTGGGGGCGGCAGTAGCTCAGGAGGTAGAGCGCTCGTCTTGGGATCAAGGGATCCCAGTTCGAATCCCGGCTCGTCCGTGTTACATGTCGAAGTGTCCTTGGGTAAGACACTGAACCCCTAATACCCCCAATAAGCAGGTTAGCGCCTTACATGGCTGCAAGGCCGCTATTGGGAAATGTGGAGCACATTGTAAAGCGCTTTGGGAAGTCATTGACTTGAAAAGCGCTATATAAATGCAGATCATTTCATTTGGGGGCGGCAGTAGCTCAGGAGGTAGAGCGCTCGTCTTGGGATCAATGGTTCCTAGTTCGAATCCCGGCTCGTCCGTGTTACATGTCGAAGTGTCCTTGGGTAAGACACTGAACCCCTAATACCCCCAATAAGCAGGTTAGCGCCTTACATGGCTGCAAGGCCGCTATTGGGAAATGTGGAGCACATTGTAAAGCGCTTTGGGAAGTCATTGACTTGAAAAGCACTATATAAATGCAGATCATTTCATTTCATTTCATTTCATTTCATTTCATTTGCACGTGTGCATGCTTTTATCATGATTGTAAAATGCAGACAAATAAATTCTTCTTCAACTGGGAGATCATTCGACTTATATGAAATGTTATTGTTCTAATTTATTGTAAAATAATAATAATAATAATAATTTCCTTTGTATTGTCATTCTTTGTAACAATGTACACAGAACGAAATGTCGATACACCTGACCCGTTGTAGCGAGTCGATGCAGCCGCAGCCAACAGAGGGCGCCGCCATTATACCAATTAGGTATGACTCGGCCGAGGCGCGACATGATGAAATTATCCCAAAAATCTAAAATAGCACATTGTAGAAAAAAAATGCTTACTATAAAAACATTTTAGTTTTATAATAAAATACTAAACATTAAAACAAAATGTCAAAAATAAACATAATATTCAACAGGATGAGAATATTTTGCTAGTGTCATGATTGCCGATTGAGCGCAGCTGCGGCGGCTTAATTGGCGCCAACAGCCCGGACAGCTGATTGGTGGACACTCTTTTTTAAACCCCCGGCTTTCTCTTTGAAGCCGTCAGATTGTTACGCGAACTGTTGCCTTCATCTTAGTAAGCCTTTGCGTCAGACTCCGTTCCGGTCCTGTTTTTTTCTGCCTGATCTTTGTTGCCAATCTGTTTCCGGACCTGACTACGTCCCATTCTGCCTGCCTGTTACCTGACCTGTTTTGTCCCATTACTTGTCTGCCTCCTGCTACCGACCTCGTTTACAAATTCGACACGGCCTTTGATCTCCAGCCCCGGCCAACGACTTGCTATTCCCGCCTGTCTCCGATCCTCCTCGCTCGACACGGAAGTGCCACTTCCGCGTTCCCGCCACCTGCTACCCGTGTTTGTCGATCCGCGGATCGTGGAAGCAAGCCTTTCTCTCACTCTTATCAATAAAAACTGAGAAAACGAGCGCTATTGGGTCCCGTCTCTGTTCCTGGTCTGTGACAGCTAGTGTAACAAGTAGAGGTAACATGAGCCTTAAAAAAATTGTTGCCCGACCCGAACCAGGACCATGGGTATTAAAGCCCGAGCCAGCTTGGGTCTAAAAAATTAACTTGATTTGCAGGACCGAGCCCAAAGTAAAGACGAAATTTCCTGTTTTTTTGGAGGAGGAGAGGTGATTTAGGATAAATAATAGTAGCCTGTCTTTTGTAATGAAATCTAACTTAAACAAGACTGTACAAAGATTGCCTTTTTTTACATTTCTTTACCTGTGGAGAATATATTAACCAACAGTTTTTCATAATTTATATATTTTTTAAGAATTGACAGGAAAAAATAAAAGCTGCCTGTCACTTTTTGGGTTAAAAATGTCGTGATTACTGATGTGATGCACCTGTGACCGCTCTTTTGGCGCCAACTGCCCCTGACTCTGATTGGCTCCCTGTCACTATTGAAACCTATGTCTATCTGTTACCTGTTGTCAGTCCGTCTGCAAACCTCAGTGTACTCTAGGCAAGCTTATTCGATCCTGGCCCCCGCCTGTTTTTGCTCCCATCTGTTCTCCTGGCTTCTAACCGTTTTTTGATCCGGTCTACTTGCCTCTTCTGGCTTTCGACCTGTTTCCGAGCCCGACCACGTTTTTTGCTCTCCTGTCCCGGCTACCGACCCGTTTTTTCCGTTCCCGACACAGCCATCGCTGTCCCACTTCCGAGTTCAGAGCAACCTGCTTCCCGCGCCCAACAATCACCGGATCGTGGGTGCAACCCTTTCCTTTCTTCCAATAAAACTGAGAGAAACGTAACGCAAGTGGGTCCTCTCTCCTTTCTGGTCCTGACAAAAAAAATGGCCATTAACCACAACAGCAGAACCTCCATAAGAGTCTAGTGTGGCACTTAAAGAGAGTGAGAATGAGAGACATAGAACAATAACGGGTGGATAGTAAAAAAAGGATCCAGTGAGAGAGAAGCCCAGCCCAGTGTTCTGTAATTCTATTTGTATTATCTACTTGTGCCTTTGAGAGCGTTGAGTACTTTTGATTTTCAATTTTTTTTCCTCTTATTTGACTCTTTCATTGATTCAAATTATTGTTTTCTGACATAGCTTTTAGGCCTAGAGTGTTTATCTGTGGTGGCTTTCTCGCATGTTGTTTGATGACTACGGTAATCACGCAGTGTATGTATGCATGTCAATATTCCGCTCTGTACAAAAAGTACAATAAGCTAATAAAATTAGCTTATGAATGAACTATATTTTATGTTGACAATGCTTTATCAATTCCAACCTGGTCATCCTGTTTATTTTATTTTATTTTTTATATTATACTTTAACTAACATCCATTGGAGCCTGGTCATCCTGGAAGGGGGATTACCTCATGTGCGGTCCCTTCTCAAGGTATCTTCCTTTTCCTCATGTTGAGGTTTTTGAGTTTTTCCTTGCCCTCATGTAGGTTTTAGATCAGGGGATGGAGTAATAACAGTGTGTAATTTGTAATAGACTGTGGTCTGCGAAGCCCTTTGAGACTCCTTATGATTAAGGGCTACCATTATAGGGTGTCCTCTGCCCACTGCCCGAGAATAACTGGGATGGGCTCCAGCCGCCCCATCCCCCCCACCCCCGCGACCCTACTGTGGTTAAGCGGTGCAGATAATGGATAGATGGAAAAATAAACATGACTTGACTAACCCTTTTTTATATCATGAGTAAAAGTTCTGTTTGGTATAAGTTTCAGAGTTGCTGCAGTCAGGTCAGCCCACAGTAGGGCGTCACCGACAGGGTAGGACGTTTCGGCAGAACACCGGCCCAACCCCGAACGTAATGATTGACATTTTAGGCCCAATTCGACACGAAACTTGACATCTAGTGGTCAAATATTACACAGAGTCCCTTCAAGGAATGACAGAATGGCAAGAAGACAATACAGTTGTGATGGAGGACAGCTAATTCTTCAAACAGGAATAGAACACTTGTACCGAACATCATGTCCATCGCTGTGTTGTTCCTTTAATCTTCTTCTTCATTACGGGGTCCGGAATGGAAAGTAAAATGGAGACGTGATTGCGCTCCGAGTTAATGAGGCGACTCACGGCTTTCGGGTCCACGTCGCCGCAGCCTGATGGAGTCGTTTATTCCACCCTTAATGACGGCCTCGTACGCGTTTCTCCTTTCGAAAGCGTCATTTGCATGCACGCTAGTGCAACTTTTCCTTAGCGACCAAACAAAAACCACGGCGGCGGTCAGGGATGCTCAGCTCGAGGCGCACAAGCTGACGTTTCAAGGAAATATTTATTTCCTTAAAGGTGGGTGTCCGTAGCTTTCAAATATTCCACTTACTGTCGCCATCTTCTGGCTGAAATCGTCATTGCAGCCTCTGTCAAGCTCTTTTTTGTCGCACGTGCAAGTACGGTGTCTTATTTAGATGCGCTCGAGTATTTGATCCATTTTTTTTTCATTTTTCTGGTGGATTGGGTTGGCATTTCGACTGTACTTGAAACAATCCTTTTCTTATTTTCGCCATTTTCATCCTAGATTAAAGGAAAACCTCAAGCACACATGTGATATTACCCTCCACCCCCCCAACCCGCAATCCCCCATCCAAACATTCCTCCTTTCTTCCAGCCTAATAAGCTTCGTGGCTGGAACACCGATGATAAAAGTAAGATAAGAGCAGATAGGCGCGGTGAAAAAGTATATATAAAGGTTGTTTGAACTCAGTTGGGCATTGTCAACACATACTTAATCGAGTAAAAATTTTCCTTCAACTTTTTAAAGACACTCCAAACTATACACCCTACTTCTAAATACATGCTTTTATTTTGAAGCCTGTCAGCCATGGAATAGAGAATCATGTCAGTTGTATTTAGTTTGAGAGTTGAACACATTTGTTTTTAAACTGTTGAAATTGATATTGCTATTTTTATTTGAAAACGAGTGCTAAAAAGCACACAGAAGAATCCAAACTATGGATTCTGAAGTAAAAAGCAAAAAAGAATAACAAATTCAGGACCTACGAGGATTTAAAAATCTACTTTTATATAAAAGTGAATGTATTTTTTCTTATTATTTGAATCAATATTGTTTTTTTGGGGGGAGGATGAAATATTGTTTTACCACAAGGCGGCGCTAAATAATAAACAATGTCCCTTTAAAACTTCATGACAACTTTAAATGGACAGTGTGTATTATTTGAACACTAGATGTCACTGTTTGGTGTAGTTTAAGTGAAAACAAGTGCTAAAAAGCACAAAGGAAGATACAAATAAGAGAGATTCAAAGTGGCCAAAATGCACTGTTTTAGCTCTCATTTTTTGTCCAGCCTTTTTGAGAGTTTTGCGCAGCAGCAAGATGGCGAATGAATATGTCATTTCCCCTAAGGTGAGACTCATGTGATGTCAAATAAATGATGATTTCTCGAACTATTCATATTTCTTTTAAAACACGTGCATACGATAGTTTATGCATTTTATATCATTATTGTAATGATAATATTGTAATGTTGTTGTTTTTTTTAATAAATGATGGGGTTTTTTACCATTAGGAGTGGCAAAAAATATGCACCTGGGTTCCTCAACGTGAGCACCAGGTAGCCCCCTGAGAGCCCCCGAGTAGCCCGCGGACTGGATCTGAAAATTATCTCAACGGTGATGGGTAATAGTGATTTTCTAGGAAATTGGACATGATCAGTGTCTTTAAAATTGACTGTGCTTATTTCAACCCTGGGCAGCATGGCGGCGCAGTGGTTAGCGCGTGTGTGGCACAGTTCTGAGGTCGTGAGATCAAACCTTCCTGTGTGGAGTATGCATGTTCTCCCCGTGCTTGCGTGGGTTTCCTCCTGGCGTTCCAAAAACATGCATGTTAGGTTAATTGGCTGGTCCAAACTGTCCCTAGGTGTGACTGAGCAAGTGAGTTGTCTGTCCCTCTGTGACCTACGACTGGTTGGCAACCAGTTCAGGGTGTCCCCTGCCCACTGCCCGGAGATGGCTGGGATGGGCTCCAGCACCCCTGTGACCCCACTGAGGATAAGCGATGCATATAATGGATGTATGGATATTTCAACCCTACTTACAATATTTACAACCTGGTAATAATAAAATAATAGAATTGTAACAACATACTAATAAAACAAGTTGCTATTTTGCGGTAACAAGTAACATAAACTAGCTCTCAGGTTCAAAAAGCTTGGCAACCCCAGATAAGCTGTCCCTTTAATGCCAATTGACTTTTTCTTGTCGCTTTCCAACGTTTTCCTTTAACAAATCGTTTTCTCAAAGAAATGTAAAAATATGATGTCAATCAGTAAGACAACTAAACGAAAATGTGTAAAAGGGGTTTGGTCAAAAGCAGGGTTGGGTAGGGTTACTTTAACCTTCAATTACTTTTGGATTACTCCAATACCAAATATGCTAATAAAAGACAAAAGAAACTAAATATGAATAAAATTATGACTCACAACACGTGGTAAGCTTTCTCTCCTGGCTTTGATCTCTTCGATCTCCGGCAAAACTAACAAAAAATGCGACAGAAACAAAATGAAAATAAACCCAAACAGCTTGCCAACATCATTTTTGCCGTTCCATGTATTCCGTAAGTCCCCAAGCCTGCACAAAATTTAGTAATTTTATTCATATTTAGTTTCTTTTGTCTTTTATTAGCATATTTGGTATCGGAGTAATCCAAAAGTAATTGAAAGTAATCAAGTTAAAGTAACCCTACCCAACCCTGGTCAAAAGTATCCCTTCAAGAAGTGGACTTCCCGTCATTCACTACACTGGTTTAGCTTCTATAAATAGTGAATTGTGTCTGTACTGTATCGCAAGTCCATTTTAGAAAAAGAAAAACACGCACACATGTGCATGCATACCCACTTGAGTGGTTTGTCTCATGGTTCGCGTGAAATAACCACATCCAAATATAACTCACACGGACTCCCTTATTCCTCAAGTGCCCTATATGGTCTCCTTGTCAAAAGACACAGTTGGGGTGTCCCCAAAAAAGGGTCAAATGTCACACAAGAGAGCATGACCGCAACATTTGCAAAAGGAAAACAAGGAAAAGCAACTCACCTCGTTTTTGTGTCGGACGGTGCAGTTCTTCAGTATTCGCTCGCTCCGAAGTCTTGCCAGGCCAGGCGCTCGACAGCTGCGGTCCATAAATCGAGACGCGCCTGACACCAGACGGCGCTCACGCTCACGTGCGTGCGCACAGAAGAGCGTCGCTGATATGAAGAGAGAGGGAGAGAGTGCGAGAGAGGGAAGGGGGCGGTGAGTAAGGATAGGGGTCCACGCACATTTGCTAACATGATTTTTTTTTCCTTACTACTGTTGTTCTTTCATACCTGTCAACCTCCAGGGCTCCATGCCCTTACAAAATGTTGTATTTTCCCTTACAAAATAATCTTACACCATATTTTTTTTATTGATGTAGTTTAACATGTTATATTGTACATGTGTTTCGTTATCTCATCTCATCTCATTAGCTACATCGCTTATCCTCAGCTTACCACGTGTTGTGAGTCATAATTTTATTCATATTTAGTTTCTTTTGTCTTTTATTAGCATATTTGGTATTGGAGTAATCCAAAAGTAATTGAAAGTAATCCAGTTAAAGTAACCCTACCCAAACCTGCTTTTGACCAAACCCCTTTCACACATTTTCGTTTAGTTCGCTTACTGATTGAGATCATATTCTTATATTTCTTTGAGAAAACCATTTTGTTAAAAGCAAAGGTTGGAAAGCGACAAGAAAAAGTCAATTGGCAATGAAGGGACAGTATATCTGGGGTTGCCAAGCTTTTTGAACCTGAGAGCTAGTTTATGTTACTTGTTACCGCAAAATAGCAACTTGTTTTATTAGTATGTTGTTACAATTCTATTATTTTATTGTTACCAGGTTGTAAATATTGTAAGTAGGGTTGAAATATCCATCCATCCATTATCTGCATCGCTTATCCTCAGTAGGGGTCACAGGGGTGCTGGAGCCCATCCCAGTGGGCAGGGGACACCCTGAACTGGTTGCCAGCCAATTGCAGGGCACACAGGGACAGACAACTCACTCGCTCATTCACACCTAGGGACAATTTGGACCGGCCAATTCACCTGAAATGCATGTTTTTGGAATGTGGGAGGAAACCCACGCAAGCACGGGGAGAACATACAAACTCCGCACAGGAAGTCTGGAGCTGGATTTGAACCCACGCAAGAGGTTCCCAAGGCATGAACTGTGCCGCATATGCGCTAACCACTGCGCCACCGTGCTGCCTGTGTTTTGGTATACCATACAAATTGTTAATTTTGTATTGTATTTATTTATTCAGCCAGTATAAACAATAAACATGATATATACAAGAAATCATTTGACACGCGAACACTTAATCATGATCAAATCATAGATTTAAAAGAATAAAAATAATAGAGTAAAAAATATATTGTAGTGTATAATACAAGGTAATTATAAAGAATAGTTTAAAAATAAAGAATATGTAGATAACAAGACTAGAGTAGAATAGGTCGGAGGAACGCCGTGGGCATAATAATACGTACTATACATAATAACCTAAATCAATTCCCGTTGAACATACGGATAGCGGCAGGGTAAAAACTCTCTTTAAGACGTGAAGTCTTGCTCGCAATGGAGCGAAGACGGCGACCTGACGGCAGGTACCTGCGAGCAGGGTGACTGAGATCGTCGATAATTTTTAGTGTCCGTTTTCTAGTTCGATCGATGTAGATACTTTGCAGGGACGGGAGGCCAGTACCTATTATTTCCTCTGCCATCTTCACTACTGATTCCATCTTTGACAATTCTTTCTGATTGACGCGACCAAACCAAACTGTGATTGACCTAGTTAAAACAGATTCAATGATAGCACAATAAAAATGGACTAGAATGGATTGACGGACTCCGAATGATTTGAGTTGACGAAGGAAGTAGAGCCTTTATCTGGCTGACTTTAGAATATCAGCAGCATTGACAGTCCATGTGAGGTCAGCTGACAAGTAAGTACCCAGAAACTTGAATGAAAGGACCAGTTCCACCTCACTACCATTAATTGACAGTGGCACATGCGGGGGAGGCTTAGTACGGAAATCTATTATCATCTCCTTAGTTTTACCTTCATTCAATAACAGATTACTCTCATGACACCAAGTGGAAAGTGAATCAATTTCTGCTTGGTATTCAGTTTCATCTCCATTTGAAATAAAGACGAAACTGAATACCGAAAATTAACATTTTGTTGTGAGATACTGAGTTGCTCGACATTAATGAGGTTTATCATTAGAAAAGTTCAAAAAATAAGAAGCTTGGACGTTCAGTGTAGAAGGAAAAAATACATGCAAATATATTTAAGTAGAATAATACGTTTTCTTATACAAATTATGAATTCATTTTCTGCATTAAATTATTGTTGGTAATATACTGATTAAATGGATAACCACAAACCTGTCTTTTTTCATTTTCTCCTTAAATACTAACTTTTTTTCTACAACAATAATGATTTGTAATATAATGCATCAAAGCAAGAGAGCCGTTTGAGAGCTGGCTCTCTTTAATGAGTTGAGCCTTTACAACTAGGGTCGTAAGGGCACCATTTCCTGTGGTGTGTCTAGGGCAAGTACAGCAAGGTGGCGCCCATTCCTACCCAGGCCAACATAGGTTTCCACCCGGTCTCGTACTGAGGAGCTTTTGCAGGATAAGAGAATGTGCTAACCACTGCACCAAGGAAGCCTGAAATAGTGAAAATACTGCAGCAGAAAGAAAGTTTGTAAAGCGTGTAAGCTATTCACAGGAAGCGGGAATGACATCTGACGTAAGCAACTAAGGAGGCGGAAAGAGCAATCGACGCATCTACCGTAACACTGAGGATGAAAATGTATTTGGATATAGCAATTTGGAGTTAAACTGATAGTTTGGTAAGCATGTTTTTTATGATACCGTTATCTGAACAATATAACTTGAAAGCCGAAGTGCGCATTTTGGCGCCAAAGTGTATTACTCAAATAAAAGTACTGGTATTTTACAAAAATATTACTCAAGTGGAAGTAAAAAGCAGTCATCAAAGTAATTACTTGAGTAAAGATAAGTGCATGCCCGTCCCAGCCCGACTTAATGATCGACATTTTAAGCCCAGGTTCGGGCCCAAGATCAAGGAGGGCACAAAGGTTTCTAGCGAAGTTTTGGTCCAACAAATGGCAAGCAGGCAAAAAAGGGCTAACAGGCACAAATGACACAGAGCTAACTAAAGGCTCGAGGCATCGTTGCTGTTATGCATTTTCTGGACAAATTACTAAATATTACCCGGAAAAATTTTTTATGTTCTCTATGTTTTGTGTACTGTTACCCAATGCTAAGTTTATTGCACCCTGGTCAACCTGGAAGGGGAATTGCCACTTGTGAGGCCTCTTTTCAAGATTTAGTTTCCTCACTGTAAAAGTGGCAGGTGAACTTACCCTACGCAGCTTTTGAACAAAAGAGTCACAAGTCCCCCCGCAACACAGTAAGCAAAATTTAAAATACTCAAGGCAAAAATGAGCGTTAAGCAATTGCTGTTCACTCCAATCGCGGTCTGTTTCGGAGCTGCCTTAAATGTTGTGTTAATGGGATTTGCCATTTTAAGTGTTGTTTCTTCCATGACATCACAGCTCGAGAGCAAACAAGTTAGATGGATCAACTTTGAACATCAATGAGTTAAGTCCCTAGGCGTGTAGAAAATTTTGCATCATATTTTTCAATTGTGTTGAGGAATACTACAAGTTCTGTTCAAATCAAAGGTCTTTGGGAATACCTTTGAACCAGTCTGGGGGGGATCATGCAAGCACTGGTTCCTTTCATCTTTCTCTACACGAGACATGGACTCACAACAAAGCTGGAAAGGAAAACGCAGACCATGGAGATGTGATGCTACAGGAAACCTCTAGGCATCAGCTATAGTGGGACAAACGAAACGGTGCGCAACACTATCAGAGGGCACATCGGGCCGGACTCAGAACTGTTTTCAACTGTGCGAAAACTGAAAACAATTGGACCGGGAACATCAAGGAATGGTGCCAACTTTACCACAACCCAACTCAGGCCAGGAGCCGTAAGCAGTGAAGAGCTGTCCAGAGTTGCATCCTCAGTGGTGCCTCGATGACATAGGTGGTTAAGAGATCCGTAAAATGTGACTAGCTTGTCACCATGACAGTATCAGCTGCTCTCAAGTTGCCATTTAATATATAGATTAGTGCTGTATTTTAAAAGCCATTACATGCATGTAAATGTATCGTTGACGATGAAATGAACTATTAGTAATATTGTTGATTAATGGGATTGGTATGAAAAACATATTTGCTAATTAACACCAGTGGATAACTCCAAAGAATAGATTTAGTTCTATTTATTGTTCCTTTTAGATAGTGATAAAGACTCCAAAATTAAATATATACACACCTTTATAAAAAATGAAGGGAAGGTTTCTATACAAAGGTTTTCTATAGCTCAAGACTTTTTAAAAGCCTTTGAAATAAAATTTAAGGCCAAGTTGACTCCCAATTTTAAAAAAAATAAAAATACAAAATTCTTGCACACATACATCACCACTCAAATTAAGTATTTTCTTGGCCATGAGAAGGACAACTTTCTCACCATGCCCACAGTAAAGGCATCAGATTACTGCACAGAACCTCACACTTGTCACACCATGCTAAAAACTAAAACGACTACAAAATAAAATTTCTGCTAGCATCTAATTTAAATGTGAGTGATGCTCTATACAGCATATTTCTATGCCCTTTAAAATAAACATCCCTTAATGAAATATTAAAAAGGTGTTTTATGACGACTGCACAACCCCAGTGCACATATTAGTAGAACGTTCAGGACTCCAGTAGAAAAATTGTGTAATCCAGACCAGCAGCTCAACACCTGTTACAAATGAGAATGTGACAGACCTTACAGACGAAGCTGACATTTTCAGAAAAGACTTCATTTATAGGCGAGACAATGCGCCCCCCAGTCCAGATCTGAAAGTAGATGGGACGTTTATTCGTGTGACACCGCTTATCAATATCTCATAGTGACTTCTGCCAGAGGCTTTAGATGCAGCACATAAATAATACAACTCTAAAGAGGGAGCCGATGACAAAAGATCCAGCTAGACTGAAGAATGCATTTCCCCTGAGCAGATTGCATGGACCACATTCCAGAAAGAAGCGTATATTTTAGTTCCAATTGATAAATTATTTGAAAAGGTACACATTAAAAGAATTAGACTGCATGAACTGATTGTTACCATCACAGGGTACGAGGGCTGCACGATTAACCAAAATCGAATTGATATCGCGATGTGTTAGTGTATTTTGGATTTTTTTGAAAAATGCATATCGTTTTAAATTAAAGGTTTTTTTGTACCACTAGGAGACGCTAAATAATAGAACCGTCCCTTTAAAGTTTCATACTATGGTGTTTGAGACCCCTCCCTGGACTGTCAACCACCTGGGTCTCGCAAAGATCTATGGGAAACACGGCCAACTACGATTAAGTACTCACAACAACCAAAAATAGCACCCACTTTTAAAATCGAAAATCGCATCGAGATTGCAATTCTGGTCTGGAAAATGGCAGTTAGGTTTTTGGTTTCAAAATCGAACAACCCCACAGGATAACGTCACAAACATTTACGGTTTCTCGGAATGGGAAGGTTTTTGGTGTCTGCATGTGTTAGAGGATGACTATGATCAACAGGAAAACAACAGGCGAGGGAATGTCTATACATTTTATTCAAATTCCGACACAAAAAGCCCATCGGAGGAAACACGAGAACCTGCAAGAGAAAATATCAGCACATCAGCGGAAGCTTGACAAGAGAAAATATATGTTTAAAGTGTGTTACCCAATTATGCTTTCTCCACTACCACCTCCTCATCTCCGCCCTTGGTGTTACGCGTGTAGATGAGCTGAGATCTGTGCTTGGACACCAACTTTATCATGCCTGCAACATTAAGTCGTCGAGTTATTTCAGAACATACTGCGTACGCAGCACGCGTGACCGCGTCTCCCAAACACAAATGCATTTCTGGCAGATGGAAAGACGATAAGCCTCCAGCAAAGCAGCTACAATAAATATTAAAGTAGTAAGAGACAGCCAATAATACAGTGACGAGGTAAAAGCTCAAAGCGTTGTTGAACTTATTCGTTAGTAGTAGCATTTAGGAATGTAATTAATAACTAGAATGTGGTTCTACTATGAGTGTCTAGCAGATGCTGGTAATTTGCCATGAATAAAAAAAACAAGGAACTATCATCAGTTAATACAGAACTCAGGGTTGCCCGATTTTCCTTTGTAGTATGCGTAAGAAATTGCAAACCTCATAATTTGCTATAAACTGGCGTAGTTAAGATGTGCAGTATTTTGGTAGCACTGTGTGAAGTCAGTTACAGACAAAATAACCAAGAACTTTTATCAGTTCACGGTCTTATCTGGGCAAAATCAAACAGCGCTAATGGTAGAACTGTACAATATACTCCCATTTAAAAGATGTGCTTTTAGCTGGCAAAGCAGGTTCCGTGCTCACCAACCCCTTACTGTTAGCCTAAAAACCAAATCCAAGACATACCTCAAGCAAATTAAATGCTGTTTTGAACCGTTTGGTGAATATGGACAGTTTTGGTCTCATTTGAAAGGTAACACTGATGTTTTGACCCAAACCAAAATTATCACTGCAAGTGCTACTAACATTGAGTAATGCGAGTTGGAACACACAGAAATAGGTTACTTTCTCGCCTGATTTTTTTCTTCCAATCAAATGCTTGTTAGTAGAATGTAGCACGAGCATCTTAGCTGGGAAACAGGCAAGACAATACCCTGAAGCCTTACACACAATCTGAAAAACTCAAGATTGTATTTACACATTTTTCTAATTGTAAGTTTAGGCGTTTCCAGACGTGTCCATTTGCAGATGATTACACCCCTAAATACTTTGGAACAATGTATTTTTATTTGGCCAATTTTAAGACATTATGAAGGAGTTGTAAATGTTTGACCTATTTTTCTGGAAGTCAATCCATGACTGTGCACACTTGCAAGTAATTATTTCACATGAAAATGGATCATAGGTTGCATTTAAGCACGTTCGTTCTCAGCTCTGATGTCAATACAACTCATGAAATTGTGTAAAATTATGCTGGGAATTTCATTGGCTAATTAATGCGTCAATACAAATTTGAACCAGTCACTATTGACTATAGATTTTTGAAGTTGAGCTAGGTCATGCAGTTTTTTTTTTCTCATTACAGGCCTTAGTTGGTGAACACTGGCTAAGGACCGTGAACAAAAACTTGCAATTGGCCAAGAGTGGTGTCAATCAAAAGGTCAGAGGCCAAAAGCTCTATTGGAAATCATCTTACGAGTTTATTTTTAATGGGGAGTTATGGAGAGAAACAAACTGACAAGGATCATCGAACAATGCAAAAATGCTTTTCCGCATATTTTTTTATTTGTCTGCCAGCATTATCATGTGTTTTGGATTAATTATTTTTCATGGTTGGATTCACTGGACTTTCTTGAATGTAGCCACACTATATTTGCAGGGAATTGTGCAAGGAGTAGAATTTCACAGGCGACTAATACAGAGTTTTTGGGTATCTTGGTTCAGACAATTCTTGATGTTTCTGTAAGGGGTATATTTTGAAACTGGAATCATATCTTGAAACCCAAGAGTTTGAGCATTTCAATGATATGTGGCATGACACGTTTAGTGACTGGTGACGACACAACTTTGTTTACAAACAGTGACAGCCCGCCGGTGGGTTGTCGGAATGTCATGGTGTTAATCTATAGATTTGCACAACAATTTTTAGTTTAACCTAGATAATTCAAACGACCTCAATTTTAAAGACTAGGGGGTGCAATACAAGTCTAGAAAAAACACTTGTAATGCCTTAGATTTAAATAGCAAATCTGCAACAGGGTGGCCCCCTGATGACAGTTGTGGTGCTGGTGGACCTGATCTGAAAACAGCTCAATAGTGCGGCATCATTGTTGCTTCGTAGTAAAATTTGTTTTTTAGAGATTAACTGAGACTAACCCCACTTCCAATAATCTGAAATGAAAATGATCTGCATTTATATAGAACCTGGTAACATAGTTACAACATATTCACATGACGGATTGTTATTTTACAGATGAGTATCAAACTAGGTGCCCTTTGCGCTCATCCATAACAAAAAGAAACTCAGTTTAAGGAGGTTGATAACAAGTATAAACATCAAACCATTTTAAAGCTTTCTGTTGAACTAAAAGGTCCAGTGATATTCATATTAAAGATATTCAAGATAAAAATTTGATAAGGTAGAATTTAAAGGAGTCAAGCCATGTTCATTTGTATAGCCCTTAAATGCAAGAGTCTCAACAGGACTGCACAGATCAAAGGCTATTGCAAACTACAGACTTATGACACCAAAGGACAGTACCATAGTTTCTTAACATATGAATTTCAGTTTGGAATAACTGAAATAATTACCTTTAGCGAGCAGTTCCTGCAGGGCATTCCTGGCCAGGGAGCCACGGATCTTCAGCCTCTCGGAAACAACGGCAGGTGTGATCAGTTTATAGTTAGGAACCTCCTTGTACAGTTTCTCATAAGTAGCCTTGTCAAAGAGGATCAGGTTGTTGAGCTTGTCCCTCACTTTTCCCTTGGACCACTTCTACTCACACACACACACAAACAAACTGAGTTCAGAAAGACTGCTTAGGTTAGAAAAAAACGGTGAACTTCTATATCTTTCCATACCTTCTTCTTTGCTTTGCCTCCAGACTTATTGACTGGATCCTTGTCCTTTTTGGACTTGCCGGCGTCCTTTTTCTTGTCCGTCTTAGGAGGCTGGAAAAAACAAAGACGTCAAGTCATCTTTATTTGTAAAGCCGTTAATCACTAAGAGTATCAAACGGCTGCACGGAACAAATACCATTGCAAACTACAGACTATTATGTCACCATCCCCTCATCTAAAACCTCATCTCAGGGGGAAGAGCATTCCACAGCACCGGGGACCGGATGGAGAACGCTCTCGAACCTGCGGGTCTGTTCTTGGCTCTTGGGAATCACTAGTTTTTTTGGTTTGAACAAATTTATTGACACTAATAGCAGCAAACAAACAATGTGAAGTTTTAACAACACTTCTCGACAATCTTAACAGCAATCAAGCATATTCACAATTTCGTTATGTAACATATTTGATAGTGTCAATAGATCCGTCCAGTTTGAACAAATTCATTGACACCAATAACATCAAACAAACAATGTGAGATTTGAACAACCCTTCTCGACAATCTTAACAGCAATCAAGCATAATCACAATTTCGTTATATAACATCTTTGTCAGTTTCAATAGATCCGTCCAGTCCAAAATCGATTGTTTTTTGTTACATGGCATTCCAGTTGGAAACCAGAAAATGTGTTGGGTTCTTTCAACAGTTTAGACGGGCATAATGACGTCAAGGGGGCATACAAAAAAATGAACATTCTACGTTGCAAATCATCATCATAAATCCAAACTCGGGGCCCTACAATGTCAAACCACAAGCTGATGCTAAGGCAGAACAGCGCACATCCATAGCATAAAAGGTGATAGATAATTGCTTTAAAAATGTCGGAAAAAAATGTTCAAACGTCATCTTGTTAGATATAACGACATTGTGAATATGCTTAATTGCTGTTAAAAGTGTCGAGACAAATTGTTCAAACCTCACATTGTTTATTTGCTGTTAATAGTGTCAATAAAATTGTTCAAAACCAAAAAAAAATAGTTGAAGTACCTGATATAACGAAAACACTGAAAATATAGAAAATGCCATAAAACCAACTTAGAACGAATCCAACCTGTTGCAAATAACGTTAGAAAGGGGTAATGATTCATGGATTTTGGGGGACTAAAGCGAGGCTTCAATATCCACGACTATGAAAGCGTGGTAGAGTTAGCATAAAAGCTAACAACCACCATGTCAACCATATTTATCGTTTTTTAGCTTCATTTTTATTGCATGTAAATACATTACTCTTGTTCTATGAAACATTTCGACTGTTAATTAGTAAATAAAAGGGAGTCGTTCGTGAATTCGACAATGTTTAAGTCATTTCAAGCTTAAATAGGGCCCCCTCACCATGTTTCCTCGTCAAGATGTCGGATCGAAAGGAAGTGAGCCCCTGAAAATACGATTGAGGCAACCCGTACATGCGGAAGTAGAATAGAGTAGAGGATCCTGGGAGTTGAAGTTCTCCCCTTTTTGTCAGTTTTCCCCAATAATAAAATGGTGGAATCTAAAATTATCACCCACAACCACATTTCTAACATTTACCAGGAAAAAAAGGATTTAGTAAACGTGACAAATAAAATAAAAACATAGAAAAAAGCAAATATTTCCTCTCGTCCGTGTTTTTGTCACGTGACCGCCACTGTCACGTCCATAAGATGGTGATTTTTAGTGTGTATGTAGTCAACAAAGCTGGGGGTTTAATTTACCAATATGATAACTATGTTCCGAGAGCAGAAGCCGAAAAAACGTTCAGTTACCCCTTGGATCTGGTCCTCAAGCACCACGACGAGAAAGTCGTCGTTTCGTTTGGACAGAGGGACGGTATCAGGGGTAATGCCAGTTATTTGTTAGCATTCATGTTAGCACGTCGTCCGAATATATCTCAATTATTAAGTTAACGAGTGTTTGATCACATAGTTTTGCGTTCCAGCGTAAATGCTACTTATATATTTCCGTACGTGATGTGTAGACCTGAGACAATTACCCCCTTTTAATTAATGCTATCCCCCTTCATCCATCCGTCCATTATTTGCACCGCTTATCCTCAGTAGGGTCGCAGGGGTGTTGGAGCCCATCCCAGCCATCTCCTGGCAGTGGACACTGAACTGGTTGCCAGCCAATCGCAGGACACACAGGGACAGACAATTCGCTCGCTCATTCACACCTAGGGACAATTTGGACCGGCCAATTAACCTAACATGCATGTTTTTGGAATGTGGGAGGAAACCGGAATGCCTGGAGGAAACCCACGCAAGCATGGGAGAACATGCAAACTCCACACAGGAGGATCGATCTTTTGACCTCAGAACTGTGCTGCCTGCCTGTTTTGATCATAAGTGCGCCACCTAATTATTCTCAGCACCAAAAACAACATAATTTGTGTAAACACGCTTATTTTACTTATTTAATCAAAACACAATTATGTCTGCATATTACTTCCTTCCCCGCTCTGCAGTAAATCCGGTGTTGCTTATTGTACTTAACCGTGTGTTTATTTTTTTTCACCGTTCAAAACTTGTTATACGGCGTACAGAATTTAAAATGATCAAAAACGTATAAGATAAGGAGAAAACATATACATTGGTATGTATGTATTTCACTGGATAACAGATCGCCGTAATGGTTTTGCTTTGTATGGGTTACTAAGATAAGGTAAAATACACAAAAAAAGGCACTGTTATGTAAATCCTTAAACACATCTCTTAATTCTGAACTTTGAGTTTTTTTCCCAGTGGGCCATGCAGTTCTTTCCATCAATGGGATTGATGTGATGGGAAAGAATACAGCAGATGGGAAGGACATCATGGAATACCTGAAAGATCCTGCGAATTATCCAGTATCAATTCGATTTGGACGTGCCAGACTGAGCTCTAATGAGAAACTGATGCTAGCCTCAATGTTCCATTCGTAAGTCTTTCATATTTTCGCATTTCTGGCTATGTGTCACATTTTAACATCCCCTTGTCGAAACAGTTTGTTTGCGATCGGATCGCAACTGTCTCCAGAAGTTGGAAGTTCTGGGATTGAGATGCTGGAGACAGATGTGTTCAAACTTCATTGTTTCCAGACTCTTACAGGTGGGGGATAACGCAACTTGTCTGGTTTTATTTTCCGTTTGAATAATTTGGGTTTTCTCAGGAATCAAATTCATTGTCCTGGCTGACCCGCGACAAGCCGGCATTGATGCTCTTCTCAGAAAAATTTACGAACTTTATGCAGATTATGCTCTGAAGAACCCATTCTATTCTTTGGAGATGCCTATCAGGTAACCATTACGATTTAAACATTCTGTAATCATACCTGTCAACCTCTTGCCTCCCTTATTAATGATTGCAATTTCCCAAATCAAGCGATACTAAACCTTACAAACACAACATGGCAGATATTTACTAACAGCAAGACAGACTATTTAGAATAAAAACAAGGATAATCTGCGTTTACAGGTTTATTCAACAATTAAACAAGCCAAAATCTTTTCAGCGTCAATCTTTCCCCACTTGGAGTAAATTTAGTGTTGCTCATTATACGTAGAAGTGCAGGATTTTGCAGACTTCATCTTAGTTAGCAATCTGTGATAAAGTTGTCGTCTGCTACCAGTGACCGAAAGGATCAAGATTAAAGTTAAAATGGGCAAAACAAGATTGGGCTTTAAAAAAAGATTCTGTACAAAAAATGTTACAAGGCGTACCCAATTTGAAATGATCAAAAAAGCGTATAAAATTTGGGGAAAACCTTTAAGTTGACAGGTATGTTGTAATCAACCTGCATTTTTCTTATACTGGATTTCTTTACACTGGCTTTTGTTGTCAAGTCTATGATACCACATTATCTTATTTTCAGGTGTGAACTATTTGATCAGAAATTAAAGGGCGCACTGGAGATCGCAGAGAAGGCTGGTAACTTTGGAGCTGGATCTTGAAGCAAAAAAATAAAATAAAACACAGATTTGTTTGTTTTTTGTATTGTGGTAGTTTGTGGTGTCCCATTGAGAATGTAACTCCATTGTACATATATGTAGTTATGTAACTATTATTAAACTCACTAAATGTATAAATGTAGTTTGCAGTTTTTATTTTACAGGTTGTAAAACATAGCTATTTATGAAAATGTCTTTAAAACAGGATAGGACAATGAAGGCTTCCAATTTATCTTCCTGAGTAAAAAGGAGGACTTCTCATTCGGACTTCTTGGACACGTGACCCATCTTTGTGCGGATGTTGCGCAGAAGGAAGAAGCAGAGTGCGGTGACTCCGCAAACAATCTCTGCAATCCAGAATGCCGTTTCCCAGTTGTAGTGTTTGGCGATGGTGCTGAATGGAAGCCCGGAGAGGAAGCCACCAACTACCCGACATTTCAAATTGTGACGACCCAAAAAAAAAACAAAAAAAACATGAAAACATTCTTTTCGACCGTGATATTTGGAATGCTAAGTCTTTTGCACACAGGGTTCGTACGGGTGCTTGAAATCCTTAAAAATGTTTGAATTTCAATGTATTAAGGGTTAAAAAGTACTTACATTTTGGATGACGAGCTTGCCAATGCTTAAAATTGTTGGCATGTTTTTCAAGAAGCCTGCTTAAAAATGATGCATTAACTGCTCTCTGGTGGCTTCGCTTGGCCATTGCATTTCTTCTTCCCTTGTAATAAGCTGCATCTGACATTATTTTGTGTGGCATTGTCCTATAAGGTTGTCCTATGGGTTGCTCCCAATAGGAAAGGTGCATGCTACACCTAAACAGAGCACTATGAAACATGTATCAATTTTGGGACATGCAAAAAGTTAAGGTATCATTTACCGGTGGTAAATTGTAACGTGAACTTCTTGCAACTGAAAACAAGCTTGTTAGTCATTTTACCCAACACCCATATGGGGAAAGATTTGTTTAAAAAACGAATATATTCGTCTTGATAAATGCACACACACGATTAAAATCCCATATGTAAATGGCAGATATATTTGTGACAATGCAAAATATATTATCCACATCAGATTTCTTCTCTTAATGGTCCTGAAGAAAATGGAAAATTGGCATTGAAAGTCCTTTAAAAAGTGCTTTATATTGGCCATGCAATAGGCGTGCGAACCCTGTGCACAATACATATAAATTGTGATTCACTCACCGTTAGCCATAAGAGACGCAATGGCATGCGATGTCCCACAGTAGTTAGACGGAGCGCTCTCGTTGGCTATAACCCCAAACAAAGACATTGGCCCATAGGATGAGAAACCAAAGGCAGCCCCCAAAAATAGGATCCACACCTTCAATTGTACACAAGAGATAATGATGAATTAGACTTAAGATTAGACCCAAAATATTCTGCACTTACCTTGGGGCTGTCCGGAGTGACTGTGACTCTAAACAGGTACATGGATACGAACATTCCCGCCATCATTTGGATCAGGACAAAGTGGCGAGGATTGCCATATATTTTCGTGCCTTGCTGTACAGAAAAAGGAGAGTCCAAGGATATTGTGGTAAGTGTGAGAAAAAAGTAATTGCTATGCCTCCTCCAGTATATGAAGACTGCTACTTCAAATCAGCATAAGTCTCTCACCAAAAATTCAAATACGGTAATCCTTGTATCATGTCCTTATCGCGGTTTCGCTACTTTGCGGATTTTCATTGCGTATTGTGTTCTGCATTCTGATTGGCTAAACAGTAGCCCCACCCCTTTTCTGCCTGTGTTTACCTGTGCGTTAATGGCGTTTCAGTCTGAAATGTACATATACGTAAAACAGCTTGATGAAACTTCCTTATGCATGTGAAAATCTTTTTTAATTTTAAGTTTCTCTAAATGTCAATGTTAACAAAACGCTCTGGACGCACAGAAGCAAAGTTGGACTTCTCGACTACTAAACTTGCTCTGGAGCCGGATGTGGCTCTTTGGCGCTCCCCGACACTTTTTCAAAAATGTTTGATAATGAAAAAGAATATGGTTTCTGTAGGGACACCAACAGGACACATCCCTAATGCTTTCCAATGTCAATAAACACAGTATCCCTTTTCCTTCCTCAAAAAGGGTTGTATAAGGCTTTAGTGTTTTTGTGGCTTCAGACATATTTATTTTTGGAGTCCAATAACGCTCCTCAACATTTTGGAGTGCCCACCCTGCATTAAAAGAAGTAAAAGAAGTTTTCCAAAACGTTCATGTGATTGGGACAAAGTATAATGCGAAGCAAAACTGTAGTGTCCTGGAATCAAAAGATTATTTTTTAAATTATAATTTGACAGAACAGAAGTTATTTGTACAAACAAAAACTAAAAGAACTTGATCCAGTACAATACATTTATTTGTTAAACACATGCTTGACACTGTAAATCGGGTTTCTTCTTTGGTTTCAATGAATAATAGAGTATTCATTTAATTAATTAATAAATAAAGAAAGAAATAAAGGTTTTTATTTTGCAAGTTTTGATCTGTGGTCTGTGCAGCCCTTTGAGACTCATTGTGATAAAGGGGCTATACAAATAAACTTGACTATCGCGGGACCTTTCTGGAACGCAATCCCCACGAAATTCAAGGATCACTGTACTTGATTGTACTGAATATGTGTCACAAGGCACAAACAATGGGACACAGGGGATAAAATACATAAATGTGGAGTAAAAACTCACTTTGGCCACAGCTTTGTCAGATATATAACCTGCTGCCAGGCTCCCTAAAAGACCTCCGAACTCCAGGGCGCTCATGTATGAACTACCTATGAAAAAAAAGCCACCAGTCAACACCAGTAATGTGCACAGCCTCGCCTGTCACCCTGGAAATATAAATACAATATTTTCTCTTAAGTATGTGATAACAATACCCAATTGAGTTCAAAGAGCCTTCCACTGAGATATATTTTCAGTGTGTTGTGAACCCATTAATGGAGAATTGGCTAAGCTTTTCTGGTCAGAAACTGAGGACTAGGTATTTTGACGGTTGTTTTATAGATTAACTGGAAAAAAATGTGAGTTCCAAACTGTTTTGCACCAGCCTTTTTTGTTTTTTCTTTTACCCTTCGGTTTTATTTTGTAGTCAATACTTAAATAAACCGCATCAAAATTCAGTTTTGCTAAATACGCACATACAAGATGCTTGTTTGTGTTGTTGTAACTCGGCTGCAAGCAGTGTACTCCCTCGCCCTATCATTGGGTGCGCCCTGTTTAGTGTTAAATACAGAAATAGAACCAGCTACGGACACTGCGCCTTTTAACACATTGCGTCCTATGGTCGTGAAAATACGGTACATGTAGATGAGCATTGAAGGGTATATTCTTACTCTCAGGTTTTTGGGGTTTTGGTTGTCATTTTGCTTAAAAAAATTGTGAGTGTATTTTACTACCTCTGTTTTAAACTGCCATTCGATAAATAAAGCTCGAGAAGTGGAATTTTCTTTCTTCATTTGGGTCACAATTATCCTAATTAGGATGGAATGGTGGGTCCTCAAGTCAAACCAGTTGAAAACCACTGTTCTACAGTGTAGCTGGGATGTCATAATACTTCATACCCATTAGAGTAGACTGTCCCTTTTCCTGAATGAGGAACAGCTGTCCCCAGTCAGTGCATGCTGTCTTCACCCCAAACACTACCAGGTAGGACACGGAAACGAGCCATAAGTAAGGTGAGAGCAAAAATTCAGACAGGGTGCTCTCGGTGCTAGCAGACCCTGAAAGAGACCATAGTACAAGACAACAAAACATTAAAGCTAAGTAAAAAAAAATGGAAAGAATTGGATGGAAACAGAGGCATGCAAGGTACAAAGGCCGTCAAACGGTTGACCTTTAGGCACAAGCGCAGCAACAGTCACGGATGAACTGAAGACTTAGACGATACAGTTCAACATTTTAGGGTAGTTTACTACTTTAGGTGGTCACAGAGAATTAAAGGGACAGTGTATATTATTTAGCATCTCCCAGTGATGAAAAAAATGTTTGAAAAAAAAAAAAACCCTTTGGTTTGAATAATAAGCAAGCACTATCATACAAACACGCAATTAAAAAAATACTTATAGGTCGAGAATTATTTCATTTATTTAACATAACTTGAGCCTTGCCTGGAGGGAGCTGACGTTATTGTTATCCAGTCACAAAGTGCATGTACTTGGTGTTTTGTATTACTGTGAATCTTCACCTCATTTGAAATTACAGTATGCAAATTCAGTTGCACTTTAACCTCCATGAAAAAGGGTATGACCGAACCCTCTGCATTGCAACCAGGCGGAAAAGTCACCAATGCAAAAGTTGGTGTAGATCATAGACATTTTACTAGAAAAATTAGTTTAAAATACTGTAAAATATGAATAATTTAACTTAAAATAATCAAATCAATCCCAAAATAAAATACTACAAAAGAAGTTAAAATACAATAAGATATAATCTATCTATCTATCTATCTATCGAGAGAGAGAGAGAGAGAGAGAGAGAGAGAGAGAGAGACAAACAGGTATTTGCGCAAAATCAGCTTTACTCCCACTGACCTTGGTTGCTCATCTGTATAACATTTAGTTTGTATAAATGATAAGTGTATTCTACTTGCTTACAATAAATAATGTAGTTCCGGTTTTCTTTATTTTCCTCATGTTGAAGTTTTTGAGTTTTTCCTTGCCCTCATGTAGGTTTTAGATCAGGGGATGGTGTAATAATAGTCTGGAGTTTGCGCTACTCTGTAGTCAGTCCAGCCCTTTGAGACTCCTTGTGATTAAGGGCTATACAAATAAACATGACTTGACTGACCATTGAAAACTTGCAAATGAGATTGCATAGGAGGCAAGGATTGTTCCGATATTTTGACTATTATTGCTCATTGTTCTTTATTTGGACACTTATGCACTGTCTGCATCAGTGTCACTATTGGGAAATCATTAGGAGATTTTATAAAAAGAAAGGACTCAGGGGAGAACTTTTACAACAGATTGAAATTTTTGCACCATGAGGATTTTTGTACAGTCGTCTCCTGTTCTCCCTGTAAGGTCAAAATTCCAAATTGTCTTCTCTAATTAGTGTTTATTAAACTATCAAGCAAATAAACCAAAAGCTTTCAAGTCATTGTACTGACCTCCTTTACTCTTCTTGGCCGCCACTTCAATATTAGGTAGTCCCACATCCTTGGGTTCGTTTTTGATGACCAAAAGGCAGACAAAGGACAGCAGCACACAGACGAGACCCGACATGGATATTATGCTCCTCCAGCCATAGCTTTGGGTCAGCACCGTAGCGATAATAGGGCCCAGGCTCCCTGCCAGATTCATGCTGCAGGCCAGGATTGACCACCATGTTCCGAACTGGGAGGGCTCAAACCACTGAGGAAACATAAATTGTTCATAATGATGCCCATTCGGGACATAATCAGTGCTGGCGGATACTTAAAGGGACACTGTGAAATATTTGACCACTAGATGTTGCTGTATTGTGTCATGTAACCTAAATGAGTGCTGCAAAGGATAAGAAAGAATACAAACTACAGAGACCCAAATTGACCAAACAGCACCATTTTTCGGCCCAACCTTTCACAAGGTTTTTGGGTCCACCTGTAGCAGCAAGATGGCCCACAATAGTGTCAGTTCCATCTCGGTGAGGCTCATGTTAAATAAAACACTGTAAATACACAGTTTTTGACATAAGAGTATTTTTTAAAATGCACGTTTATATGATAGTTCATGTATTTCTGCTTAATATTCAAATACATATTTTATCAGAGCCCATCCCAGTTATCTTTGGGCAGTGTGGAGGGGACACCCTAAATTGGTTGCCAGTCGCATGAAGTTTTACAGTAATATATTAACGTATTTGTCCCGCTGGCCACAATCACAAAATATTGCATGCAAAGGGAAAGCAAACCTAGATCGCGGCGGTGCGAACGCCGGATCCCAACCTCTAGACCACCATTGATATGGATTACATATGAAAAGGCATTTGATTTTATTTCCTCATCACACTATTTTTACCCTCGATACCTGAAACGAATGTTAGAGAATGAGGAAACGGAAAGTCGTCCTGAAAGATATAAACGCAAAAAGGCACAAGTGGAAACAACTCTTTGATGTATTGAATGATGAATTGGATTTTAAATAAATTATTAAATAAACACCCGTACATTGCGAATTTTATGATGGAATGGCTTCATAGTTTAGATGTTATTTATGGCGGCATATATTCAACAACATTTGTTACTTACAATGCTAAGTTGAAGCAGAGAAAAAGTTCAACTAAATTTCATACCGAGACCAGTGCGCGTTACACACAAACAAACACGGAATATTGCTTTCCTTTTCTTACTGGAAGACATTCAAAACATGTATAAGATTAAGATCATACTTAAAATGCACAAAACTATATGCAAACTAAACAAAATTTTATTTTGCAGTCTTAAGTCTATTGCCTTCATCAAATCATCATCTGTTGGAACTGATGAGTACGAAAGATGAAAACATACAGCGGTTTTATTAGTTTCAATGATGCTGCAGTAAAGTGAAGTTGTTGTGTGGTTGAGCTTGTGCTACCTTGCGCAACACCCTGCCACAGGGTGGCCAGCCGAGACCTTGGCCCAAACCGTTGAGGAACCACAGGGCTGAGAAGACAGCAACGGTGGATGACCAGGAGAAGACCACGTTGATGGCTCCCACCGCAAAGAGGCCGATGGAGAAGAGCCAGCGTGCACTGATCTGGTCTGAAAGCACTCCGCTGATGAACTTACTGATAGCATAGGCCAAAGACTGACTGCTTGTTATCGTGCCTGAACAAGCAGAAGCACACAAACAACACAAGGTTTTGTTACGTGAATGAATCACACAGATTTAAAGAATAGAAATGATTCAAACATGAAATAATTTTGCATACCCAGATCATCCTTATCCAGTTCAATTTCCTCCATCAAAGAAGGCATCACAAAAGAAAATGTCTTTCTGTTAAAATAATAAAGCGTGTAGCCAACAAACATGGCCAAAAATATAGTGCTCCTGTAGTATCCATAATCTGCTCTACCCATGACTGAAAAGGGAAAAATATATATAAATATACAAAAATAAAATCTGAGTGATCAGCAGACGATGCCTGCCGGTGAACTTTGCCTCAGGATCGACAGTGTAGGAGCTAGTGCTTACAACTCCGTCCTGTTTGCAATCTGCACAAGTTAATGGTCAACCTTTAAACACCACAAATGATTTAATCTGACATTTTGGTGAGAATTACAGGTAATTGTATGCTGATTGCTAGACAAACATAATCATGGGGGTTAAAAGAATAATTTGCATCATTTTTGTGATAAAAACATTCTTATTTAACAATGACCTTGTTAGGTGTTGTTGCTGTTTGCTCTACTCATGTAATGGCAAATGGTACCCTTGGACTAATGAAGTTAATAATTTACTGCTGCTTTGTTTTGTTTTTGTTATTCAAGGTACCACAAAACACAATATGAAAACGATTTTTTTTAAACTGTCTGGGGTGTTTTTATTACGACGGTTTATAAATTTGAATGGTAACGTTTATGAATGAACAAGCGTCGAAATGACGTTTACGCTTCACGTGAGGCAATTGGTGCGCTTTTTGTCAGCTGTCATCGAGAAATTATTCCAAAAAGGAAACTTTGAGGTAACCAATATAATCAAATAAACATGTTTTCCCCTCCCTGAAACATTATCAACATGTATGTAACAGTATGTAACTTTTACACGTAGTTATTCAAGCACCAGTTTAGAACGAACCGATATAAACTTTGTCTTTTTTAATTCATGAATCCTAGAAAGATAACACGCAATTATAATTTATAGAAAAATATTCTTTTTTAGATAATTTTTACACATTTATATCATTTAGTTTACCCATCCATATGTTTTCATTTTGTGACCCGCCTCCGTAACTCTTCAGCTTTTTCTTTTTCGTTTTCTCATCCAAGGGTAGGCACAACTGCTTTGTAGTACGTTTGCGCCCTCTGCAGTTTTTTTTCTTGAAGTGCAACACAAGGCGAAACAACGATACACAAATTTAAGATTAAATGAAATATGTGTTGTAATTTTTAAAAGTTTTTCCCAATTTCGAAATGTTAACACACACTCATTTTTTATTTTTGTATGTATCTCATTGTAGTGTGGTTAGAAACACGTTTCTATGGCAACAGGACAACATCACCGTACTTTTCTCCTTAAGTGACTTTCAGTGCGCCTTTTTTTTAAATCACCTTCTAGGTATTTTTACACGTATGATATTTGAAAAAAGTCATACAATTATTGTCTTAGCGACTTTGGGATGAAGAAAAATGGTATGTTTGATATTTTTCCTCAGTTTTCCTTTATTTTCTTTTGATTCTGCAATTTGCTGAGCAAATAATGCCAGAAATATATATTTAGACGCTACAATTGGCACACTTTTTTGTATAAACATATTCCACAGCATTTTTTTATCCAGTGTGCTGGGAAACACTAGTGTGCCGTGAGATCTTGTCGAGTGTGCTGCAGGAAATTGCCCGATTTCATCTTTCCAAAAATGCTTTCTATTTTATCAGTATCTTCAGTATTCTCATAAGTGTATCATTCGTTCATATCAGTAGGTCACATCAGATTACCTGTTTCTTTCTTTTTATATACTAATTATCTGCTCATGAGGTAGGGCAGTATATTTAATAACCTATTTTGTTTGATAAAGCTGTTTTAAGATTTTACAGTAAACATAATCGATAAAATTCAGAAGAAATCTTGCACATCATTTTTGGTTATTTTCTTATTCAAAAAAAATAAATTAAAAAAAGTAAGAAAGTTGTAGAGAAATGTTCCACTGGCAGACAAATTTGCTCATCTTAAGTATAATTTTTGTTTATATAGAAAGATAAGATGAAAACTAAAAACACTTGAAAAACTGGTAAGAAAATATTGTGCAATCCAAAATTAAATAAATAAATACATAAAATTATTGCTCATCATTTTCTGATTTTGATTGTTATCTTCTTATTTTATTAAAAAAAAAGTCATATTGTAATAAAAACATATTTTACGATAAGAAAAGCTTTATACAGTACTGTCAATGAAGGTAGTGTGTTAATTTAACCTTAAAAAAAAAACATGAAACATGTGCCGGAAATGAATTTTTACACACATTCAATGGATCTCGAGTTTCTTTAAGTGAAAAAACGTGTACCTTGACTCAAAAAAGGCTGGCAAATACTGTTCTACTGTATAGTGCTACACAAATATTATAAATTCAACTGCATACTTGATTTTGGTAAATTGTAAATTTTAAACAAATAAATGAATAGCTAAGAGTGTCAAGAACCGGAACAGGAGGAGGACCCAGATGCGTGACGTTTCTCACACAAGCTTTATTTTACGGGAAATGGGGCAGACATGCACGTTAACCCAAACGCCAGTCATCTGGCAATCGTTGGGCGGAAGATGTAAAGCAGCAGTCTGGCGTGGAACGACAGGAAGCCAGCGGCGGACGAGATCAATACCAATTGCACGAGCAGATATCGGACAGATGGGGTTGACACCGGACAGAACGGGACAGCCAGGACCGATATCAGGCACTGGAGACTGGAGTCTGATAACAAGCAGGACGAGATAGACGGAAACGATACCAGACACCGGAAATCAAAATTAAACAGGACAAACTAGACGGGAACGCTACCAGACACTGGAGAACGATATCAAACAGAACAAAATAGCCGGTAACGAACCTGGAGAACGATATTAAATGGGACAAAATAGACGGGAACGATACCGGACAGGAAACACAAGCAGGAAACCGGACAGAGTCAAAACACACGTCTTGCGGGTGCAAAGGTTTATTGGCGAACTGACAAAGGGTGAGTGAAAGCACTAAGATTAAATAGAAGGGAAGCCAATCAGTCAACGAGTCAAAGCTGGCGCCAAACGGGCGGGGCCAATTGGGCATGGCAACCGTGACAAAGAGTAGTTATGTGGTTGTATTATTTTATGTAGTTTTTGTGAAAATAGGAAGAACAGCTATCTTGATAATTCCTCAATTGGAATAAAAATGGACTTTAAAATAATGTCATATTGTAAACATTTCAGAGTGAGACTTCTTCCACTTCAACTTTAAGAAGACAACATCGCTACCGCACTCGAGCCCCCTCGTCCCAGGTGGATGAGAGCCTGTTTGGAAACAATAAGCTGGTTAGTGAGTCATTTTACTCATTTTTGAAATGTCAGGTGAGAATGTCTTTGCTGTTATCTTCAAAGGTAAAAGATGTGCCACTGCAGAAGAAGACGTGCAAAACCATTCAAATTGTCACCAAAGATCTTGTGCGGAATCTCAGGTAAGCAAGTATTGTAATTAGATTATTTACCAGAATGTCTAACTTACGATATATTTCCACGTGACAAGGGTCCCATACAGTGACCCCAGTGGAAAGTCTATCATTCTACCATCAGCAGATTTGGAACGGATCACCTCCAGATCCAAGGTTCTCTCAAAAGAGGAGAAGGAGGCATTAAAGGAGGCGCAACAGCGTAGAAAAGAGAATGAAATGGTAGGAAATATTTCATAAACATAAAATATTGTTGTTGTTTCGTTTAATTCACAGTTTTTACTGTGTTTTTTATAATTCTACATACAATAAGATAAAATAAAATACACCCCAAACAAACTCAATAAGGCAAAAAAGCAGTTTACTATCATATGTGGAATAAGAAAAAGCTATATACTTAACTAGGAGTATGGTGCATACAGATTCTGTCACGACCAGAATGGAATCAGGACCCAATCGTGTAACGTTTATCACCAGTTTTATTGAAAGAAAGAGGAGGGTTGCGCCCACGATCCGGTGTTCACTGGACACGGGAAGCAAATCGCTCTCGCACTCGGATTGTGATCCGCATACAGAAGAGGATCTTCCGTAGCGAGCAACGGCGGCGTCAGGGACGGAAAAACAGGTCGGTAGCCGGGACAGGGAGAGCAAAAACGTGGTCGAGGGTCGTAAACGAATCGTGAGCCAGGACAAGAGAGTAGATGTAGTCGGGATCAAAAATGGGTCGTAAGCTGGGACGGGGGAGCAGAGATGGTCGGGATCAAAACAGGTCGTAGCCAGAGACAAACGGGAGCAAAAACGGGACAGGCGGGAGTCAGGGTAAAAAAAGGCTTGCCTTGTACCAACAGAGGTTCGCAGACGGACTGACAACAGGAGAGTGACAGGACTGGGTTTACATAGGGACAGGGAGCCAATCAGAGCCCGCAGCGGTTGGCGCCAAATGAGCGGGCACAGGTGATTCACATCGGTAATCATGACAGATTCTGGAAGGGATAAAATGTCATCCCATCACTTATTTGACGTTGAGTGACTTGTTTGAAGATGGACATATTGTATCTTGTGATAGACTTAAATAAAAATTCCAGCTGAAAGGTCCCAATAACTTTTTGGAAATATTTTGATGTCAGACACTACCTAGTGAAAATCCCCTCCTCTCGTCAACATACAAACACAATTGAACTTTATTTCCATCCAGCCATTATCTGCACCGCTTGTCCCCAGTACGGACAAGCGGTGCAGGGGACACCTTGAACTGTTTGCCACTCATTCACACCTAGGGACAATTTGGACCGGCCAATTAACCTAACATGCATGTTTTTGGAATGTGGGAGGAAACCGGAGTGCCCGGAGGAAACCCACGCAAGTATGGGGAGAACATGCAAACTCCACACAGGAAGGTTTGATCTCACAACCTCTGAACTGTGTTGCACACACGCTAACCACTGCGCCGCTGTGCTGCCCCATTTACTTAAAATATACCGCAAAGCTTCCATGTTGCCCCTGGAAAAATAAGAATTCAAGTGATAAAAACTGGCTTGGAAAAAGGACCTTTCCTGTACCTTGAATGAGAAAACGTGGGAGGGGATTCTTTCCAGCTCAGGGTGTGAGAGCCAGAAAAAATGGTAGACCCAAACGCGTAACGTTTCACTTTATTGGGATATTGAGGAAACAAACGCCAGTGATCCGGTGCTCACTGGATGAGGGAAGATGGCCGCTCACGGAATCGCAGCATGATCGGTATGCGGAGGTGGATTTCCCGGGACAGGAGATCGGAGCGTGGTCAAATGGTCAAAAACAGGTCGTTAGCCGGAGTGGGGGATCAGAGGGTTGTCGGTGGTCAAAAACGGGTCGTTAGCCAGAGCGAGGGATCAGAGCATGGTCAAACGGACAAAACGGCTCGATGGCCGGAGACAAACGGCCATGTAATCATGACACAGGGGATTATATAAGAGATGCTATAATGAAATATATCCCATATGAAAATAGCAATAGATATTTTTTCACTCCGTCAAGACATCAGAATGGGACTGCCCAAGGTTGATTTATGTTGGAAGTGTACAATTGAGAAAGGTGGGAATGTTCTAACTTCCAAAATGGCTCTCTTACGGGAAAATGATGTTGACTGCATGACAAAAGTTGCATGTACTCCCCACAAATCAGTGAGACGGTGTTTTCTGAGAGCTAACTCGGATACATCTGCTCTTTAAACTACCGTATTTTCCGCACTATGAGGCGCACCTAAAAGCCTTTATTTTTTTCAAAAGCTGACCACGCGCCTTATTATACAGTGCGCCTTATATATGGATCAATATTAAGTCGCAAAGTCTTGCAACTTAGGCAAGCAGCCGCCGACTAGATTTTCCCCCGAAGGCGAAGTCGTCCGCGGTGTATGCTGGGATTTATATACCGGCGTTTCATTTCCTAACCAATGTGTCAATAATCATTTGAATCAGTCACTATTGGCTAAAGTTATTCGGAGGTAAAGGGGGCGGATCCTTTTTATCATTTACAGGCTCGCATAGGCTAAAGGGGCGAAACAAAGCCTGCAATTGGCCGAAAAAGATGAATGTGAATCACACGTTGGGTTGCACTACGGCATAGAGAAAACATTTTTTACTATTCTGTATTTGCAAATATTTTACTCCCCTGGATTTACTACACTCACGGTTGTAAGAAGACCATGGTTACGTATCATTAATGAACGTGATGGCTGCAAGAGAACTTATGTGAGCTATGCGGCTTTATATTTTCCCGGTATCTTGTTTTATAACGATCTTGATGTTTCTGTGATGAGTCTATTTTTAAACTAAATTAAATTCAAAGTGTTTATCGTCATATGCACAGTAAAGAACCCCGTTTCCCTGCACAATAAAATTCTTACTTTGCTGTCCAAACAGTTGCCAGCAAAAAATAAAATGGAAACTAGGAAATGTTTGGCATTTCTTGAATGCCAAGACTTTAACCTTCCGAATGATATTTGGAACGATGCGTTTGAGTGATTGGTGACATCGTACAGACACTATTTCCGTACATGTCTGAGACACGTATTTGCTTCTTTGCAAGCTTTCGGAATGTTAAGGGGGTAATAAGTTTGACTGAAATATCTGACTGTTTTGTCGACGTTCCCATTGTAGCACCTTATAATTCGGTGCGCCTTATGTATGGAAAATATAGGACTAAAAACTATTTTTGGGGGGTGCGCCCTATAACCCGATGCGCCTTATAGTGCGGAAAATACGGTACTAAATACTATAACAAAAAAAATACTAAAACTGAACTCAAGACCTTCGCTCGGACAATTTTGAAACACTGGAAGCTCCTGGGTAGCCTAGCAATAAATGCTTGGAAAACACTGATGATGGACACTGTAGCTTGTAAACAAAAATACTGAAACTGTCTTCATTGCTTATACACGTAAACTTAGAAGGCGGCCGAGGAACGGAAGCGGCAGATGCTGGAGGCCGACGCGTCCCGTCAGGAGAAGTTGCCTCCCAGTGAGGTGGAGCTCGAGGCTCGTGAGCGAACACAAGGTCTGCTGGAGCGAGCCTACACCCTCAGAATGGAGCAGGAGGAGGAGATAAGAGAACTCAATAGGGTAAGAAACTGTATGCTTTTTAATGACTTAGACGGATTAATCTGACTGACTGACTGTTTTTTCCCCTCCAAATTTGTTTTTTATTTAGGATCCAAGACAAAAATTCGGTCAAAATAAGAACTTGACATTATCGGTCCCTTCAAACGCTATTACTACAGAATATTCTGGGCATAAATGAGCCACCGGTTATAGGCTGTAGGAATTCACAAATGCAAAGAGTAAGGTGGTTTCCTATCCCTGTGATAGAAAATCGACAATCCATTAGATCAGGGGTGTCAAACTCATTTTAACTCGGTGGCCACACGATAGAACAAACATTCTGTCGGGGGCCGAACTAGTTGATCAAAGAGAAAGAAAAAGAGAGATAAAGAAATAAGAGAAAGAGGGAAGGCAGGACAAAGAAAGAAAAAGAGAGAGAGGGAGAGAGCGTGAGAAACAAAAGAGATGAAAAGTCGTGAGAGAGAGGGGAAGGAAAGGGAGAGGAGGAAAGAAATCGAAAGAGAAATAGAAAGACAGAAGGAGAGAAAAGAGAAAAGAAAGCGCAAAGGGTATGAAGAGAGAAAGAGAAAAGAGAGAAAAGGAAAAAAGTAAGTAAGAGCAAAAAAGGTTAAAAGACACAAAGAGAGAAAGAGACAAAGAGCAACAAAGGAAGAGAAAAAGAGAGACACGGAGAGTGAAAGAGACAGAGACAGAGTGGGAGAAAAGGGGTGGAAAAGAAAGAAGGAGAGGGAGAGAGAGAGAGAGAGAGAGAGAGAGAGAGAGAGAGAGAGAGAGAGAGAGAGAAAAATAGAGAGAGAGAGATAAATAAATACAAGTACAGCTTCTTTGTGAGAGACACCTGGCTTTGGCAACATCAAGTGGACATATTTCAACCTGCAGCTTGTTTTTCTCTTGCGCTTCTCTAAGTGTTGTCTCGCGGGCCGGATTCAATCCCTTAGCGGGCCTGATCCGGCCCGCGGGACGCCTGTTTGACACCCGTGCATCAGACGATTGAATTGCTATTATAAAGTTCAAAATTAAACATTAAAGGGAAAGTTTGTATTATTTGACCACTAGAAGTCGCTGTATGGTGTAGTGTACCGCAAATAAGTGCTTTTAATGATTTAGGTAGAAGAAGACTAACTGATTAAGTAACGAGCTACTGATTTTCTCCCTTGATATGTTTTTTTATATCCAGATTATAAAAGAAAAAGTTGGTCAAAATAAAAGCTTGAGATGAAGAGTTCCTTCGAAGATTTTATTACCGAATATTCCGGGCATAAATGAGTTGAAAACTGAGGTGGTATACAATAATTGTCACAGAAAAAATATCATAAGCTGATCATAAATCTATTACAAAGTTAAACATTAAAGGGGTCCATGGGTTAAATAGAGCACTATCCTTCTGCCGGAAACCTCATCATCCTTGGGGTAATCTTACCCAAGGCGCTCAACATTTGCTTGTGGAAAGCAATAGTATTGTCACGACCAGAACAGAAGTAGGACCCAGATGCGTAACATTACTCACAAGTTTATTGAAATATAGAGGAAAGGCAGCTCCAGCGATCCGATGATCGCTGGACGCGGGAAGCAAGTCGCTCATGGGATCGGAACATGGTCCGAATGCGGAAGTGGATCTCCCGGAGTGGGAAATCGTAGCGTAGTAGACGGAAAACGCAGGTCGTTTGCCGAGACGGGATAACCAGAACGTGGTTGTGGTAAAAAAAAAACGGGTCGTTCGCCGGGTCGGGGTAAAAAAACGGGTCGTAGCCGGAGACAAACGGGGAAATCAGGAAGGGACGAGAGGAAAACGGGTGACAAAACGGGACCGACGGGAGTTGGAGTCAAATATGCTTGCCTTGTGAAAACAGAGGTTCGCTGACGGACTGACAACAGGTGAGTGAAGCAATCTACTCCCCGCCCAAAACATACACCCCAAACAAACTTAATAAGGCAAAAAAGCAGTTTACTATCATATGTGGAATAAGAAAAAGCTATATACTTAACTAGGAGTATGTGCATACAGATTCTGTCACCACCAGAATGGAATCAGGACCCAATTGTGTAACGTTTATCACCAGTTTTATTGAAAGAAAGAGGAGGGTTGCGCCCACGATCCGGCGTTCGCTGGATGCGGGAAGCAAGTCGCTCTCGCACTCGGATTGTGATCCGCATACAGAAGAGGATCTTCCGTAGCGAGCAATGGCGGTGTCAGGGACGGAAAAACAGGTCGGTAGCCGGGACAGGACGAGCAAAAACGTGGTCGGGGGTCGGAAAAGAGTCGTAAGCCAGGACAGGTGAGCAGACGTGTTCGGGATCAAAACAGGTTGTAGCCGGAGACAAAAAGGAGCAAAAACGGGACAGGCGGGAGTCAGGGTCAAAAAAGCTTGCCTTGTATCAACAGAGGTTTGCAGACGGACTGACAAAAGGAGAGTGACAGGACTGGGCTTAAAAAAGAACAGGGAACCAGGTTTGCTGACGGACTGACAACAGGCGAGTGAAAGGACTGAGCTTAAGTAGGACGGGGAACCAATCAGGTAACTAGCAGCAGCTTGCGCCAAACGAGCGGGCCCAGGTGATATAATGAGTAATCACGACAAGTATTTTGTTAACAGGAACAAAAGCTGGACTTTTTTCAACATAATCTTCAATGATGGCATTCTTGAGCTGATTAAATATCCTTATGTGCTGAAATTGATGCTCCTGTCCCTCATTATGTATTCCACTCAAAGAAGTAAAGTGATAAACCTGACATCAGCGCTTAACGTTACTTCTGACAAGAAAATCAAACATAACTGAAGTTACATCATAACGACTAAATAAATGAACAAGTTATAAATTTAAAAGATCCACAATCATGACTGAATATGGGCAGTGACCTAATCCAATATTACCTACCTACACACCGACTGTAATTGCTGGTGGAACATTTTGGACAGCAAAATATATTACAGTAATCCCCCGGTTTTCGCGGTTGATGGGGACCAAGACCACCCGCGAAAACTGAAAATCCGCAAAGTAGCGGGGCCCCTTCAAAAATGCTTAAAAAAACATATACAGGTATACAGTATACACCCCCTGTATACAATACACCATACAGAACACAGGTAGAGAGAGAGAGAGTGAAATTCATGTTATAACAAAAAACAAAAAAAACTATAAAATATGTTGTATGTACACGGAATAGGACTGCGGCGAAACCACTACGAACCATTCAGTATGATTGTATTAACCGCTCTCAACCACATGCAGCTATTTCGCTTTATTTCGCTTGTTAACACTACCGGTTACATATTGAAAATAAAAACAGTGAAAATGTGATCTTTGATGAGTGTCTGTGAAGCGTTTTGGGAAACAACAGTTAAAAAAATGGTCTGTGTTCATTTTAATGAAAGTGAAAGAGCTACCTTCTGACAATAACAACATACTTTAGCTAGCGGCATCGAACGGCTTTTACAACAAATACACGAAACCACGCACAATTAGCCGTGTTTAGGTAGTACAAACAACCGCTCGCTTTTGGTATCATAATGTCAAAATTGAGATGAAATGTGACGGAAGAGAATATACTTACGCCGCGTCGCCGAGTTTCTTCCTTGATAAACTGAGCACCACATAAGAAAGGGGTGAGGTGGGAGGAGTTGAAGGAGGGGGTGAGCGAAGCGGCAATGACTAAGCATTGTGTCAGGGCCTCCCCCTCCCCTTCACAATAAGAGTGTCCACACCGTGTCTTCAGTTGACATAAGCTCGCGCTCAATGGCGTCAAGTCAATAAATGCTTTTATTGAGAAGGTAAGGTATATCTTTTAGACCCGTGAAGCTCTGAAGCCACAAAAGCCACTGCATTATCTTGGTTTATTATCTAGAGTTTATTGCATACCTGTGGATTCCTCAGGCGATTCTCGGAGCTCAGTGCCAAGCCACGCGTGATGCCCAAATCCAGGAGAAGAAGCAGATCAAGACAGAGATGCTGGAGGAAGAAAAGCGTCTAGATGCCATGATGGAAGCCGAGCGCCGCAGGCTTCTGCAAAGGGTGGAGCAGATTGATGAGCTCCGTAAGCAAGAGAGGATCAGGTGAACGAATACTCAGAAGAAGAAAAAACAAAAACACTCACCACTTTCTGTGCAGTGATGACATCCGGAATGTACGTTTTGTGTTCTCCTTAGCGGGAAAAAACAAATCTTTGAACAGATCCAGCAGCGCCTGGAGGAGAAACTGGTGCAAGAGGAGCTGAAGGAGCAAGAGAAACATCGTACCAGAGAAGAACAGGCCAGGATCAACATGAAAGAGCTCATGGTACCACAAAAAAATGATTTTAATCTATAAAATAAAAACAGTTTTGTTTGACTGGCTCGAATTTTGCAGGACCTGGAGAAGAAGAGGCAAGATCAGCAGCGTCTCCACCAGGAAGTCATGCGCATCAATGCCGAGACGCTTAAGGCGCAAGAAATAAAGAGACAAGAGGAAAAGCTGGCCGAAATGAGAGAATTGGAATTCGTTAAAAACAAATTGGTCAGGTTTTTGATACTGGAAAATATATTTGGGGTAGTTATTATTATTGGTTAGGGCTGGTTTCCCCAACTTATTGCTAACAGTGCTGTAAGAACAGAGGGAAGCCAGTAAAAAGATTAAAATCCTTAATTTTCTTATTACATTAACATCCTGGATGTTTTTCTGTGGAGCCTCTAATCAGTATTTTTCAATGTGGAAAAAAACCCAGAAAATCACATTGTTTGATCTTTAAAGAATGTATTTTATCAATACTAAAAGTTCATCGGAAAACTTTGTTTTGTACCCTTTGTTGGCAGTAACGGAGGCCCAACGTTTTCTGAAACTCTTAACAAGCTTTTAAAACATTCTTGCTGGCATTTTGTGTCAGGACCAGGACAGGAAACAGGCAGCTGAACCCACTCGCGTAACGTTACTAACAGTTTATTGGGGAGAAGAGAAAGGAGCGCACACTCGATCTGGAGATCTTTGGTCGCGGGGAGTAGAATGCTTGGAACGCGGAAGTGGTCAAAATCAAACAGATCGTGGCGAGAGCAAAACAGGAGCAAAAACACAGGGAAAAAAACGGAGATTCTCAGGGTGTGACGTGTCAAAACAGAGTTTCGCAGACGCTCCGACAAAAGGCGACTCTCAGGACAGTGTTTAAGTAGTGACAGGGAGCAATCTGTCAATGAGTTTCAGCTGGTGTCCATGGGCGGGGCCAATTGGATGCCCTGGCAACCGTGACATTTTGACCCATTGCTCCATGCAGATCTCCTCTAGAGCAATAATGTTTTGGGGCTGTTGATTGGAAACACGGAATTTCAACTCCCTCCACAAATTTTCTATGGGGTTGAGATCTGGAGAATGCCTAGGCCACTCCAGAACCTTGAAATGCTTCTTACAAAGGCACTCCTTTATTGCTCTGGCTGTGTGCTTGGGATCATTCTCATCCTGAAAGACCCAGCCAGTCTCTTCTTGAATGCCCTTGCTGATTTTTTACTCAAAATCTCTCTTACTTAGCTCCATTAGTTATTTTACGTTACACAGATCAGCCATTCTGGTCCTTTTGCAGAAAAACAGCTCCAAAGAATGTTTTCACCCCATGATTAACAGTAGGTATGATGTTCTTTTGTTGCAAATCAGTATTCTTTTTCCTACTCTTTCTCACAAGAATTTGTGTTTCTACCAAAAAGTAAAATTTAAGTATCACCTGACAATAACACATTATCCCAATCCTTTTCTAGATAATCCAAATTTTCTCCAGCGAACAGCAGACGGGTTTTGACCAGTGTTCCCCAATTGCGCACTGCTCGCACAAAATCTAGCCAGCGCACAAAAATGAGGGCTCAAAATTACTAATTAAGAAACGACTTAAGTCAAAGTTACAGTGCATGAAGGTAAAAATACACGGGTTCCTCTGACGTTGTGTCCTAAATGCGGTATTTTGAAGTCGAGTCGAAGTAGAACGGAGTTGAGTAAAGTTAGTAGATTTTGTCGGGAACCGGCTTCTTTGGCTCGGCTCACTAAAAGGAACCGGCTTGTTCAGGTTGTTTTTGCTTCCTTAATCCCAACATGACCAAATATTATGTAAAATTATGCACAAAATGACTTAAAGGAAGGGGGGAATAGAACAAAAAAGAAAAAAATACCAAAATGAAAAATTAGTGAAAAGCTGAGAAAAAAAAGAAATAAAAGGAAGAGAAAAAAAGAAGGACAAATTTAGAAAAAAAACAGAAAAAAGAAAAGAAAGAAATGTAAGGAAAAAAGTAAATAGAGAACAAAAAGAAAAAAGTAACAGCTCGGAAAAAATAAACACAATGACATTTTTTTAAGGAATTAAAAAAAAAGTAGAAGAAAAACACTGAAAAAAGAATAAAACGTTTGTGTTGCATTCCAATAAATTCCAATTATATCAAGTGAATCTTGTTGCCAACATTGTACTTCCACTAAAAATGTGATTAAGTACAGTTCTGTATCTTACAACCGACTAAATAAGCCCCCAAAAATGTTAATGTTATGCGACAAAATATATCAGGAAATAAAAAGAAATGGATATCTTGTGAAAGAATTGTAAGAACAAACGACGTATGTAGGCCGTACAACCTTTGCAATAGTACATGAGTCAATTCATTCAAAAGAGAAAAATAGTTTTGCATTGCCGGAAACTCAGCAAAAGGTAACTTGATGTCAAGTTTTGGACATGTTTGATATTGATTTAGTTGCCACACTTGGGGTTGCTGTTGCTCACTGTTGTTTCAAGCGTTGCTCACCGACTTTGTGTGAACGCTCAGACCCGTGGAAAATTACAGGGAACATTGGTTTTGACGTGTACTAATTTCAGCAGGGGGACACGTCTGGCAGTGGAGTATTTGAGTCCCTCACGGTGCAATGTGTTACCGATAGTACTCTTTCTTTACTGTGGTCCTTGCTCTCTGTGTGACGTTCACTTGGTGCCCCCGTGTGGTTTTGAGATTTTTGCTCACCGATTTTTGTATTCATTTTGACGCCATGGATGCATGGATCCTCTGGTCGAAGGAGATTATCAGTGGTCTTCTATGTCTTCCATTTTCCTACAACTGCTCCGACAGTTGATTTCTTTACACGAAGCGTTTAACCTATTGCAGATTCAGTCTTCCCAGGCTGGTGCAGGTCTACAATTTGGTCTCTGGTGTCCTTCGACAGCTCTTTGGTCTTGGCCATAGTGGAGTTTGGAGTGTGACGGACTAAATTTGTGGATGGATGTCTTTTATAGATGTAATGAGTTCAACAGGTTCCATTAATATAGGTATTAAATGGAGCATCATTAGACCTTGTTAGAAGAAGTTAGACCTCTTTGACAGCCAACATTCTTGCTTGTTTGTCGGTGACCAAATACCTAATTGGCACTTTAATTTGGAAATATAAAAAAAAAAAAAAAGTAAACAATATATTTTTCTTTTTTTTCCACATTCTCTCTCATGCTTTCGGGTTTACCCATGTTGACAATTACAGGCCCCTGTCTTTTCAAGTAGGAGGACTTGCACAACTCCTGGTTGATTAAATACTTATTTGCTCCCCTGTACTTTGCAATCTGGAGCTAAAAGGGATAGGATGGTGGATGAATGGAGAAAAGGATGGATTAATAATCTATGGATACATGAAAAGATGAATAAATGGTACCTTTGGTAGATGGTTGGATACATGTGTGGCGGTGACGTGCGGTAATGTTTGTGTCTGGGGATGTAGAGTCAAATTTACAAGTAAATAAACCTACATTTCATTTATCATTTGACTGTCAGAGCAAGACTATATAAAGTATATCATCAAAAAAAGTTTTATTGTTTTTCCTAAACCTATAAATGAAGTATATGAATGAATATTGGGGCGGCAGTAGCTCAGGAGGTAGAGCGCTCGTCTTGGGATCAAGGGATCCCAGTTCGAATCCCGGCTCGTCCGTGTTACATGTCGAAGTGTCCTTGGGTAAGACACTGAACCCCTAATACCCCCAATAAGCAGGTTAGCGCTTTACATGGCTGCAAGGCCGCTATTGGGAAATGTGGAGCACATTGTAAAGCGCTTTGGGAAGTCATTGACTTGAAAAGCGCTATATAAATGCAGATCATTTCATTTCAATAAAAGCATCGGTAGTTAGGTAATCCTCCTTTAAGAAAGAAAAGTCCATGCAACAAGGAATAAATTACTTGATAGCTTGACTTGCTGATAGATTGCTAATACTTTCACTAATTCCATTAGCCAGGGCTGAGGTGTGCATCAGATCAGAATCCTTGGTCTCACTATCGCCCTCTGCTTTGAGGCAGGGGACTTGCGTGCCTCACTTTGCATCTGCAGACGCTCAGCACAGTAATACGTGTGTCATGAAACGGATCGGAAAGCAGGAAGTAGGAACTCATTTGCGTAGACGTCCTCACACTTTAATTGAGAAAGATAAGTTGTCCAAAACACAAACGGACCAGAGCAAAAAACAAAACGAGTCAAACACAGACAAAACTACAACTAGGCATTTCCAGAATTAAACAGAACTTGCAGGAATCTCTCAGAATGTTACACCGAAGTGCAACAAAGTCCAACAAGCACAACAAGTATAACCATGCATAAACAAGTTTTCAACAACGATCTGGCAAAGCGCAGTTCAAAAGAGCAGGTTTAAGTACCCACAGGAGTAATCAGAAAATGCGAGTCAGCCGGTGTCAAGGGGCGGTGCCAGCTGGGCGCCATGGCAACCGTGCAGAACCGGACAACGTGACCTACGAGTTATTTTAATAATATGAAAATTTAACAATTTTGAAAAATAAAATCCAAAAATTGTTATGTTAAATGAGAAAAAACTTGAACGCTGACTTCACGTCACCGATGTATGGATTGATGAATGAATTGGTTGTTTCTCTTGAGTGCTATTTTCATTAACTTCCACATCTCCCGCAGCAACGAGAGGCTGAGTACGAAGCAGAACAGAAGAGGATCAAGCGGGAGAAGGAGTTGGAAATCGCAAGGCTGAGAGCTCAGCAGGAGAGAGCGAGAGACCACAAGGCCGATCAGGTCAGAAATTTTCAGAAACTTTTTGGGGATGAGAACATCTTGCCAAAATGCATCTAGTCAAGTCAAAACACAATTATTTGTATGTCCTTTTAACACATAAAATCTCAAAGGCCTGCACTCAAATACAACATACCCTGATCTGAAACCTACATGAGGGCAAGGAGAAAACAAACAACTTTAGTATGAGGAAAATTAAGAAACCTTGAGAAGGGGTTGTATATGAGGGTTGTACATCTCCCTTTCAGGATGAATAAGTCAAGTCCCAGAAAATACACAGTCAACATCCACATTAAATATAAGTTAATAACAGAAATCATGTAAAAAGTCCAGTTGACAGCAACGACAAGCTTTCTGTCTCACAATGTTGAACAAGGCAGAGAGTTCTGATGATTGCAGGTCCCGGTTCTGGTCAGAGGTTTAGAATGCATGCACCGTTTAACTTACATAACCTTCTCCTTCAAGGACAAGAAAATAAAAAGCATAAGGTCCACATCACTCATAAGCTATAAAATATAAGTGTAACCGCGGTGTACCTGTCCCACCAAAGATCCACATTCACGCTGGACTGGATGATGAGGTTTTTTCTATTACAGTTTCTGCAGATGAAATGAGTCACAACATTAGCTTTTCTGCTGGCTTTGATCTCTTTAGCAGCTATCTCTGTAGACTGCCCAAAGCATATCAAAGAGCTTTCTTTTCTATTTACATAAAATACATTTTAGAATATAACAATACATTTTTACATCCATTTTAACAAGATACTTTTAACAAGAGATCGTATAGTGGATTTTTTTTAACGTTTACAATGAATTCAACATATTTTTCTTTAGTCTGAATTTTAACCAGCATCATCCTTTTTAATATATATGAGAAAATAGAAATAAGAACAATAATGAGTATAACAACGGATACAATTTACCTGCAGATGAAATGAGTCACAACATTAGCTCTTCTGCTGGCTTTGAACTCTTTGATCTCTACAAGGGGAATTAACATTTTAGTAAAACAGAAACAAAACGAAAATAAATCCAAACAGCTTGACAACATCAATCACATTACTGTGCATGTTGAGAGATTTGTCAGCTGTGGTTATTATGTTTAAAATTAACTTCTTTTGTGGAGCACCAAAAGATGTGTCTTACCGTTAGCAGCTCTCTCTGTAGACTGCCAACAAACCCCGCCTCCCGGTCACATGTCATAAGCCAAAACCAAACCCCACCCCATACCAGCAGGTGGCACTGTTGGACTCATCATTGCAGGACACTTACCAAAAACTATACACGGCGGCGCAATGGTTAGCGCTTGTGCGGCACAGTTCATGTCATGGGAACCTGTTGTGGGTTCAAATCCAGCTCCAGATTTCCTGTGCTTGCGTGGGTTTCCTCCGGGCACTGCGGTTTCCTCCCACGTTCCAAAAACATACATTTCAGGTGATTTGGCCGGTCCGAATTGTCCCTAGGTGTGAATGAGCGAATGAGTTGTCTGTCCCTGTGTGCCCTGCGATTGGCTGGCAACCAGTTCAGGGTGTCCCCTGCCCGGAGATGGCTGGGATGGGCTCCAGCCCCCCCGCGACCCTAATGAGGATAAGCGGTACGGCTAATGAGATGAGATGAGATATTTCAGCAGGAATTTCAATAAAAGAAAAGTTATTATTACACCCGTTACATAAGTGTGTATTAAATCTAGATCAGTGGTCGGCAACCTATGGCAAGCGTGCCAGCAGTGGCACGCGAGCGCACGGCCAAATAATAATGATTTTTTTAATAAAGCGCATTTACCTGAAATTTTGTCATCTTCAGTTGCGCGCCATGTTATGTAAATGATTTACGTTAGGCTTCACGTGGGTTTTTCAGTGTGAGTTTGCCCGGCGCCTCAAAGAGAGAGAGAGAAACACAGGCGCGCGATAAATAAACGAATCATGACGGCTCCTCGAGCGAAAAGATCGCGCTCTCTCCAGCCAGCGTGGACAGATGACTGGGGCTTTGTGCTAAAAATGACCGTGCATTTTGTGCATTATGCCCCGAGAGCGTTGTATCTCGCGCATCAAGTGATAAACGTCATTACGAGACGAAACATGAACATCAATTCAAGGCAGAGACATTAAAACCCGCCGCTAAAAACACCAACCCTGAACTATCGAACAAATTGCTCACTGATTAGCAAAGCACTTACTGATGGCGAATATTTTAAAGAAGCGCGTGCCTTCTGCATTGCTGCTGTTATTTCAAGTTTTGACATTTTCTGCAACAAGATATCATTGATGAATGGTATAGTAGCTGACCATATTATTAGTTTTGTGATTGTAGTTTATAGTTGATGAAGAATGGTTGATTCTGGTTAATTCTTGTGGTAAAAAGTTGAAGTCAGAATTGCTACAGGCCTTTCCACATGTTGTTCACAATCATATTTTAGTTAATTGATGAACAAGAATAGTGGAAGATAAATAGGTCAGTTATACCAGTGTGACGCTGGAAATTTATCTTTCCAAAAATGTATTCAGTATTTTTGCACTCTTCAGACGAGGAACTGTAATAGTCATCCATATCAGCAGGTGGCAGTAGATTTTTATATACTTTTCATGTACCAATTATCTGCTCTTGAGGTAGTACAGTACATTTAATAACGTAATTTGTTTAACAAAGCGGTTTAAGATTATACTGTAAAAAATAAAAACATAAAGCACATCATTCTTTTTTATATTAAGTATTATTTTCTTCTTTTTATATACTAATTATCTGCTTATGAGGTAGTACAGTGAGTTACACGATTAAAATGTCTATCCATGTTGTATATTTGGACTGGTGTAAAATGACAGCTCTGTTGGATATTAAAAAAAGTTTGTGCGAGTCATTAATCTTAGTGTGGCACACTGATTTACAAGGAAATTTGAACGTGGCACGCCGCACCGAAAAGGTTGCTGACCCCTGATCTAGACACTTCCTGCAAACACTTCCACTGAGGTTGAAGATCTTATCTCAGAGAGCAGAACATTCAACAGCACTGGGGCCCGAATGGAGAGTGCTTTCTAGTATGCAGATTTCTTCTTGGTTCTTGAAATCACAAACATAAGGCATCTCAATCCCCTTTTTTGGAAGGACGGGCTGCGTGCCAAGAGGAACCAAGAAATTGCAGACAGAGAATGGAGAAGGAAAGAAAAGGAGCTGGCTGCCAAGAAGGCTCAGGAGGAGGCCATGATTCGAGCCGCTCGCTTGGAGCAGGTCCAGCGAAAAGAGCAGCTCCTATCCATGGAAGCTGGCCGGGAGAAGGCAGAGTTCGAAAGAGTTTTGAAGTGAGCGTTGATACGACTGTTTCCTTGGTTTCTGTTCTTACCCCCGCTTTGCCGCTCATACAGGGTTCAGAAAGAGGCGAGCGCTAGGCAGAAGGAAGAGGACGAAAAGCAGCGGCAGAACGCGCTCCGTCACTCCGAGGCCATCAGGAAGCAGATGAAGGAGTTGGAACGGGCCGCTGCCGCCGAGCGGAAGAAGAACTTGATGGACGTGCGTCAAATGAGCCAGGAGGATCAGCAGCGACGCAAGCGCATCAGTGAAGTCAAACAGAAGAAGTTAAGGGAGCTCAAGTAGGTTCCGGTGGCGTAAGTGGACTTTTTTTTCTTGACAAAGGTTTGTGTGAATTCAGTGTACATTTTGTCCCTTTGCAGGGCGATGGGGCTCAGTGAAAAGTATTGCAGTGAAGTGGAAAGGAAGGCCTACTTGTTTTGATCTACACCAGGGGTTGAGAACCCTTTTGAAAGAGCAATCAAAGCAAAATATTTTGGGTTTTTTTGGGGTGGGGGAGAAAGAGCCACTCCATAAATTTTGAGACGAAATCTAACATAACCACTTAACCCTGCTCTCCAGACAAAAGCTTGTTTTTGTCAAGAACCGGAACATGACCCAAACGCGTGACGTTACTCAAACAAGCTTTTTATTTTACGGGAAATGGGGAGTCATGCACGTTGGGCAGCAGTCTGGCGCGAAATGATAGGAAGCCAGAGGCCGACAAGATCGATACCAATTGCCTGAGTTGATATCGGACAGATAGGGTCGATACCGGACAGGAAGGGACAGACAGGAAATCGAAAATAAACAGGACGAACTCAACGGGAACGAAAACTGGAGATTATTAAACAGGACAAAAATAGGAGGGAACGAAAATGGAAACAGAAGACAAGAAAGTTTGACCACGTTACCCCGATTTTAGCTAACCTGCATTGGCTCCCTGTTAGCTTAAGATGTGATTTTAAGGTTCTGTTGGTAGTATACAAAATCATGCATGGACTTGCTCCCTCTTACCTTTCAGATTTAATTTTCCCCTATGTTCTGGTCCGGAGCCTTCACTCTGAAAATGTTGGTCTACTAGTGATCCCAAGAGCCAAGAAGAGATCCGCAGGTTCGAAATCGTTCTCCATTCGGGCCCAGGTGCTGTGGAATGCTCTTCCCCCTGAGATTCGATCTGCAACCTCAGTGGAAATGTTTAAATCTAAGCTTAAAACACACTTCTATTCTAAAGCATATGAATAACCTATATTTTATAGTGAAAATATAAGGGGATGTTGTCATAATAGTCTGTAGTTTGCAATAGTCTTTGATCTGTGCAGCCCTTTGAGACTCTTTGTGATTAAGGGCTATACAAATAAACATGACTTGACAAAAATACACGGGAACAATACCGGACAGGGAATACCAACAGGAACAGGACCGGGTCAAAACCCACGTCTTGCGTGGCAGAGGTTCATTGACGGATTGACAAAGGAAAAATGAGAGCACTGAGCTTAAATAGAAGGAAAGCCAATCTGTCAATAGGCCGCAGCTGGCGCCACATAGGCGGGGACAATTGGGCTCCATTGCAACCGTGACATTTCTTCAGATGTTAATAGGTATACACTTACACACTTTTATGTTATAACCACTATTGTGCGAGGAGCGCCACCCTCACAACCATTCATTTGAGACTGGACACTTAAGACCTGCCCCGGAGTGGCTGATCTTATGCATGTGACCAAATCGGTGGTCAAGAAAGCCGTCAAGCTTATTTTCTTTCTTCCTGTTCCCGGCTCGGGGCTCCAGGCTTCCTTTGCCCAGTCCCCACCTGTTATTTTTCATTGTCCACGAAAGAGTGAGGCCTCGCGATTTGATCCGCGCGATGTTCTCTAAATAAATCTGTATTCCAATTTAACAACGGAGTGTCTTCATTGAATGAACCTGTTCCTGCCTGCACTCGAGAAAATACACTTCAAGCACATTTTTATTCCACTGTGTGACATTTCATGTTTTAATGAAATCTATGAAATAATAATGTCAAAGCCCGTGTCCCATATAAATACACCACTTAAAATGTCTCCACCCATCTTACCGCTCACCAATCAAACTGCTCTGCTGGTGTTTTGGTGTATTTACAGTTTGTTCTGTGGATATTTATCTTAAGGTGTCTCAACAGTGAATTAATGAACTTACATATATAAAGAAATCCTTAACGATATACAACCAAAATTGTGTGACACCTTAAAAATGTCTTCGATATATACTGGACAGTACCTTTAACATGTCAAGCTATCCAATTAGAGTCAAAGTATATAAATGCAATATATAGCACTTTTCAAGTCACTGAAGACCTCCCAAAGTGCTTTACAATGTGCTTCACACTTACCCATTCACACACTGATAGCCTTGTCAGCCATGCAAGGCAACTACCTGCTTATTGAGGCAATAGGGATTCAGTGTCTTGCCCAAGGACACTTCAACATATAACACTGAGGGAACAGGAATCGAACCTGTGACCTCTGGATCCCAAGACCAGCGCTCTACCTCCTGAGCCACTGCCGCCCTTTAACTAGCCTTGCCCTTGAGAACTTGGAACGATGTGTAGAAAATTTGTATCTAATCAATTTGTCTGCGTCAGATATATTCAAAACAAAGCTAGCCATTGGTTACCGACCACTGATCTACACCATATAGACTAAAAAGAAACATTTGACCACGATCTACAGCAGTGGTCAGCAACCACCAGGCCCCACCAAAAAACTCAAAGTCTACATTAGATACGAATATTTAGAGCAGTGTATCATCGATTGAAACAAAAATAGATTTGTTTACAAATACCGCCGCTGACCACATTTGCCCAGCAATAGGTGCAATGGGAATCTAAACTGGTTTCGCAGTGGAGAGTTAACCGATTTCTAACCAGAAAACCACTAGGAATGTAGATGACACAAAACAGACATTCGATTTTATCTCATCACACGGTGCCTCGTTGTAATGGAGGATTATGGGAAATATTTCAGCCAAAACAACTTAGTACAACTTGGTACCGTGAGAAATGATGTGATGCGATAAAATGTAATGCCTTTTTCCATGTCATCAAGATCGATCCCTACTGGTCTAGCAATTACACAGCAGATTTAGGCTTATTATTATTGTTATCATTATTGCTAATACTATTTGGCTGACGTTTTCAGGAGAATGTTGTCAAACATTATACCGGTCCGTGGCACAGAAAAGGTTATCTCTCAAGTTTCAATATTTTATGAGTGAATGAACAACTTACACTTGAAGAGAGTTTGTCTTAAAATGTAATTGAATGTTTATCATTTTCATTACTTTGGTTCGGCTTCTTAAGTATGCAGACGCAAGAACATTTTATGGGCGGGGCGTTGACATGCCCAAGATAGGGGAATACCGGAAAAGCTGAAAGCTATATCACTGTTAGTTATGTGACTATGATAAAAATGCAAAAACAAAAGTCACGGATAAAATAACTTCTGAATGATATAATTTCTAAATTTACAGTAAATGGAACACAAAATGCAAAATTACAGCGATACCTCGATATAAAGCTTCTTTTTATGGTTTCGCTACATTATGGGTTTGCATTGTGTTCAGGAATGTGTACAGTCCCGAAGATAGATTGGTCATAATGAAATGTTTGCAGTATACAGTGATTCATTACATCCACTCCACAGCATCATCTCCAGACAGAAGAGCAACTTCAGCGAAAGACTGCTGTCAGTCTTGTTCCACGGACAGACTAAGGACATCATTTCTCCCTCATGCCATGAGGCTCTTTAACCCCACCCGGGGGAGTAAAAGCCCACATTAAACCCCAACCCCACATTTGCATATTACCCTATTTTATTACAGTGTGTTTTTCGTAACACTGTTGAAATGCTCTTTAATAACACGCTATATTGGGTATTTTTGTATTCTATATCTTTGATTTTATTATTTTTCAACACAAGGATACTGCTGGAAGTGTGAATTTCCCTCCGGAGATGAATATAGTATATATCTAATTTTATTCAAAATGTTTTTTTTCCCCAGTACATTGTAGTGTATTAAATTTTACCAGCAGGACGGCCTTGGGGTAGGGTGTCCGAGGTTGTTGGTTCGGAAGAGGAGTATTGAATTTTATAATAATTGCAAAAAAATAAATGTCCTCGTGGGTTCATTTTTGAACCTAACCCTCTTGATAAATGAAGGATACCTTTACTATAGAAGTCAATCATTCCAGGCAATTTTAATTAAAAAAAACTACTTTTAGGTCATTCTTACAAATTATATTGGTATCTCTTCAGATGAGAATTTGGATTTCAATCATCTAATTGTGCTTCTTGCTTGCATGGCTCATAATAATGTATCATTTACATTAGTTTAATCAGGGTTGGGTAGGGTTACTTTAACTGGATCACTTTCAATTACTTTTGGATTACTCCAATACCAAATATGCTAATAAAAGACAAAAGAAACTAAATATGAATAAATTTACTAAATTTTGTGCAGGTTTGGGGAGTAACGGAATACATGGAACGGCAAAAATGATGTTGGCAAGCTGTTTGGATTTATTTTCATTTTGTTTCTGTCGCATTTTCTGTTAGTTTTGCCGGAGATCAAAGCCAGGAGAGAAAGCTTACCACGTGTTGTGAGTCATAATTTGTTTTATATTTAGTTTCTTTTGTCTTTTATTAGCATATTTGGTATTGGAGTAATCCAAAAGTAATTGAAAGTAATCCAGTTAAAGTAACCCTACTCAACCCTGAGTTTAATCCATTTTATTTCATTTTTGACAATTTTAATTTGCAATTGTGAAGGCCAAACATTATTTAAATATACAGTGAAATAAAATAAATAAATCAGACATTTTGAAATTAACAAAAAAACAACTCTTTTTACCTATACTGTAAATGCATTTTCTTCTTACTATATTTTGAATTTTTGCAGGGTTCAAGTACCACAAAAAAACAAATGTATTGAACAGCGCCAACCCCACCTGAAACATTAAAAAAAAACTGTCAGAATACGAAACCACCCACACCCGACGCCAGAGTAACACAAATGACCCCAAAACAATGTACAATTATCACGTTTTATTTAGGCTAGTACTTCCTTTTTCAGTTAGGTCATATTCTTCTACATTTTTCAATGACAGGGCCCCTTTGCTTATTCATGTTTGACAACAAAAAAAGGAATTCAACTCGTGGGGGTGACACTTTACACAGCTTTGAGGGACGTAAGGAAGTACATCAAGGTAAATACGGGGTCTTATTTGACACTGTTCTGGATGTACGTAAACCTATTTTCTTAACCATCTACACATGCAACCTACATGTGGGTTTTGTTGAGCTGTCATTTGGACATCAATAAGTCTCCGTTTTCTGAGGATGAGGAGTGGAGGACGGATTAGTGCGTGAGACGACGCTCCCACCATCTACAAGGTTTAAAATCATCTTCACCATCTGTACACGGCTGTAAAGGAAACCAAAATAGAATGTTTTGATGGCCGGGGAGGAAACGTCACAATAACTGGCATAAACACACCTCAGCAGAGAGGGTTCTGTATTAATACGTGGTCCCGTCCTTTCACATACACGGATACAGTCCCGCACAAGCACTGTACACAGCACAAGAAGTCACCGAAACACACGGAGGAATGCTAACATCTAACAGGGACCCGCACGGGGTGTTGAAATTCTTATTTCGACCCATTTAGGTCACAAACGCACGCACACAGTCTCAATCATAAAGTGACATACGTCTGAATGCTTTGAAAACTCCATAAAGCTACACACCTGTGCAGAATATACTATCATGACCGACCGTACTTAGCGGCGCTAGGGGTAGCCATCCCGACGGCTATATATGTTCAAATACTCTATGTGACTTTTCTTTACCCCTCTCCTGAAAAATATACAGTAATGAAATGCATCATACAGACGAAACGAGACACAGTTAAGTTGGTCCACACATCAAAACGTAAGCGCTTATCTACATGGAGAATCTTCTTCACCAGTGCAAAATCCAATGCTCCTCCACCTACTCCAACGTTTGCTCAGCTTCAGCAAGTCCACTTCGAATAAGAAAACAAAAAAAATAAACATACATTGATTAAAAAAAACATTTCTTAACAAAAGGGTCATAAATATGGAATGTGGGAAAGCAAATGTGGTCCAATTTCATTTCAAACAATACAAATAAAAGTCCTTCATAACATGTACATGTTTCTTCTTCAAACAGCTTTCTTGTAACAATAATATAAATATAAAAGAAAAGTGGGCTGTTGCTTGCTTGTGGCCTCAGTCGAGGGTAGAAGACCATGGGAGGTTGGAGAAGAACACAAATAGAGAGATGGTTGGAGGGAGTAAACGGATAGGGTTTGAAATCGGCAAGTAGCCCTTCACATGCCGTATCCAAAATTGGTCTGCGGCGGCTGCCCGTAGCCTGGCGCTGCAGTGTAGCCATAGCCGTAAGCCTGCTGGGGCGGCACGGCCACATTGGCGCCGGAAGTCAGCATCAGTTGTGGCGTGCCTGACAAGAAAACAGCACAACGATCCAAGGTCAAAAACATTAAACAAAGTACACAAAATGGAATGTGTCACCATTTATAGCAAACACTTATTTATAATGGTTAAAAAGAACGACGTAGCACTAGTGGGGTAAATTTCACATAATATTATTTATATACTTTTAAATTTGAGTAATTGATTGTGTGCACCAGGAACAAAGGGAGGGTATGCTGCTTATTAAGGTTGCCAATCAAAATTGAGAATAGAAATAATCGACAATGAATTCCATTGTTGACAATTGTCACCATACACATTTTCCCAACTGAGGCATCTCTGCATGAATATAACCTCTGCTAAGAGTCGCTCATGCGCAAGAGTGTCTATCCCGAGTGGTAACTTACACAAATGACGGCAAACTAAGACTTCTAAGGCCAACCCGGTCCTTAAGAGCCGCATGTCCTGCATGTGTTTGGAGTTTCTATGCTCCAATACAGGTGGATTCCACATACTAGGATCATTATCATGTTCTCACAAAGCTTGCTAACAAACTGAAAATTGGCATCACCTGTGTTGGAGCAGAGAAACCTCCAAAATATGCGGCTGGACCGGGTTGGCCACTCCTGCTTTAGAGCATTTTAACCTTGATAAGGCAAAGCAGACCTTGTGTATCATGGTGGTATATTGGTGACGCATGAACATTAAAAAAAAACCCACATTGGACAGTTGAACCAAACGGTGTCTGACTCACATAGTTCAGATTCAAGTCACGTTCAAGCCAATATGGTATTGATAACACGATCGGACGTTTTCTACTCACACTGGAATATTTATCGCCTGTCAGGCTTTTTAATATGGCCTGCCGAATTAAATAGCCAAAAATATCAGTACAACATATATAATAGCACCGCTACCCTAATGAGGATAAGATGTGCAGATAATGGATGGATGGATATATAATAGTTAAAAAAGTACTACTAATTATTTTTGTTGTTGCTTTTTTTTGGGTTCCATCTTTGTCCCAATTGTAACTTTGGGTCTACTACAGAAATAGTACCACAAATACTACAAAATAACGAAAACTAGATATTGAATAGTGCTTAAAAACAGGTATCCAATATATTATTTTTCTGTAATTCCGAAAAGAAAAAATACTACAGAAAATAGTACATAAAATCTACCATAATAATACACTAAAGAAATACAACTATGGAAACACTAGAAAAATACGAGAAGAATACTACAAAACTAAATATCAAATCAAGTGTTTAAAACAGCGACTTATTATTTTGCTTTACTGAGCATTACAAAATCATTTTGATGAAAGTAATCTACTTAAAGACGGATATAAAAAAAAATTACATGCAGATGTCGGCATGTATATGTATTCATAAATGCAGATGAGAAAAATTGGGTCTCCAGGCTTTTACCCCTGGGCCAAATTCATTACCTCTATATGGCCTGCAATTTCAAGTTTGCCCACCCGTGCTGTGGGTGATTAACTTTAGTTAAATTAAAATGTGATAACATATTTTCACTTCTTAGGGAACTAGCAGCCAAAAATGCCAGTATGTACCATAAACGATGGGCTGTGATTCTGTAGCCTGCTCTTCCTGTTTCCTCAGGGACTCAGAGGCCTCGAGTTTGTCCACCTGCATAGAAGAAGAGCAACAGACGGCATGAGAATCAGTCCTCGGTTGATCGAGCGACTTAGGTGGAGGCTTGGGAAGACGCCAGGTTTGTAAAAACTGACCTCTGTGTTATTTCACTGGCTGAAGGATGGGACCATTCCTGACAGGCGTAGGAGATGAGCTCCGTCCAGATTTAAGTGAAAATGTGCAGCTCCATTAAAAGACTCAAGCTGCTAATGAACTACCAGAGGGCTAATAGTGACTAGTCACCACCTAATTCGCCTTTGAGCAAGGGACACACAGTCTAACGTGGGGTTAGGGAGATTTTAGCAGATTATGACAATAATGGTCCCACCCATCAAGCCATTCTAATCATCTACTGGAGGATTTGAGCGTATGTAGAGAACCAACCTGTCACCAGCACAAATGACCTATGTTTTCAACCTACACAGAGCTCAGACGTTTGTCTGCTGAAGCACTTGTGTATTAAAAAAATGCAATTGAGATAATCTGCAGTTTAACTCAAGTATAATGTGGACCTCTCAAGTTCAGGATAGTTTTTTTTTTCTGTGATTCTTAACTTTTTCTCCAGTCATAAAAAGGATTGCAAAACAAATCACTTCTGCATTATTTGTTATCAATTCTAGTACTGTTTAAGAGATTTATAAGGAGTAATAAAAGCGCCTATTCCTAAAAATTACTTCAATATTAAAGTTGATTAATATTGAATCAAATTGATTTTAGATAATCTGATATGGATTCATAAAATCAATCGCGTATTTTGCAATACTGATTAGAAAGCCTAAAATCATAATTTAAAATTGTTTTTACGTATTTACTTAAAATTTAACTTAAATAATACATTGAAAAATACTAATATGATTTGTTTATGATTGAGTTATGACTCAATAGTGTTAAATACCCTAATAAATGATATGGCCAGGCGTCACATAACTGTTAAATCGATCAGTATTGGATGCGGTCTCCCGATTAGGACTCAAGATTAATTTATTAGATTTTTCACAACTTTTTGTGGGCAAATACCTCTCTCGATGTATACTTGCGGAATGGATGTTGAGGGACATACTAAATAGAATTCTGTCTCCCTCATTTTTTGCTTTAAAATATTTAGTTCCTATAAAGATTGCTCTAACTCAGGACCCTTAAGTCCTGATTATGACAGCTTAAATTTACATCAAATTTAATGAGAGAAACTGGATAAAAATACAAAAAAATCAAAGTACTGGAAATCAGGGCTGTAATTTAGGAAGTATCAAAATCCGAGACAAAAGTTACTCAAAGCCCCAGTGTGTAATATTCAACCACTATAGGGAATATTTCTCAAACTATACACTTTAATGTACTTGTACTCTAGCTTGGTTGTGCCTCCCAATTTTCTTTCTACTCTATTTAGAGCCCTGTTTTTGCTGTTCCCTGGAGGGAGTAGTATACACCGTAGTAGGACATCTTCAGTCTTTTGTCAGTTTATCACATAGAATAGCCTTAATTTCTTGGAACATAACAGACTGCTTCAAACAAGAAATATTTTCTAGCCATTCTGAAAATTTAATCACATCCACAAATGTGATGCTAAAGATACTCGACTTGCTCAAAGGAAGGTCCGTTTTATAGCTTCTTTAACAGGCTGCGCTAACATCCTTGCACAAGGGTATGTATTCTAATAATTGATAATCCTTCTAACGCAATTAGCAAACAAAATGCATGATTAGAACACTGGAGTGCTGGTTGCTAGAAAAGGGCTTCTATACGCCGATATAGATGTTGCATTGAAAAAAAAAAAAAAAACATTTGCAACTAAAAGTCATTTACCACATTAACAAAGTGTGGAGTGTATTTCTGATTAGTTTCATGTTATCGTCAATTGCTTTTCCTTCAAAAATAAAGACATTTCTATACGACTCCAAACTTTTAAATGGTAGTGTACCCTATTGTGTAGTTGCAGCGAAGAAGAGAAAAATGACCAGGAAAAAAAAATCAATAGAAGCAGGCAGCAAAAAGATAAGAAAATTATGTGCAGCTTGAACAGTAGATACATGAGGTGTCTTGGTACTGGGTTCAGTTCTCTACATACTTTGTGGTACACTAGTGTAAGTCAATCTGGTTGCACAGGCTCTTGCATTTTTAAAAGAGAAAGTTTGACAGACATGCGGAAGCATTTTTTCTTCTTCGTTATGTTCCACTTTAAGAATGCGTGATAAAGAGAAATGAGAAGCAGAGCTCTGTAGTGGAAGGAGAGAGGAAGAAGGCAGACATGATGCTCTTGAGCTGCAGCCATTTGCCGGTTTCCTGAAGCAGGCACAGCCAAGCCAACGAAGACGTCTTCTAGCGTGGTTCTGCAGATGTCGCCAGGGGTGGGGTAATGCATGCATCAGGTGGCATTACCTATGCTGTGGATTATTTTGGTTTCTAATAAACGGGCAATTGTGTTGCAGGCGATGCTCAAAAGAAATCACGGAAAGAAAATTCCTCTCTGTGCACTTGATACTTGTTTTAATGTCGTGTGCAAGCTCAGGAATCAATAGTAAAAAGAGAAATACATTGGGAAATCTCACAAATTAAAAGACGTCGTCTACCTGGAGGAAAAGATCTCAGCTATACAAAAGGTTGGTGTTAAAGGAGCAGCTAAAATTAGAAATAATGTAGACGTGTGCAAGAATTTTAGGAACAGACTTGACACTGCATTTCGTGATCCAGAGTGGCACTTTTCACTTACTGATACGAATAAACTCATAGCAACAGTAATTATCTACAATAAAAGACATAATAAAAAATACAACATATTTCCCCAAATAGCGACCAGGGAGGTTTTGGTACTCAAAAACTCCAAGTACCAAAAAGGTAGAGCAAGGATGAGGCTTCTTTAGACAAGTACAGTCTATGGTTTTAGTGACAATGCCACAGTATTATCATAATATTATCTGGGATATAAAAACACCCTGGAAAAATATTTTATCTTTAGCTTTGTTTGTAGTGGGAACAAATACATATAATCTAAGCAGAGAGATAACTTGGCTAATTCTATTTTTTTTTCATTTATTTTTGTATTTTTACTGATTTTTCTGTTTTAAAAAAAAAGTAACATTGGCAGTTGGACAATGGAAGGATGAATATTCCTTTATTAAAACGTGTCAAGTATTACTTAGTATGAGTACAATTATCTCACATGGCAGATGATATATTTTACTTATAAAATAACACACAAAAAATTAAAAGATAATTTGGCCCATGAGATTATTCTCCTTTTTTGACAAAAAAAATGTCTGTTTAAAAGACATAGTGAAAACATACCTGATGCTTAATGACAATGAACAAAGTGCTTTAACAGATTTTTGTAGCCGTTTAAATTTTTTGCTGTCTAATTTTAACACTAAATTCAAATTTAAAATATAAATCTGGCACAGGTAAGGGATCATTTAAAATGATTATCGTTATTAAAATATTTGTTTTCAAATATATTTTGGGTTTTTAGTAAAATAAGAAATTATCCATGACAAAAAATATATAACTTTTTTTTTGCACTGGTGGGGATAAGATTGCACTTAAAACAAAGGGTAAAGTATTAAATTATCATAAAAGTCATAGAAGCAGAGACTGAAAAAAAATAGCTGGCTTTTTCTGATTTTGAATGTAAATTTTCTCATTTTACCTTTAGATAAGGCATCTGCAAATATACAAATCAGATTCCTTTATTTTCAGGATTGTTTTCGTATATAACTCAAGAAATACGGGTAAAATTAATCTTGAAAAATAACAATTAAAATCAGAAGAATATTCTGACAATGGGGCAATATATTTCGCATTGCATTTTGGGAAAAATACATGACACCTCTTTGCGTATGTGGGGCGAAATTTATGTTAAAATAAACTAACTATTTGAGGAAATATGGCACAGCCCTTCCACCTAACAGCAAGCCCCTAAATATGTGAGATGAAAAGCCCCACTCTGGATTGTGGGTTAATAGTTATGTGGTCTAGTGAAGATGCAGAGTTGTACACATGGAAGCAACATTGTGACAAAGTGGGAGGAGGAGATCATGCATTCCCTGACAGTTTTATCCTTCCAAACTACTACAAGGTTATAGGATGGCGATTCAGTAAGGGCGGTTAGGAAATTGATTCAACGTTCACCTTTTCCTTTATCGCATCAACCTGGAAAGGAAATTCAGAGGAAACTTAGGGGAAAAAAGCAAGTGGAAGTCTCCCAAAATAGAAATTGATGGTGAGAAACAAGCACACGGGGTTTCACATTGAAGGACCACACAAGGGGGCTGCCGGTACAAAAGCACTTTTGGATACAAATGCACACTTAGTTACTTTGGTATAGTTGTGAACTAATTTAATGGCTGACAAATGTACAAACCTGAGATAAAAACCTCAATATTGATGGACAAGAATCTAATTTGGCTGTTTTTCATGAAAGACATACTCCTGACTCAGTAGCAGGAATTAATTTCAACACATGTATATCAGTTAAATGCCTTTCACAATGTAAAGAAGTTGTTAAATCATCACAATCGTGACACACCCAAAAATGAAAACAAAATTTCATTTTGTATTAATTAATTGCCTAGCCAAGATAAATAAAGTGTCCCTGGTATACAGTAGAGTTATTTGTAATTTGAGTCATTGTAAAAAAACAAGTCAATGATGCAATAAGAGCATTGATTTTAGATCAGCTGCTACTGTTCCATTCCTTGGAACATATTTGACTAATCGCCTCTGAAGCACATTTGTGTGGGAAAACAGCTTGAGTGGATGAAAATACAGGTGAAAAAGGGTAATGACATAAGGAAGGGAAATGAGCAAGAGAGCAATAAAAATAATCTAGCACAATCTTAGGGAAGTGTGCTACATAGTCTGAGGTTTAACAGTATTCACAAATAAAATAGTGGAGGACACATCCTAAAAAACTAAGGCTTTCCATGCAACTATGCTATTTACCGGTACTATAATCCAACATCTACTGTAGTTGCAAGAAGAAAAAGCCATTACAAAAACCCTCATGACTTTCAAACTGTCCTTTCAAATGATTTCTCGTCTCAGGCTATCATTAATGCATTTAAAAATGCGTTCATGTTTCACATTGCAGGTCACAACGCCGAATTCAACATTTCTCTCAAATCTAAAATATGATCAACATAGTTTGAATAAAAAGCTCTGCAATGTAAAAATCACCAAAGTTATGTTACCAGTTATCAATGAGTGTGGTTTTATTTAATGTGTGAATGACTCACCTTACTGAGGTACTCCCTCATGACCTGGATAAAATATGGCATGGAGAAGTCCATGATATTGTGCCTCCAAGCAGTCTCCAGTACCACGTCAGGTCGCAACAAGTCATAGCATGTAAACAAACAGGCAGCAAAGCACTCCTTTTTGTCTTCCTCCAAGAACCATGCGAGAAGCTCCTCGGCCAGTTCAACGTCTTTGGACTCCGATGCATACTGCATGGCGTCCTGCAGAAGGAGATTTTAAACTCAATAGTTAATGGATTAGATGGAGCTTGTTTAACATATAAAGCAGTGAGCAGACAATTTATGTGAGTGTTGCTTCAAAGCACCTTATAGAGCTTGTCTTTCTTGCAAAGCTCAACACTCTGTTTCCAGCGGTTGTTGCCCTTAAATAGGTACGCTGCGATCCTTCTGAACTCAATCAACTCGTGTTTCTCAAGGCTTTGGGCCAGCGAAATGTTGTCAAAGTTGTCATAAGCATCAATGGAAGTGCGTAGTGACTGCAGAGAAACAAAAATATTGAAAACACTGTTATTGCAACTGAGTCTTTCCCATTTGGGGTTTCCACAGCGAGTTACTCCAGAACAAAATACAAGATTTTTTTAGTCTGTAAAGAAACGTACCGCGAAGTCTTCCTCAATGATGAAGAGGTTGTTGAGGGATTCATTGACTGACTTGTTGTTGTGGTTCTGGACAGACCTCAAATATGGTTTAACCAGAGGTACCTGCTTTACCTGAAAAACAAATCGAAAATGAGATAAGTGGATTTTCCCCTCCCCCAGAATAATGTAGATCTTTAACCTGTGCATTGGATTTTAACCTAAAGCAGACGACTGACAAAAATCCACTTACTTTGCTGAAATAATTGACAGCACGTGTGTGGTCCAATCTCGGGGAGAGAACAATGAGTAGTTCATTAATTAATAAAGGTTTGAACTCCAGGTAAAAGTGGATGGCTTTATAATACAGCTCCACGTTGGCCACCTAAGGTGAAAGTAAACACAATCAAGGTGTGCACAAAGCCTAACACAAAAAAGAGGTTTGTCCTAAGCAGGAGTCCCACCTTAGTGACAATGTCTTTGAACTGGCCCTCTTTCCAGGCATCGGAAGGATGGTTCATCATAGTAATGATGGCATTGTCATACTCTTCATATTTATCATAAAGGAACACCAGCTCCGCCCAGAGGTGGGCCTGCTCAGCTGCCCTGAGGACCTTAAAATTGACATATATAAAAAGTTAGACTTCATCAACAGGCCTGGATAAATTAGCACTAATAAATAAGCAGTAAACGTCATATTTTTCTTTCTTTCTATACCTTTGGAATGTTCACACGTGACCAAAACAGCTCCAGGTGCTCCCTCATTTTCTGGGGTTTAAATTTAGAGTAGAGAATGGCCAGCTCTGTGAACATTCCCATATGAGCTCGTTCCAGTCCCAATGCAGCCTCCAGCATGGTGATCAGCTCCTCGAAGTAGCCTCGGTCCTGAGGAATTAAAAAAAGGTATATTCTGTTAGTTATAGTCTATTAACTGTATGTAAGGCGTGTCATGCTTTGTACCTGATAGTAGTTGATTAGCTCCTCCAATTCATCGGCGTGTACGACAATATGCAGGCCACACATTTGGGCAAGCCTGAACTCTTTCCCATCAACACATGCAAAACACACCTACAAAAGAGACAGAAAAATCTCAGACAAAAAGAGAGCAGTGTTTTCTTGTAATTAGAATTCCACTTCGTTGAATGAGGATTAGGTCAGTTAAGGGGGAAAAAAAAAAACTTTACTGCCTGATTGAGCTGGTGAATTGTGACTTTCTCCTAATAATTCATTTTAAGGTCAGAATTCTCAATTTTATTTAGATTTCTAAGAATAAAAGTCTGAATTCTGGGGAAAAAAAATCTATGAATATTTAAAACACAAATCTTGGATAAAATGACATTTTAAATCTGATTTCAAAAGTATGAACTCCAAGAAAAGTCAGAATCCTACTAATCTCTAAAGACTCTTTCACTTGACCTATTCCTCACCATATATTTCAATTGCCTTGCCGGTCCCTTACCTCTTTCCAAGTGCGTGTGCTGTTGGCCTTGCGAGCTCCATCCACAGCTGCCTGGTACTCTCCCAGATGTACCAAAGTGGAAGCGAGGCGACCGAAGTTCGACACGTTGTTATAAAGCAGTTTGGCTGCTTCATACATCTTATCGTCATAGCAACGGTCACCCACCTATTGGAAAGGAAAGAAAAGTAAGGACAAGATACAGTAAATAGATCACAAAATGTAGATAATGACACATCTGAAATACCTACTTGTTGGATATGGGCATTATTTGGTCCATTGATGAACTCTTCCAACTCGGCAAGCCGGTTAGTCTTTGCCAGGGCAAAGATTAACTCAGTTTCGACATAGGACTCACGGGCCTTCTTTCGCGCCATCTGCAGAAACTTGACAAGGTCCTCCCAGTTTCCTATACAAAGCAAAATACATATATTAATTTGTTTCTCCAAAATTATTGTTTCTTTAGTTTTCAAAGTAAATGCATATTCTATCATAATTTAAGGGAACGGATTTTTTTGGCCAATCTTACCACTCTGAGCTGCAGCTTGTCCCACCTCCATGTAAGCAGAAGGGTCATCAGCCTTGATGTAGGAGTCAATAGCTTCTTTGACCAGGCCCTTTTGCAGCTGAGCCTTGGCCAGCTGACTCCAGACTGGAGGCTCATTGCAGCGCTCAGCAAACTCATAGGCTCGGTCCAAGTTACCAATGTGCTCGATAAGAACCTAAAGACAAAAATTAAGGTAAAAAAATAATAAAATACAGGACTTTTTTTTCTTGTTAAACCAAGCAGAAAAATAACTGACCTGCACAGCAGATGTATTGACATCAAACTTCCTAAAAATGGCAAAGGCCTCCTCAAATAACTCATTGCTTATGGCGATGTTTGCAATATCTGGCGCATCGTAGTTGTCCAGACGGTTAATGTACTCCATAACCCGAGTGCGATCAGCTTTGATTGCAGTCAGAATGAGCAGATTCTGGAGGTTTCTAAAATACAAACAAGGCAAGAGGATTTCATGGAGTAGAAAAAAAGACATTGCATGATAAAAAATAAAAGCAAGACATCTCATTATACCTGTGCTCGCTGAAGACAGAGTTATCCAGGACAATCTTCTCCAGGAGCTCAATGAGCTCATTGGGAAGGTCAGCAGTCATAAACGCTTTCACTGAAACGGACACTTCCTCCGGATCCTGGGTCTCAGTAAGAGCAGTCTGGACAACCTGCATAACAGTAGGACTGAAGTTAGGCAGGCAAACTAAAAGATGTCCATTACACTGGATGATTCTAATGGCACAGAGTATGATTTTGTACTATTTCACCAAATGCCAGGAAAAAGTGAGACCTGATCGATGAGGGGTCTTCTATAGTTGTTGGTCTCCAGGAGCACACTTGCCCACAGCTCAGGGTTTTTACGGCGTACAAGGTAGCGTGACAGACTCTTGAAAAGCGAGTTCTCATTACAGACCTAAATATTTACCAAAGAGAGGTTAAAACAACCATGTGAGTTTGTCCAGGCAGTACTTTAAGCCTTAAATAAAAACGACTCACATGAATTAGTTCCTGGTCACACTGTCCTCTTTCATAAGCCACACATGCGAGGTGGGGATCTCTTTTCTCACAGTATTTGCCCACTACACGGCTGTCGTAGAATGGGTTTTCCCTCAGGAAGCGCTCTGGGTTGTTGTTGCTGTCTATGTAAATTTTAGCCAAGGCATTGTGGGTAGCAGGTTCCTCACAGCCTTCATGAATACGAGCCTCCAACCAAGGGAGAAGAAGCTTCAGTCTGTTGAGAAGCAAGAAGTTCTACATTTTGAAAAGTGCTACCCAAACTCTGGTGAGATAAATAGAAGTCAAATCAAATCGGATCTAATGTTTGCAGAAATCAGGATGACTTACTCTCAATGTGTTCATAACTTTTCATATTTTAAGTACCAAAAAAGAAAAATATTTCTACTTAAACACATAGCTGCAATTTTTGTTTATAAGCTAAGGCTTGTTAACTCTTTCTGAACTGTGATGGAAGACTTGGTAGTATTTTTTTCCTGACAATTCAATACATGTTCCTATGTTCTTACACTTACCGATTTCTTTTCTCCACTTCAGCAACTAGCTCATCTGTGGAAAACTGTCCTCTTACAACCATGATTAGGTTTTTGATTACATCCTCGGCACAATCGACATCCAGCAAGCCTCCAATGACCACTGGGAGACGACTTGGGTTTACCTACATAAAATAAGAAATGTGTGGTAAAATTTTGGTTGGATAGAAAGTAAATGATGATAATCTCTGAAAAGCAGTGTACCTTCTGCACATAGATCTCTATGTATTTCTGTAGACTGTTACGATACAAGTACAGGACCAAATCGTGCACAAAATCAAAGCGATCGCACACAATGATCAATGGCAGTTGATCGGTCAATTTGGCTTCCTGTGGAGAAAAAAAAAACTTTATGTAGAAATTCCAAGAACATTTATTAAAGTTTTAATCCAGCTCGTTACATATTTTGACCTTGAGGAAGTTTTTAACACGCTCGGGGTCATAGCAGTTACTCTCTCTGCAGATTCTTTCCACCTCTTTGATTTGGCCCGTCTTGCAGGCAGCCTGAATGTATTTGAAGTGAACCTCAGGATCCTGGCTGAAGTTGACAATGGAACCCAAGAAGTAAAACAACCCTGAAGGACAAAAACACGTTGTGAGGAAAAACTAACAATTTGTTTGCGCTCTCCAAAGGTAATCCTCAAGGTGTACCTTCAAAGCTCTTGAATGACTCAAAAAGTTCAGTGAGGCTCTGAGTGCTGAGTTGCTCATGGTACTTGGAGGCAACCTGTACGCAAATCTGCAGGTTCTGACGGATGTTGGCAGAGAGCATGGCACGAAGACATTCCAAAGAGTCCTCCACTGACAGGGAGCCAAAGAAATTGACTAACCACTATTAAGGAACAAATGATTGACAATTAGCATATTGTAAAACACCAATTAATTCCCATTTGTTTCTAAAATTTTCCGGTGTACCTCTGGATTGAGGAGGTGTGTGTGCACCACAGCCCGCTTGATGTCATACAGATCCGTATAATGCTCCAGTGCCCTCTGCAGAAGACCTGCCTTTTCACAAAGCTGGGCCACATGGGCACGGTCGTAATGAGTGAACATCTGGTTGCCCAGAATAGCATCTGCGACCTGCACAAAAATCACCATAGAAGTTTGGACACTTAAAACCCTTTGTGTTGTTCACAGAACAAAGACAAAAGTGAAAGCCGTGATAATTTGGTTACATTTTACTACTGGTAGCAATCATTCACCGTCCCATAATTTGAATCTTTTCTTTTCGTGTTTTCAGTACCTGTGGCGCATGGACTAAATTCATTTCCAGCAGACGTGTCTGCAATGGGCCTTCCATGGGTCTGTTATTCTTGAGGGCATCCAGGAGAAAAGATGTGCATTGCTGGATAAGGTTATATTCCATGAAAACATCTACAATCTAGACACAGGGAAAAAGTTTAGCCTTTGTTCACATAACAATGTCAGGGATATTGTCCACGCCCCGGCTTCATTTGGTGCTACCTGTGTAATGTCAGCAAGAGGCTCTTCATCTTGAACCAGCATTTGAGAGAACTGAAGTCCTTGTTCAGGGCTGATTCGCATCACATTACGCAACAAGAAGATCCAGTCTGGTGTGTAGCCCACCTTTTCAGAAGATTATATAATTTTATTGACTTTCTTGTAGAATTGTATTTTGGTAGCAGTTTAGAAAAAAAAAAAAAAAAAAAAAGGACTGGGCAATGAACTAATTTGAATAATTTTCCATTTTAACAATTGACAATTTGAAAATGTGCTATTTGCGAAATCAAAGTAAAGATAGTTGGTGGTGATTACTGTATAAGCTTTTCACATTTGGCAGTATTCTGGATGGAGTAGTCTACAAGATGAGTTTATGATCATAATTACAAATCACTTAATTGTCAATAAATCAAGCTATGAGAAGTACATCTTTTTGGCACAAAACTTGAGGGTTAATTTTACAGTCACACCCATTTAAAATCAGTTTTTGTTGTTGAAACTTTTTTCATAGAATCCTTTTCAGTCATGAAAATTATTTTTTTTTAATAATCAAAATTATTTTATTACATACATTATCTGCACCGCTAATCATCACTAGGGTCACCGGGGTGCTGGGGCCCATCACAGCCCTCTTTGAGCAGTGGGCAGGGGACACCCTGAACTGGTTGCCAGCCAATCGCAGGACACACAGACAGACAACTCACTTGCTCATTCACACCTCGGGACAATTTGGACTGGCCAATTAACCTGACATGCATGTTTTTGGAAAGTGGGAGGAAACCGGAGGGCCTGGAGGAAACCCACGCAAGCACGGGGAGAACATGCAAACTCCATGCAGGGAGGTTTGATCTCATGACCACAGAACTGTGCCGCGGACAAGCTAACCACTCATCCGCCGGTTTAATTTTCTTTCTACTTACTTAATCAATGGATTCATATCCTAATCGTCCAGAATAATGGGAAAAGTTGAGTTTATATTTTGGAGGACTATCGCCCTGCCCTAGTGATAAAAAAATATGCTGTATGGAATTAGCAAAAATCTACTTGTAACTACTGTAATATTCTCTGCCTCCGATTGGTACAAAAAATTAATTTAAATATTAGGCAAAAATACATGAACCATCATACAGATGTGAATTTTTATGAAAAAAAAAAAATCATAGGTCAGGAAATTTGTATTTATTTTCAAAGAGGGATCCCTACGTGTAAGTCAGCGCCATGATTGTCTGGCATCTTGCCACTACGCTGTGCTCTTGGCACTGCTTTTTGTTCACATTAGACAATGCAGAGCCATCTAATTGTCAAATATTACACACTGAGGTTTTAAATTATACAAAAACATGCATATTGGGCGGGCATTGCCGGGCATTCCACTTGGGCGAGGTTGTTGGGACCATGGTTTGTTGAAAAAGTACCTCCAGAGCCAAATGAGAGCATGCGCCTCGAAAGCCACTTGTACAACAAGGCGCATGTTGATTAATTTTGTTGTTATTTATCAAGCATGCCTTCACACAAAACATAGCTAAAAACAACACTCCCAGAGGCCTAAAGTGCAACTGTGCAAGTTTTTACGAAAATCGGTTCAGCAGTTTCGGAGCCTCGAATACAAACGTACACACAAATCGGGATTTATAAATACATTACTGGTAAATAGATTGGACTTGGATTAGATTTAGGTAACACAGACACACTTAAGAATAGTAAATACTGTAAGGACAAATACAAACCTTCTTGGCATAGAGTACAATTTTCTGAAACTGCCCAGTCTCAGCAAAGCACTGAATGACTTTGTTGGGGACGTTTGCTCTGAGGTACACACTGAGAGCGAGTGTGGGATCCACAGATTTCACTAGGTCTCCAAGCTCTTCAGAGCACTCCAGCTGAAAGAAAAACAGAAAAGATAAATCTGTCAAAAGACTGATAAAAGCCTATTCATTGAGACAATAGGATTGGCTGCCATAAAACAACCCAGAGGGCACAGACCTTGTCTTCTTTCAGCCATTTCTCGAGCAGCTGTTTGCGGCCCTGCTGGAGGACCGGCCTACACAGCTCCAGAGATTCAAACTTATTGAGCTGGCCTTGATCTAGTAAAATCCCGAAATATTGAAGCAATGGTGACCGCTGGCCTGGTTGAGCAGGGACACTCTGAAACCGGCGAATGGTGTCTGGTGTTCGCAGTATACCCTGGAGAAAAGATGGCCAGATGGATGACTATGATAATGAATTCACGATTTAGTGACTTCATTAAAATTGAGAAATGATGTCGGCCTTTGGCACGATAGCATGGATGAGTGCTGTGTTGTGAACATTGAAATTAAATCAGCTATGATTGTGCCTGAGAAGGGCGGTACCTTGGGTGCATTGGCTGCCACTTTGGCTGCATCGGAGTAATTCCCTGCAGCAAAGAGGGTGTTAAACTTGCGGCCAAACAACTCCTCAGCACCGGCAAGGTTATTGCGGACAGCCATGCGAAGAGCCAGGTCGGGGTTCTGGAGCACGTTGGTGATGTAGGGAATAATGTTCTCCTCTTCCACGCACACAGATAACACCTTGGATGGCACATTTTTGCATTTCTGAGTTGCATATTTGACCCATTTCAAGTATATTTGTAAGATACATTCTCACTTTGCGCTGCCACTTTTAATTCTAGTGTGTTATGTCACATTTGGTGTAAGCAAGACACTAAGCTTTGCATGGTGGAGGTGCAGGTTGAGATTTAAGAGTGGTAACAAGATTAGTCTCAATTCTGCTTAGACAAGTTGAGCTGTTGCTTTTCCCCACATCCCAAACTGCTGCCACACTATACTTCATTTAAAAAACATTTATTCATGTCAAAGTTTACTCATCCCATCTGGGACAAAGATATAGTATTGCGTGAACAGCTACTAGTCAATCACAACAAAAATTCTCAAATCCACCATACAGAACCACAATTTTTTCCCCAAGAACAATATTAAAGCAAAAACTGAAAAAGTGGGGTCAAAGCACTTATATCCCAATGCGTCATTCACACTTAAATTTCCTTCTTTATTTCTTCCAAATTACCTGTCCTTTCCTGTTGACCCCGATGATACCAGCAGTTGGCTCATGAGGGGCCGTGACAAAAATGGTCTCTCCACTAATCCTGTTCATGTAGATGCATGTCCCACTTTCCAAGTCATACAAGTGGATGTAGCCATATTTGGTGATCAGAAAGACAACATCTTGCTTGGAGCTTATCTGAAATCACAAATAACAATTGTGAGATTAAATAGAAATTCCTATTTTATTACTCTAAATTATTTGGCAGTGTGAGACATCAAAAGCCAAACTCAGAACACATGATAGACCAATGACCTATACCAATACAATATAATTCTGACTGTAAGCCACGACTTTTTACTGTACCTGCATGGCAACAGGGAAGTCATTCTGGGCTTCTGGAGGAAAAAAGACATCAACAGCCTTTTTTGGAAATGGCTGGTTCCCAGTTGGTGGAGTGCCCACTTCAATTATATGGAGCTAAAAGACCCAAAAAATAAAAAAAGGTAAAATTTCAAATTACATAATACGCTAATTTCCTAATTCCAAAGAAAAAACATTGAAAAATGATAACGATCTGACTATAAAACGCACGTATGTGACCTTACTTTTCCACCTGCCTGTCCTCGCACAGCAAAGCAGAACAGAGTCGACTCTTCTGTGTTGTCTTCCATCTTGAATTGAGCAAAGCCGGCAGCATGACCTTCGATGGGTTGAGAAACCTTCCTGTCCACTGAGTACAACTGCATTGCTCCCACAACACGGTTTTGCTAGAGAACATGAATCAAAACAAACACATTGAACATTAAATGAAGACGTACAAAGAGTAACTCAAATGCAGAATATATATCACCACTTATGATGAGATTAAATTATTCTTTTAAACTACACTAACTGCAAGTAATCAACTTTACAATGCGTTCACTGGAGATGTATTAGAATTTTTTAAGGTGAAAAACAAAAACAAACAAAAAAAAACCCCACCAATTTGAATTCTCCATTCTTCTTTACCGAGCGAATTTTAACAAAGTCTATTTACAGTACCAGTGGTTCTTAGCCCTCTTAAAGCTTCAAAACCTCAACAGTTTCTTATACGCATTCACCGAACCCTATTATAGTTGGAAAAGAAAAACTAAACCCTATTTTCCAGCTTCAAGGCATGTCGTTTTTCTCTTAGATCCGTGACTACTTAAGCAAAGATGTATCAACTTTTGTCTTCTATTCTGTCACTGATGGTGTCATTTGAAAGCGGAATTAGGGATAATTTACCTTCGGCTGCTCTTCAGCAGCTGGCTTTACAAGTGTTTCACTAATGGTGAATGGCTTGCCCTGCTTTGCAATCATTTACACAACTTCAAATCATGCTGTGAGGATTGCTTTCTTAATATTTACAAATCCAAGAGTAGGCAGAGGGGCCTTATCAAATAATACACATCTCAACAGAGCTTCTTAAAGTGTTTAGTTTTGCCGGTGCAGGTTCAGAGTTGCTCAACTTGGCATTGCAAATCATGCAGATAGGATGCACTCTCATCCAAATCCGTGATAAATAAGAATCCATACTGAACATATTTGTTTGCCCGAAATAGTATGGATTGAAATATGAGGAATGTAACTGCATGAAGTACTATGATAAGATTAACACGTTGTATCAATCCCGAGGGCGCTAAATTTTGCGCAGCACTGACTGGCCAAGCAATGTCACGAGTTCATCTGCAGCCAGTGATGGTGAAGTGGGGAATGTCATCGTGTATCGACATGATAGATCGGTGTGTCTAGACTTTCCCGGCGGAGGTTCGACCGAACCCATGAAACGGACCCATCGAACTCCCAGATTTCGATCGAACCCAGGTTGAGAACCATTGTTATATACAGAATGGCAACACAGATTTTTAGTTTTTCTGTAAAAGCTGATGACCACACAGATGGTACCTGTGCTGAAATGCCTATTAGCAGTAACCATTTCTGTTTGGCGTCAGTGCGGTAGTTGATGATCTGGCAGCCTGCCAGACTGGAATGACGGTCGAAGACTTTGATTGGCTGAGAGTCGCCTTCCATGCTCCAATGGTAGACTGCGTTGTCTGTGACCAAGGCGACGGTGTTGAGGGAGATCCACTTCCAGAAAGTTACATCATCGGTCATCGTGTGAGCCTTCATCTTGCTCTTCATTTCAATGTTGAAGATCTGCAGTGTCTTGGCCGCTGAAAGTATTGAGGTCAATGTTAACAGTACTCTTTTTTTTCAATTGGGTATGTTGTAAACATAAAATGGAGTCATCTAGGCTAGGGCTGCATGATTAACCGATGATGGCGTTATTTTTTCAATCTACAGTGAACTTTTACCCAGGGGCCTGTTTTGGGGGTGCTGCTCAAGCACCCCCAAATTTAACCCAAGCTCCCTTTAAAATTATATCATTTTCCATCCTAATAAAGAACAGCATACACTTGTGTATGATGAACAATTCTAGATAACAAATAAAAAAAGGAAAACAAAACAAAATGTGGACAACGCAGTGTCGGAAATACTCCACTACCTTGAAATAGTTCCGTCCATTTAATTCCTAGCACTGCCCTGGAGCTTGGTCCGGGTAAAACTGGGTCAAATCAGGTTTTCCACAAGAAAAACTTCAATTAAAAAAATTCCAGTATTCTTAAATATATTCTTAATTTTTCTACACAAAAATAATTAAAAAACAGTAAGAATTAAGGTGAAACAATAAATAAATTAGTGTGAAAAGGTAAAAATGTATTGGTAATTTGCATGGGCTTTACTTACATGAAAGGGACAATGTGTATTATTTAACCACTAGATGTTGCTGTATTGTCTAGTGCAACCAAAATGGCTGCAAGAAATAACAACTATAGAGACTCAGAGAAACCAAAATACAAATTTTCTTGCCCAGCCTTCTTTGAGCCTTGTTTTAAGTTACCCTTTCACAGCAAAATGGCTGACAAATAGCTTATGTTATGTAAGATAAATGCAACAATAAATAAAAATGATGCAAGTTTACGTAATTGTAATTTGAAAAATATTTTAAAAATTGTTATTTTTAAGCATTGATTTTTTTTCTACTACTAGGAGGTGCTAAATAATGTAACTGTGCCTTAAAACTCTCATATTACAATAGGCGCGTCAAACGATCACCCCGCAGGCCACAATTGGTCCCAAGTTTCTCACAAAATTCTATGGGAAACACTGCTCACTATGATTAGACAAAAAAATACAACAGAAAATGCACTTTTCTTTTACAATCGAAAACTGCTTAGAAATTGCAATACTGGTCTAAAAAATCACAATTAGTTTGTGTCCAAAATCGTGCAGCCCTAATCTAGACTATCACAAATCAACCACAGAAGACAATGGGAGGAGGTGGGTGGGGTGGGGTGTATAATACTATTTGGGGATACCAAATTCCAGTTGTTAGATGGGTAGTTGGGGTTTGCTTTCAGTGACAGGAAAGCAATTTACAACAAAGCAGCGTCAAATCAAGAGGCAAGACCGACAAAAGGGCAACCATATCGTGGTGGATCTGCATTCAGTCCATTGACGAAAGATCATTCAAGGCTCAATATGCAAAACATAGGATGATGATGAAGACATAAATTCTGCTTTATGGCTTTTCCCGACAAAAGGCCTGCTTACTTGTAGGTCCCACTAAATACAGTATTTTTTTTTTAATGTTCCTGCAGTTGCTTCTTTGACCACATTTAACTCACATGGAAGTTTATTTTGTTTTCTGTATAGTAGGGCTGGCCAATACATCAAATTAATTTGATCAATTCTTCATATTAAACGTAAACTATTTAAAATAATGGCTACATTCTAAAAATCTAGGGTATGAATTTAAGAGTTTGAACAAGTCAAAACTGCTGATTATTACTGGCTATTAAACAACTCATGAGTCATGTAAAAACGGTTTTACAATAATTGATTCATATTTGAAAATGTAGTACAACCGAATTTGAAGCCTTACATGAAGTCAAACTGAAGATGGCAGTGAAAACCAATTGTTCTTTAGTAAAATGTACCAATTCTGCGGATAAGCATAAATTAAATCACAAATAGGAAGACTGTAGTCTCAAACTAGACAGATGCCTTCTACACAGAGTTAAGATTTATTCTTTTACTATAACAACTTGGGGCTTATGTTTTTTATAATTATTGGAAATGGCAATCTGATTTAAATAAACATACAAGTTGTGTGCATCTTAACGTCTAGGGCCAATGAGGTTTTTCAACATACAGTTTATCTTTGCAAGTGGAACAAGACTATATTTCAAGCAAGCAAGTGGTAAGAAAGGAAAAGCAATTTGTTTTTTTTTTTCAACATTGCAAAAAACAATAAAAAAAACATGAATCATGCACTATAACCTTCTTCAATTAGCATCAAAACAAACTGCTTTTTATTCTGTGTAAATTTCTCCATATTACAATAACTACCGCATCTGTTGAGCCATAGGACTTCTTTTTACATTTTGTTTTAAATATTACTTTTTAAACATTCCAATGATCAATTAGTTTGATTTGAAGTCGATTGATTAAGGAGCTCCATCTACACAACAAAATCTTACAGAAAACACAAAGGAGAATGATATTCTAAAATGAAGGATGCTGGAACAGGTATAGAGTGAATGACGATTTGTGAGACGGGACTACAGAGCACACAGAAAAATGCAACACTAACCAATAATTATAATTGAGATCTAATGTGTTCTTTGAGAAAATAAGCAGTTTGTTGACCCAGAGATTTGCAACATGCACATCATTTACATAAATCATCAAAACTGGGCTGTATTGAAATGTTGTGTTTGAAATCACTCCAAATTTTGGGAGGTCTTTAGTGACTTGAAAAGCGCTATATAAATGCAGACCATTTTACCATTATCTCATACTACTGTGCTTCTCTCTACTAGCCAAGTAAAAATGGATATCTATGGCCGTTAATGGCACTGAATGTGTTCATGGAGAAACCAGGTCAATTTTTGGGGGTTACAATATCACGAAAGAAAGTTGTGTTATAAGAAACTTGGTATTCTAACAGTGTTAGTATTATGTTTGGGGAATATTAATTAAGCAATAAAAGCCACCACTTTTGATTTATCTTAGAAGGTTGCCGTTTTGTCTTGCGTTGCCACTTGCTGTTGACTGCAATTGGCATTAGTGTCCCGGGGGTTTTGGTCCAGTTTGCAATTTTAATGAAATCATATTATGAAATTTGTTTAACATGCTCATGGAAAATTGTTACTATGTTTTGGCTTTTAAACATTCCACTATGATAAGGATGAAATCTAGTCATGATAACTTAGTGCAAGGTGTAAGTTTTGGTTTCACAAAATGTAAAATGTATTGAAAAGAACACAACTGTATGCCGTATAAGTACAAACTATCAATCATTTGGAATTTATCTCTATTGAAAATAAAGACAGAGTTGGGGTGCTGGGGGGTAAATTAACACTTGATATTTGTGCATCAAATTATTTAAGAGACACTGCTGTTGATTGCCAGACCAACGCCTCCTTGAAATTCACTATATATTCTATTATATTATACTATATATGTACATAATGGGTATTGAAGTGCTATTTACCTGAATACAATTTAAATGTGAATGTCCCTGATGAGAAATACAGCTGGATAAAAAAATAACACTAAAAGTGCCATTGACACACTACTACTTATATTTCAAATGCTAGAATTGTGCTTTCAACTCAAGCATTCAATGTAACTATGGCCAGTCTTGTGCATTTGTGTAAAGACAAGTGCATACAAAAATACACTTTGACAATTCATGATTTGCAAAATTCAACTCACCGTCTGCAAACATAAGAAAGCATTAAGGAAATGAAAAAGAGCAAAAACAAAAATAGACAAAGCGTTCATGATAGAATGACTTTTTCTTACCATCACTTTAACTAAATAGTAGCATATTGTAAATTTACAACAATAAAACTACACATAAAAGTATGTGTCCGGACAAACAAATGAGGTGGCCTATATGTGAACATCAAAATGGCTGACGACAGTTAACTACACAAATTACTAGTTTGTACAGGAAAAAATCATTAACTACAAACTTTAAATTTGGATGCAAGTTCATCAAACTTCAGTATAAGATCATCTCCCATTATACATGCAATCACTTACCTTTAAGGGCAATAACTTTGCTGGCAGGGTTCATGATGGCGCTGTCTGCAGAAATGGGTCTGCGGATGGGGTTGTTGGGATCGGCCATGTCAATAATGACAACCTGAGCCTGCTCACCCACCTTCTCTCTTATACAGATGAACTTATCGGACTCCATAGTCAGAGTGCTGAACCCTATGTTGGCCGGATTAATGCCCAGGTTCTGGAGCTGTAATATGAGGAGTTTGTTTAAATGAAATGGGGAAAAAAAAGCCCCAGTAACAAAAGTAAGAGTATAAAATTACAAATACAAATTTGATCTTTGTATTTGGATACTTTGATTCTGAGGGTAGACGTGTTGATTAAGTCAGTTTCCTAAAGAACACATTCTCGTTGCATGTGTTTTAGAGGCATGCAACGTGAATTGCAGACATACATTTCATAATACTGCATGCACAAAATTCTGCAAATATTGACCGAAACCAGATCACAGCATACTGTAATAATCATGGAGTGTTTTTGTACCATCAAGTGCAAGTGTCCCGTTTATACAAAATATAACAATAGAAATTTGGATGGAAAACGTCTTATAGTCTGATTCATTCATTTACAGGTTCTGTACGGAATTTGGAACTTTTTTACGCGCTGCCGCCATCTCCTAGCTTGTAACATCATGGCAGCCTCTACAAATATATGCATTTCTTTGACATGCTAGAATAATTCTTTTTCATCTTTGTTGGAGTTAGGTTTGCCGTTTGCACTGTACTTGAAACAGACCTCTTCTTATTTTCACCAGGGACGAACATGAATTCCTTCACCAGTTTAGGGGAAACCATTGCCATTTTTTTGCAATGATAATGTATATATTTTGGGAGAGGGGAGGGCGGTATTTAATATTCGGTCAATTACGTTTTAATCTTCAAAATGTAATACCACATGCTAGGGATGGGCCAAACAGCCATAAAATAAAACAATTACTTTGCGAGTTAACCTGAACGAAATGTTACTCAACAAAACATATATCCTGTGGGGAAAAAAATCTGACCTCATCGATTTTAAGTACTATCAGTTCTGGACTACAAGCTGCGACTTTTGTCACATGCTTTCAACCCTGCAGTTTATGTAATGATGCGGCTAATTACAGTCACGGTCTTGTTCCAAGGACAGACTGAGGAGATAATTTCTTCCTCCTGCTATGAGGCTCTTTAACTCCACCCGGGGAGTAAAAGCCCACATTAAACCTCACCCCCACATTTGCATATTACCCTATTTTTATTGCAGTGTGTATTTTCCATAGCACTATAAAAATACTCTATGTCAACACGTTATATTGGTTATTTTTGTATTCTATATATTTTTTTTTTTTTTTCAACACAAGGATACTGCTGAAAGTGTGAATTTCCCTACGCGATGAATAAAGTATCTATATATCTATCTATCTATCTATCTATCTAATTAATGCAATTTTTTTCTAATTGTCCGCCAAGAGCGCCCAGGCAGAGTGAGACAGGTGGAATACATGTGTCCAGAATTATGCATTTCAGTGAGTGGTACAGAAAATGTACTGGGCGCGGCTTATAATCAGCTGCGCCCTATAGTCCGGAATTTTCAGTATTTAGAAACAGTTAATGCTGTCTTAAAATGTTGCACATATTTAACGAAACCTAGCTTGAGCAATAAATGATCAGCGTCTATAACTTGCTTAAATGCCACAGTTCAATGGTTAGTTACTATTGATATGTTATTAAGGTTTGCTGTTTTGCCTTTAATTGCCAATTGCCCTTGACCGTAAATGGCATTAGTGTCTAAGACCTTGGTTAATGAACATGACATCTCACTTTTTACCAAGGAAACTTAGCGGTTTTAACTCATTTGATATTAAAAATTATTTTACACGCTCATGGGCAAATGTTCTGATGTTTTATTGTTCTTTCAACGGAGCTGTACATAATTTGGAACTTTGTTACTCTCTGCCACCACCTTCAGGGCTGTGTTATCATTGCAACCTCAGCCAGCTCATCATGATGCGTGTGCAAGTATATGTATTTCTTTGACACGCTAAAATAAACTCTTTTTTTCCATCTTCCTTGGAGTTTAAATTGGCGTTTGAACTTTACTTGAAGCAGATCTTTTCTTACTTTCACCATTATCATGCTACACAATTTTGGTTTCACAAAATGCATAGTAAAAAACTCTACACAAAAACACTAATTATTTGCAGTATTAGCAAAACTGATCAATGAGTTAATTGATCAACAAATTGAGTAATTTAAATTGAATTCCATCTCTCGATTTCGAGATTAACCCTTGTGTTGTTCTCATTTTAATGACCATTATTACTCTTTAATATACAGCGTACTTGGAGATGTGAATAAAATCATTTATACTACTTTTGGGACCAATCTAAAAATATTTGTGAGATTTAAGGTGAAATAAAATATAATTTAGAGGATTTTCTTCAGGCAGCACAGCGGTGCAGTTGTTAGCGTGTGTGCAGCACAGTTCTGAAGTCTTGAGATCAAACCTCCTGTGTGGAGTTTGCATGTTCTCCCCGCGCTTGCGTGGGTTTTCTCCCACATTCCAAAAACATGCATGTCAGGTTAATTGGCCGGTTCAAATTGTCCCTAGGTGTGAATGAGCAAGCAAATTGTCTGTCCCTGTGTGCCCTGCGACTGGCTGGAAACCAGTTCAGGGTGTCCTCTCCCCACTGCCCGAAGATAGCTTGGATGGGCTCCAGCACCCCCGCGACCCTACTGAGGATAAGCGGTGCAGATAATGGATGGGTGGATTTTCTTCATGGTTTTTAACTGAACAGTGGCGGGTCAATTTGATCCGAAGATAACAGGAGAGTTAGTCTATAATTTTTTTTTGCTTTTCTGAATCGTCGATTTTTAAAAAGATGAAAAGATTTATCGACATTCAACGACTTCAGCAAAAAAATAAAATAAAATACAATTAGATTGTAGAGTCCGTATGGGCTGATGATTCGTTCTTTACTCATCCTCGCTGTCACGTCAAGATTTTGAGATCCCGTTAATTAACATGAACCTAGAGAAATCCCTAAATTCGTTCATGTTCGAATTGTTTGCTGTGAATAAAGTATTTTTAAACGAAGGTGCGATTGTACAGTATGACGTGACTCTAGCATCCTTCGGGACACTTTAATGTCGGTATGAGCCGACGTTATAAATAAATAAATTGCACAGTGCAAAAACATTTTGGCGAAACAATTAAGAGCAAACGAGTTGTTTAATAAAGACTATTGTGGTTTTCGGTAGTGTCCAAAACAGTGTCAAAATCGATTTGTCATCGGCAAAATGAATGAGATGCTAGCTTTTTAGGCTAGTTGCTAGCTGATGCTAAACGGGGGAGGGGAGGTCATTCATTTGCTGCGGGTATTGACGTTAGCTCAGCTAGCGAGCTGTCATAGAACTCCGTGATGAGAAACTCGGAATTTAAACCAGTCGCGCACTCTGAGTGACAACATATACACGTACCTGTAAATGCTCCTGGAAACGAATGGGCAAAATTTGCGACATGGTGTTTTCCTCGGTGTTCGCCAGATTGCTGACTTGTTTGCCGCCGTGCTAGCTAGCAGCACAGCGTTAGCTTACGACCTCCTTGGCTACGTGTAGGTCGGAGAGACAACGACGCGATCAAACTGCTCCTTGGAGTGCAATTCAATCGTTTCGGTCTTTAAGATGTTCAAAGTATCCGATTTGGGTTACTGCCTTCCGCCCAGCAAGATGGAAAACGGCTGTGGCCACGGCTGATCTCCTGTCCAAAATCCGCAATGGCGGCGGAAACGATTTTGAGTGGCTTCCCGATCCGGAAGCATCAGTCAGTTCTAAACGGACAGTGGCTGCAGAACTGTGATCAATATTAAATTTTCATATTATAATTGCAATATGATCACTACTATTGTTTCGTTTTTTTACGTGCAGCTCATTCCAAAAAGTGTCCAAGTTAGCATTTCAAATTCAATAAAATGTCTGGTCTGGCTTATATATTATATAAAACGCAGTTCATGCATATCATCAATTAGCTTGGCACGATTTCACTTCAGTGAGCATCGTAAACACCAGGCTCATTTAAGGGACAGTGCGTATTATCAGTAATAAACGAACACTGGCTGCAGAACTGTGATCAATATTACATTTTCATTGTACAATTGCAATACGATCACAAATATTGTTTCGGTTTTTTTTTTTTTTTACAATTCAGCCTTCGCTCTGAAAATGCAGGTCTACTAGTGATCCCAAGAGCCAAGAAGAAATCAGCTGGTTCCAGAGCGTTCTCCATTCGACCCCGGTGCCGTGGAATGCTCTTCCCCCTGAGATTCGATCCGCAACCTCAGTGAAAATGTTTAAATCCCAACATAAAACAACACTTTTATTCTATTGTATATGAATAACCTATATTTTATGTTGACAATATCTATCTGTGTATTATTTGCCCTCAGGAGATGGTGTCATAATAGTCTGTGGTTTGCAATAATCTGTGGTCTGTGCAGCCCTTTGAGACTCTGTGATTAAGGGCTATACAAATAAACATCCATCTATCCATAAACATGACTTGAGTTATTATCTGACCTTTTACATGTAGCTGTTTAGGACAGGAGGAGGTTGGGTCAAATGGTGTTTACACCCCCATAAATGACATCATTTTTGAAATGTTCCTATATTAAATACAATTTCGAAAAAGAAAGTCAAGAATGTATATGAAAACCAAACAATCAGTTATACATTAATCTCGAATAAGCTAGGGCTGCACTTAAAGAGACATCGTGTATTAGTCAGTGTCTCCCAGTGGTTAAAAAATGTCCTTCATTAAAGAAAATAACATTTTTGATTAAAGACTTTTGTTTTCACTGTAAAGGACATATTTGTACTTTTTACACAACTCAATTGAAAATGTAAATACTTTTTTTCCCCCTAAAGTTGGGACTTACATAGGAAAAGTCATAACCTAAAAAGAATATTGTTTAGGGTGACTTTTTTTCTGGGTTTTAACAAACAGTAGAGGGTATTTTCGACCAGAGGACTACCAGAGTTAAATTAGCAAGAATACGTATAAAAATGCTTGTTTTTTAATGTACACAGGTCGAAATAAAAAAAATATCTTTTACTACATGAGCCTCATCAAAAGGGAGCTGACATAAAATCTTGCTGCTACGGTTACCCCAAAAACACAGCAAATGGCTGGAAATAAAATAGAATGCCCTATGGTTACTTCAATTGCCCGCTAGTTACCTTTTTGTGAATCTTTTTGAATTTGTTTTCAGTTCCACAACAGAATAATACATCTCATCTTATTGGCTGGACCTCTTATCCTCAGTAGGGTCGCGGGGGTGCTGGAGCCCATCCCAGCAATCATCGGGCAGTGGACACCCTGAACTGGTTGCCAGCCAATCACAGGGCACACAGGGACAGACAACTCGCTCGCTCATTCACACCTAGGGACAATTTGGACCGGCCACTCCACCTGAAATGCATGTCTTTGGAATGTGGGAAGAAACCGGAGTGTATTTGAACCCACACAGGTTCCCAAGACCTTAGAACTGTGCCGCACACGCGCTAACCACTGCCCCGCCGTGCTGCCCAGAATAATACATGTATTGGTCAAATAATACACTGTCCCATTATCTTTAGTAAAGCGGGGGCCTCGAACTATCATCCTGAGGGCTGTAATTGGTCCCCAGGCTGAAACATAGTGTCCACAGGCACAAGATAACCCTTTAGAGCACCTGTATAGCCTGCAGACTGGTTTTGAAAAAAGCTTACCAGTGATTGGTCATAGTGCAGTTCTAGGAAGTTTGATACCTAACTGGTATGAGAAACTTAGTGTTTTTTGAACAGTGTTTAAGTTTTTGACTGCTTCTAACATTTACCAATATAGTAATAACAAGTTGCTATCAAAGAAATATTTAAAACTTGTAGCCCTTCGCAATTATCAGTAACAAAAAAAGTAACTCGGGTTCAAAAAGGTTGACAGCCCTTGATGTAGTACAACCAAAATCAAGTACTAAAAAGCACAAGGAAGAATACAAACTACAGCGAATCAGTGACCAAAACATTTTTACTGTTAATTTTTTGCCAACGATTTTTGTTTAAAGTTTGACCATAGCAACAAGATGGTAATGTATTATGTCAACTCCCTCTAGGCATAGCCCCCGTTATGTAAAATGAATGCTAATTTCTCAACCTGTGACTATTTTACAAAATGCAATTATATGGTGGGTCATGCATTTTTGCTTATTTAAATCTACATATTTTTAATGATTTTTATACCACTAATAGGCACTAGAAACATACTGTCTCTTTAAAGGTCATTTGATACTTTTTGGGGGATACGTTGGGAAATTAAATGTGAATCAACCAGAATTTAACTGTTCCCAAAAGCAGTGTCAAATAGCGTCTGCATCTTTTATGTCGGGTGTACAACTTACAACACGACTCCGCCCGGGTGGCCGACAACTTTTTCAAGGGAAAAAAAAAATAAAAATAAAAATTCAAATCAAACGTTTGCTTTATTCCGATTCCGAAATCTTCGTTCGGTTTGGAAATTTTGGTTGGTTTGGGAATATGCATGCTCTGCAGCCAATCAGCCTGCATCGAATAACTTCGTGCTTCTGGACTTTCCTGAGCCTTATGACGTTGTGCATTTGCATATCATTTTCCAAAGTAGACGCACAGAGAACACAAGAAAAAAGTATAAGTGGTTAGAATCAAGCCAAGAAATATTCAAAAGAAGCTAACAAAATGTTTGACGCTACAAAACGTAAACCTACATTAAAAGCATCGTGGAAAAGAGTTCAGCAGACGCAACGCAAAGATTGCATGAATGAAGATGAGTAAATACAGGTACATATTGATGGCAGATGGAAAGCAGCAATGTCATATACATGCAATGAAAGTTAAGTAGATTTATAATAAACTTAATTTTAAAGTGTTGTTCTGCTATATATTCTGATTATCAATCCTTAATAGTTTGCAACAATGTGTTTTTTTTGCGATTAGTTTGAAACTGAAAAACGGGGCAGGCAACTTTATGGCTGAAAAGTTGCCTGCCCTGGTGTCCGGTAACTTTTTGTTATGAGTTTCAGACACTGCCAAAAGCACGATCTAAATAAATGTACTTAAACACAAAGCGAAAAAAGACAACTCGAGACAAGAGAAATGCATTTCAAGAAGCAGCTGTATTCGACTATAAAGGAATTTCTAATCCAGTGTCTCTAAGCCGTTTTTATTTCAGTGTAAAAAGCCTGGATTCTATTAGAAAAAGAAGCCTCAAACCCAAAATAGCATCTCATAAGAAAATCGATCATCAACAAAAAAAAAAAAAAAAAATCCCCATTCACCATTCATTTTAATTAAAATAGAAAAAAAAGTTCATTTGCGCTAACATTTTCCCTCAAAACAAATATATATTTATCCATATATATATATATATACGTATTTATATTCATTCTCAAGGCAGGTGGTCACGGCCAAATTAATTGACCTATTTATGGCCATATTTTCAAAAACAAAAAAGTAGAAAATAAAGCTAAGAATTGAAAATAACCAGTAGTAGTATAGTCCACCACACTGGCCAACAACACATATTTCATTTCACCTGTGAGGGGGGGAGGTCAAGGCAGTGTGGCACGTGCTCACACTTGACTCTGAACAAGTGCAATGCGAAGAAAATACATTACTCACAAATCATAAAACAACACTTTCTAGTTCACAGCATTCCGGTTGTCCATCGGCATCCATTTGCTCGTTTTTTTTTTTATATCTTTCTGCAGCAGTAAGTCTTTGTTCTGTGCCTGGAGTTGCTGCTCTTTAGAGGAAAGACAGCAGTCAGGGACTTCAGTTTTCTGCTCTCTCCCCAATTACTGGTTTGCGGTCTTTAGTTACATTAACAAAAATAAACAAAAGTGGATGTCTGATCATAGACTGTTTCTAGCCATTTCTGATGCTTTGGGAAGCGGGACAAGTGGAGTAATAAAATCCAAATGTTCTACAGTCTGGCTATTACAGTAAAAATGTGGCAAATACCTTATCCCTGAATACTGCTTTATCAGTACGTGTGTCAAGACGCAGTAGCAGAATGATTCCGGATATGAAGATTAAAAATGATGACAAATCAGTGTTGTGGCTGCAGCTGTGAACTGATTCGCATCAAGGACCCACTCGGAGAGCACATAGAAGAGACAGGATCACCATACGAGTGAGTGATCTTTGAACAGTTTGGATGGCGGCCTGAGGAAGTTCCCTGGGTAACCAATTACATGAAAATACCTTGGCATGGTGACGTGAAAGCATTGATTGTGGTAAACAGAAAAAAAAGACAATATGAAATCCCTGGGCTACATTGAGGGCGCAGTGGAGCAAAGGTCCCAGCAAGCCTCCATGATCACAATGCTCTGCTACACAAGGCGTGCGCCAAAGCTATGTGCTTCTCTTTTGCAGCTCCTGAACAAAGGCTGTAAAGTACAAGAGAACGACAATCAGGGCGATTGCATTTATTAGTCAGGCTCAATTCACAGCAAATGCATAATTTATGCTGGGCTAATAACCAAATAAAGATGAAATTGAACTTTGTCTAATTTTGTATTGTTGCGGTTACTTGTTCCAAGCTGAATAAAAACAAACCACCTATTCAGAATTCCATGCTTGTCCTACTTGTACTTGAAATATCAGAAAAGATCTTAACTATGCAAAACGTGAATTTTTTTTTTAAAGGGATAACCAAATTCTAAAACAAAAAATATATTAAAAACGGTTCATTTTTTTGCATAATATATATCCATCCATCCCATATATCATTTATAGATCATTGGTATATTCTTATTATTTTCTGAGATAAAGCATTTTGAAGATCTCGTCTTTGACTTCCTGAGGTGTGACGTCAAGTGAAGCACACCAGGACCTTAGCAAGCCAGTCACCATATTGGTTTACATGTTTATTAGTCAAAAGGCTTTGAGTTTTTTTAGGCAAAGTTCTGTTTTGTGGAGAATCCCTAGGCATTGTGTCACAGGTGGGTGAAGCCTTGGTAAAACAAATGGCGAGCAGCAAAAATGACACACAGAGAGCTTGTAGGAACTAAATCAACCGGGCACGACAGGCTAGCCGGCTGCTAAAACGGGAAGGTACGGCAGCTGACCAAAAACATGCAGTAAGCAGCCAGGATAACCAGGAGCCAAAAAAAACAAAAAAAACCAATAACTTCAACACACGAATCAAGTCGGGGAAAAAGCATTTAGCACGGCAGGCTAGCCAGCCAGTCAACTGCTAACGGGGCTAACCTGGAAACCCTCAGTATCTGGACAATATTATCGTTATATTAATTGCATCACACGTGTCGAAAAACACGAGAGGAAAAGTCACAATCACATACTGTACCTAAAAAGAAGGCGGAGGCAAAAAGGGAACGCAGGTTGTACACGACAACAGATAAATTTACCCGACAAATCTTTTGATAATCAAAGCAGGCAACTCGGACAAAACAGTCAAAAGTCCCTCAGCGGCACGGTAAGCAAAGTTGAAATTACTCAGAGCAAAAATGAGCACTATGCATTTGCTGATTACTACAATCGCTGTCTGTTATTCAACGGGACCCACCATTGTTTTGACTCCTTGTTGTCTTCCGGTGACGTCACAGCTCGAAAGGATATTAGGCCAAACTGTCTACTTTAAGAATTAATTTCCCGAGATCCGTGGCACGTAAAAAGATATTTGCAAGATTGTGGGGAGGAACACTGTATGCTCTGTGCCTAATTGAAAGAGGAAAAAATGGTAATTTGTAATCCCTTTAAAGGTGGCATATGTCGCTGGAGCTGTCCTTAAAAAGTTGAAAGAATATTTTCTCCTTTAAGTATGTGTTAACAATGCCCAACTAAGTTCAAAGAGCTTTTATGATTTATTTTGAACCACGCGTATCTGCTTTTATCTTTTAGTAAAGCTGTTTGGGATGGAGGACATTAAGGAGTAGAAATGGCGGGAAAGGGGTAAGGTGGAAAGCGTAGGTAAATTGTGAAAATAAGAAAATATTGATTTCAAGTACAGCCCAAACGCAAACCCAAAACAAGAAGGATGAAAAAAATAAGGGGTTAAATTCAAGCGTGTCTAAGAAATGCCAAACTTAACATAAGGAACTTGACAGAGGCGGCAATGATAACACAAGCCGGGAAATGACAACAGCGAATAAAACAAGTTCAGAATTCCGTACAGGTCCTTTAGATAATCGTCCAAGCCGACATCAAACATTCAAATTATAAAAATTCTCATATGACTTAGTAAATGCATTGAAAATGAATAAATGAAAGGCACAGATGATAATGTTGAATAGCGTTAAATCCCCAACTATACACCCAGTTACTAATAGAAGTTTTGTATGCTCAATATTAGTGTTCCATCAAAATTAGAATTCTCACCTCTGATGATGTCCTCCTTAACTTTTTGAAGTTCTTTCCGCACTTCCTCGAGTATTTCCTGTTTGAAAAAAAAAAGCCAAAACCTTTCAATATATTTAAGGGACAAAGAGAGTACAACGAGGTGGGTTGGAGAAGCAGGCGGAACAATGCTCCCAAATCACATTACCTGTTTCATTTTTTCTAAATCCGAGTCATCTAATCCAACCGTGTCGTTACTGTTGTTTACAGACTTCACCCTGTACAATGACAAATGCAAACAAATTGTGTTTTTGTTGAAAAAGAAAACACTCATCAACTGAAGACTGAAAGAGAGGTGGACTGCACACATAATGTGTCAGTCACAAATAACTTAACCAGATTTGTAAAATTTGTAGATAGTTGAGAACTACCAATACATGATCATATTTGTCAAAAATGTAAAATCAATCCACAACATGTCAACCGCCTTCACAACTAGTAACATAACCATAAGGGGGCAGCAAAGCCTAAAAAGGTCTTATAAAAACAACACAATAATTCATGCCATGGAGTTCCATAGCAAACACAAAGCGCATTCTTGTGTGCTCTATCAGCCACAAGCAGGGTTGCCATTTGAGCAAAAAGCAAAGAGAGTGAAGGTCACAGAGGATGGAATAGAATGTATACCTGGAACTTTGGGACAATGAGGTGGCGGAGTCCATGCTCTTGGGGATTGAATTATTCCTGTTAGTGAAACATACACTCTCCTCTTAGAATGAAAATGGTGGACATTCACTTATTACAGCATACTTGGAGAATGTAGCAAAAAGCATTCCCATGTTTGTGACTAGGCATGCACTGATGGAGGACAACCGTAAATTAAGTACAAACACACAAGGCTTGTGCAAGAATGAATGCAAATGACAGCCTGCCAGGGAATTTAACACATGGACCACTAATTAATTACCTGGGAATTGTGGATGACGATTTCTCCCAAGGTCTTCTTGTGATCTCTGTGACAAAAATGAGTAATGAAAATTACAAAAATAAATGAAAGCACAGTGTAAGAAATCTTAGTTTCTCACCACTTTGACCTTGAGGCTCAGTATCCTCCTGTGGCGAAAAAACAAACAAACACCTGTTAAGAGTGAGTCATTCTGCAGCGGAATATGGTGCAAGAATGTCCAATTGTGTAAAGACTAATTTTGAGTCAAGGGCTCCTTTAGTGTCTTTGGTTTAATGAGCAACCACATACATTGTCGTTTGTCTTCAAAGGTACTTTTTCTCCTGTGTCAGCCGCTTTTCTCCTATAACAAAAACAAAATTAAATTTTAACTTAAAACTCAGTTTACGCTATTTAACTGAACCAAACAAAAACTAACTGAGTTGGAATAAAACACATTCCAGCACATTGGAATAAGGAATTTTTGGGGCTTTGGCTTTCAACTACCTTCGGGCCAAGATAGCACTCATTTCACCCATCAGGTCACCACCTCCACCGATAGACGAATTGCTGCTGCGGCTGGCGTCTGCTCTGCCCATTGGAGCTCCAGTAGATCCTTCTTCCTGCTGTGGGTAGAAAACGATAGGATTATTCTTAGTACAATACATTCTCTGAGGACTCAAATTGCAACTCGAGACACTTTGATGCCATCAACAGGTTGCGAGAGGAAAATATAAATGAACGATAAAAGGAAGGAGTATCAGCTTGTTCCATTCAAAAGGTTGAAAGTCAAAAAGTGAAAACACAGTACTTGGTTGTTTACAATTTTGGAAAACTATTCTAAAAATGCTTCTGAATAGGGATGGCTAGGCAGCGTTCGGGACTCTGTGCCAACGTCAGCCTTTTTGAGGCATCTGTAATACAAATGGTTATGGACTGTGCATTTCATTGACTATTTAACACTCTGAAACCTAAAATTAAAGGAATGGAAAATTTCCATCAAATGCCATATTGATAAAATATTCCGTATTTTGTAATCTTCAGGTCCTATATGAGTGAGATATTTTACTGTTTGAAAGTAGAAAAGAATTGCTTTTGTAGCCACTAAGATCAAATTTGGAGCCGAATACAAAAACACCCAAATAAATCTGTCACGAGCAGTATTGGGAGTAGCACGTTACAAAGGAACGCGTTCGTGGAGCACAATTACTTTTCTCGGTTATAAGTACTGTCACAAATTATAGAAACATTCTGTAACTCAACTGTCGAAATTGTCGGCTGTTCCAAATTCGCTCAGAAAGTTATATCCAAACCCTCAATACGCCAGTTTATACAAAACTGAAACAATGTTTAAGTGAGTTGGCTGTATTTCTATCTACCTACAAAATACAACTGAATGCCGTTACGGCGGCGCCGACTTAAGCACAGAGTACGAGACGCGTGATTTCTCCCTACCCTATATATTTCACATCTAAACCTTATTTACAACTCTAAAATAAAATACTGAAATCGGGGGGAGTTTCTATGCACATATTTAGTTGTGAGTGAAAGGACTAAATGGATATGGAGTGTCCCGGCTGCGTTAGTTTGCAAGCTCTCAAGATTGCAAAAGCCAAGAAAAATGACGGGTTCACCGCTACCACATGTTGGTGTACACATTTTCTTCTATTTTATCACTTATCATTTTACTTTTGAGTGTCAGTAAACTGGGGGCAACATAATTGATGTTTAAATGAAGTAACTAGTACCTGCAACTAGCTCATTTCTTTCAAGAACACACCCTACAGTAGTCACAACTAAAATATACATAAACGTACACCCAAAGAATTCACGACATTGTACTCAGTGCTCTACACTCACTTTAGATAATTTGCGAAGTTTCGCTCCTGCCAAAGCAGCAGCCAAGCCACCACCTGCTGCACTTCCACCTTGGATGATTCCATTTGATGGCAGAGGTGGGGGAGGTGGAGGACCTCCGGATGAGGGTGCGGGGGGAGGTCCGGGAGGTGGCGGAACACTGGTGGCTGGAGGAGGCCCAGGCGGCGGTGGAGGTGCCGGTGGAGGAGCAAAGCCTCCAGGGGCCATGGGTGGAGCAGGTGGAACAGATGCTAAAAAAAAAAACAATATGGAGTTAAAGTCAGTTAAGTCATTAATATGTCAGTAACACCCTGAACAAATGAAACATTTGACAGGGCTTCCACTTTACAATTTTTGGTGTGTAACATTTTACTAACTACTATCAGATAGCAATTTATTTAAAATATACTACAAACCAGGGTGCTGTCACCTTTGCCTAAAACACTGCAAAATCCAAATATGTATAGGTTTTACTCTTGTTCACATATCAATATAGTGGTCCATCTCGATCACTTATTTTTAAGAAAAAACTACTGAAAAAAGGTTGAAAAGATACATAAAATTAACAGTGTGCAATAATACTTGAATCCTTGTTTTTTTGGAGGCTGTGTTGTGTATTTAAGACAAGTCAAACATATAGTAGACAATAAGTTAAGTACATTTGGGCTGGCCGGTTGGAAATTGATTGCTGGGATGCTTTGTTACAGATTGACCTTGTGAGCCGTAGGGAAAAGTCTTCTTTCCATATATTTATTCACTAACACCCTATGTATTAAGTTAATACATGTTAATTGTTAGCTCATGGCTTAACACATCTGCATAGATGATGCATGGCAATATTTGCCTTTATGATGTAATATGTAGAGGCCTTGTTGCAAAGTGGGCTGTTGACAAGACCACAGACTTTCAAAAACATCCCATTGGCAGCACAATGTTACATTTTCACCTGTAACTTTAACATGCATGTTAAAAATGTCGATAAAAATTGTTCATCGCAGCAAGGCTTTAAGGCTAGGACCTTAGCTTGGCCTTTTGGCTGAGAGTAAGAGTCCCGGCTCCTAGGCTTTGTAGCGTATTATGAACTGACCGATAACGGATAATGAATAAAGAAGATAGAACAATAACCCTTAAAAAATCCCCCTTATACTGTTAGAACATGATATAATGAAATTGTGAATGTGTTTAATTGCTGTTAAAAGTGTCAATAAAATTGTTTAAAAAAAAAAAAAATTTAACATGCAACATATTTTTTGTGGTGCTAATATTAATGTCAAATGGTAAACGATTGAGCAACATGGTAGGGGTATGTTAGTATTTCATGCAAACTGGGGCTTTCCGTTTGGATTTTCTCGCCAACCGTAGCAATTTACACCCAATGATGATCTTAACACACACATGAACGAAAAATAAAAATAACTGACTGGGATTATACTGCTGACAATTTTATCTCTTTTTTACCTGCTGAAGCTTGTCTTTCTCTCTCCAATTTCTCCCTTTCCTGGCGCTCTCGCTCTTGCCGCTCCCGTTCTTGCTGTTCCAGTCTCTGCTGCTCCAATCTTCAAACAAATATGTAACTTGTCACTGCTATGTATGCCAGTAATGTTAGTAACACAAGTCAAGTCATGTTTATTTGTATCGTCTTTAATCACAAGAAGTCTCAACACTAAATAGTTATAGTTACAATATTGATGAACTTTGGGGCCTTAAAAAAAAACCACATAATAGAGAAGGTATGCCAGTTGTGAGCATGTAGAGTGCAGTCAAGTGAAATACAATCAGTGATTACAAATTGCTGACACACTTCCCTTAATGTGTTAAAATTATAGTTTACAACTATAGCTCAATCAAAACACTTAACTCTTCACACTATTTTTTTGACGTCTGTTAATTTATTCAAATATTTTAGCATTTTGTACCTTAACATTGGAAAAAAATGATGTATATTGATCAAAAAGCCAATTGGTGAATGGAATGTGCTTTTATAGTGCTTCATCTATACAAAATCCTTTTCAAAGCGCTTTACAAATCCCAACCTTTACTTATGGATGACAACATGGGACTATTTTCTTAGTTTAAAAAGTTTATTATTGAGCACCAGACTTGTCTATGAGTAATGCCAAGGTCGATGTAGTTTGCTTAATCTGTTTGGTATCCGCATTTGTAAACTCACTCCCTTTGTTGCTATCATAATCCAAACAAAGGCATCCTTATTGATAAAATATTTATTGTTTTTACTGCCTAAAAGTTCAGAGAATGTATTTGCTGGCAATCTATTCCTACACGCGTGTATGATCTATCACATCATATATAAATAAGTTTTTGTACAGCACACTGCAGTGGCATAACGTTCTCCACGCATGCCGGAACTTCAACAACGCCATCAATTCTGTGGTACTTCTGTGTTAAAGAAGCTTAAATGTGAATGTGATCCGAAATAATCCAAACAGACGGACTACTATTAATCCTATGATTCCCCAAAGAGATTCAATAAACTATAAGCCAACTAACAGCTATTGTCTTACTTGAAGGAAAATGTTATTTAAAAAAACACTGATGACAACACACTGAAACCAAAGTAAAGACAAACTGAAGACTAAAATAAAGCGCAGTGAAGTTGTGTTCTTAATAAGAACTCCACAGATGGACACTGTGGCCTAATTCATCTGCTTCAGTTCTCCAAATACGTCCTCACCACATCTGGCACTACACAGCTGTATAACGTATGACTGTTGTCATTTAAAACCTCTGCTCCATCGAAAAAGAATAGTGAATGTGACATATTCATTACAACTTAACTATTGTTTCATATTATTCAACTACATTACATTAGTCATGAGGGTGAGTCAATTAAGGCCACAGTTCTTCCAATGTTTTATACTTTTTAGTAAACATTGTTCCGAATACAATTTGTGCACTTGTCAATGTTAAAACCAGTCAGCTCTAACACGAGGTGTCAGAATAACATTGACTCCAATGGAAATCTATTGTGGATTTTTAAGGTTGTAATTGCAGCGCTTTATTTCTTAAGCCACAGCATGGAGGCAAGTAGCAGGACAAACACCAGTTTGACAGGCAGTCTTGCAGGCCAATCACATACCTTTTACTCTAAATGGGATTAGATGTTAATGCCAAGTCCGTGCATAGCAACATAATGCCTTCTATTGGAGGAACAGATAACTTGTCGACAAGCAGGTAGGGCTGATGTTAGCTGTGTCAGCCTTGCTTATTATTTAACCTTTAACCTACAGAGGGTGTCAGAGTTTAGAAGTGTTATTCTAATGCCATTAAATCCCGTTCATATGCTTGATTGTAAAACTACTTTAAAGACTTTTAAATCGTTGTTGGCAAAATTGACTGCTGATTGAGCCCCCCAAAACAAAAACATCAAAGGTGATTGAATTAATTCTTAAAAGATTTTTGAGACCACTATAGAACGGAACACTTATATAGCAGAGCTTCACCTCATTTTCTGGGAGATAAAGGAAAATCTGACTTTGTAATGAACAATAGTAGCAAACAAACATTGAACTCGGCCAAACAAATCAATCTTTAAAAAAATACTTTATATCAATGTCTATTACCGCCTCTGCTGCTCAATCTCTTCAGGAGAAGGACCATTCGACATTGGCCGTGGAAGGGTTGCATATCCTGCCAAAATACAGAAGGAAAAAAACACATTTGAAAAAAAAAAAAAAGATATGCTCAATTTACTACTCTGATGATTTTAAGGGTATAATGGTATATCACTTATTAAGTCCTAAGCAACTGAAGAAGGGTACTCGAAATAAATGTTTTCCATCGATGATTTAGCGGAAATCAGAAATAAACAAATACAGTAACGTTATTTAGTTTATGAGATCCGCGCACTAAAGTTACCAGAAAATGGAAGCGTAAGTAAAGAATAGTAAATGCCAACATTTCACGAACTGGTAAGAACTTTTAAGGGGGTCTAAAATGTAAGTTATAGTATTTTAGAGCCATTTCCCAAAAAACCCGACAACGAGGGTAGCTAACATATGTATAGAAGAACCACAGCCTTCCGGCAACAGGCTAAATTAGCATCCCAGTCTAGACCTAAAGTGGAAGCTACGCCCGAAGAATCATGAATATTTTCTTTCTGCTTGTCTAGTAGTGGGATTCTGATGATTAATGTGTTTTCAGAAAAATAATTTGGCAGCAAAATCTACCATTTAGTTACTTAGCAGGCTACCATAATGAAATTGGCTTGGAGTGAAGATGATGTCTCTCAACTAAGGACGAATCACAACTTTGCTTCAGAAAACGGGTCAAATGTGTGAGGTTGTGACCTCGCTAACTATAAAATAATTTTCAGTAGGCACCAAGTCCCATAGACAGATTATTAAAAATGGATGTATATCGCGTCTTCACTCATATTCTAATAACACAATATGAATCATAATGCCATGTTTAGACTAGGGAAGGCCAACTGTGAAAAAAATAGCAATATTACATAAAAAGCTAACAGAATGATTAGAGAAACAGTTTAAAGACGCCTGAGGTGGTCAGAGCCAGCACCTGCATCTGCCATGGAGTTGAGCACCTCCAGAGCATGTGTCATGCCATTGGCAAAAAGTGCAGCATCCTCCTTGCTGCCAAAGTTGAGCCCCCAAACTTGCCGGGCATCTCGCCATTGATGGAAATTAGGTGTGGCTTGATTGTATTTCAACCCTCTCACAATTGGGCAGTTTATAACAACCTGCACAAAGACAAGAAAACAGTCATCAAAACCCAAAAGTGCTCCAACCGCACATGAAAAGAAAAAAAACAGTGCATGGATGAATCCTCATTTATTATTTTAATGGATCATGGTTTTTTTCATTCCAACCAGTAGGTGGCGTGAGCTAATGAATGAAACGGGAAACAATGCTGTGGTTTCCAGTGTTGCCTGTATGTGCTGCAATGACATTTCACAATTGGTTTGACAGCCTCTAAATTCAACAGAGGACAAGGGGAAGGAGAGTATCAAAGTTGGCAAAATGAACTTGAAGGAGGCATTCATTATACATAGACGCTCAAGTGATCTGCGTCCTCACTACTGTTCACATGCTGTGCCTCCATTGACGTTTTCAGGGAAAAAAAAATAATAATCCGGATGGGGTAATCAGCACCCTTCACCCCCAAAATTGTCACAGGAAATGCTTGGACGGGCTGACTATCTCACAGGAAACATCATCCACTTTAAAACTCTCTGGGGAGCACTTTAGCATGGTGAATGTTTAAACTGAGAGACGCTGAGGCAGCAGGCAGAATGAGAGTGTAGTCGAGAATAGATCCTTCTAAACTCACTTAACCCTTATTAAAGAAACTTGATGGCCCACCTTTATCTAATGTTATCTCGTGAGTCATGGTCTTGTAATAACTTAACCAGTTAATACTGAAGCTGATACATCCTGAAGTCTTTCTAAATTAAGTGAAGAAATTGAAAAAAGAGCTGATCTCCAAATGAAAAATATAGAGCTCTGTGGAAGGCCTTATTCAGAGTGGAATGTGAAGTTTACGGCATTTGCCACGTTCAACATTCTGTGGCCACATTTTTCTTTAGTGTTATTTTCAATTCAAGCGAAAGGAGAGTTTTCTATTGACTTCTTTGACATTATTAAGACGCTGGCTCACCAAAGGTTGTAAAGATAAGAAGAAAAAAAAAAAACAAAACTTGTGTATAAATCACACTTGTGTATGAAGCGCACTCTTAATTTATGAGGAAAAATTAGGATCAAAAATATTGTTTCACTTGCATTGTAGGTCACAGACATGGTGTTGAAATTATCACATCGAGAATCGAACCCTGATCGAAGCAGTGAGTGCTGAATCTTAACCACTAGGGTTACAAACGACACTGCAAAAAGTATTGGATTTTATCTCATCATCACCCTATTATTTTGCTCATGGAATCGGATTTTAACGACTTTATACAAACACATGGTTTTATTTTAATATCATGCTCGTAGTTTAAGTTGTCAATAAATGAATTCAATGAAAGCTTTTTCCCATGTCATCCATAAGGCTAGTCGACTAGTGGTTAAGCATTGGCGCTCCACTGTCACTGTCAGAAAATATTGTGCAAACGTTGACAGTTGTTGTTACAAGTTTTTGTAACAATCAATTATTGCTCAAATATGGGAATGTAAAACCTCGTGTATGACACGCACAAACTTTGAGATCCTTTTTTTGCACCTCATGCACGAATAAACATGGCAGTTGTGAAAAGCAAAAGATGAGATGAAAATAATATTTCACAAACATGCGCTATACAGTCATTTACAGTTAATTACAAACATAAATAAAGACATGCTTTACCTGCTGGTCTGTCTGCATCTTGCGTCCCACAATTCTGAAAGCATTGTTGGACGGGTTGTGATAGATCTGGACTCTGCTGAAGGCCTGGGTTCCAGCACCTGCCGGCAGCCACTTCTTATTGCCATCGTCATAGATCATCACGGTGGCCCGAGCCTGGCAGATACTCGACTCACTACAATGACAAATCAAATAAGGTGTGATTATATATGAAAATCATTCCCCCGACAAAGTTATGTTATAGGTAAGGCTGTCGCAAATATGACAGTCTAATTGCGAATATTGTTCACATTCACAATTACAGTCTATTTTCTCTCCAACCGCCATTGTCGAACCCTTTGTTTGAAATTAATAGACATTGATGGGCAGTAAGAAAACACCGGTGTGTGGTCATCATGTCAAGTCAATTTTTAGTTTCAAATTCATGCACCACTTCTGTATTTGACATACGTTGGGTTTTCATCGAGTGACAGCAGAAAGCCCTAAAATACAGAAGAAGTGGTCTGCAATTTTTTTTCTCAAGATTGTACCATTTTTTCTCTCATTCACGCATCTCATTTTTTGCACTTAGTTCAATTTTGCACTTAATAACTGAAAAGTTGAATCAAATACCTTACGACCTGCTACCTCAGCGATGCAATGTTCCTCAAAGGTTTTTAACCTAAGAAATCCTGTATTGTTGAACTTGTTTTAGTAAAACGAACAGAATTTTAAGTTCAAAATGAATTATTGATTATTACTTGATCAATGAACTGCTCTTCATTAAGGTGTGCAGTATATGTAATATAATGCTCATATTATCATAGTAGTATATAATGCAGAGGGGAAAAAAATGAGAGTATATTCATCAAATGTGATTATTTGATAACGATTAATTCTCGCTAGACATTGCTAATCACGACTAGAGCAGCAAGAACAAATCGCTAAAATCAACGATTAAAAGGGTTGGCTACTGATAATTTAATCGATGCATTTTGTCGTGAGATTTAGGCGTCACTCGGCACGTCGCACAATCGGTAACGTTACATGCAGTCGGCGAGCATAACAGAGCGAGGTTGAGTGCGAACTAAGGCCTTATCTTCAAAGGCTACGGTAAATTAAACTCATGAAACATGACAGACACAGAGAAAACAGTTCGACCAAAGTCTGCAAAAGAATGGGAGCACTCCACAGCCATCTCCGGGCAGTGGGCAGGGGACACCCTGAACTGGTTGCCAGCCAATCGCAGGGCACACGGGGACAGACAACTCACTCGCTCAGTCACACCTAGGGACAATTTGGAACAGCCAATCAACCTGACATGCATGTTTTTGGAATGTGGGAGGAAACCGGAGTGCCCGAAGGAAACCCACACAAGCACGGGGAGAACATACAAACTCCGCACAGTAAGGCCGGTAGCTGGATTTGAACCCATGCAGGAGGTTCCCACGACCTCAGAACTGTGCCGCACACGCGCTAACCACTGCACTGCCGTGCTGCCCATTTTTTGCTTGTTAAAGTTGAAAATTATGTTCCTACGGTTCAGATTTATTTATTGTCCCTTCAACAACAAATATGCTTTTTGCACTTTATTTATAAAAGTATACAATTGCAGGTGTTTTGTATGTTTTTTGTTTGTTATTTGAAAAACACTGTTCTTTTTGTTTAACATTCTAGAATATTCTGTTTTGTGCACTATTTTCCTATTAGTCCACAAAAATGTAATCTTTGAATAAAGAAATTAATGTGTGTGAGTTTCTTTATCCGATACTTTGATGAATCGAAAAAAAAAAAAAATAAATAATCAGATTTTTTTTTTTTAGTAATCGTTAGTTACCATCCCTAATCGTGACAGCCATAGGTACAGGCCAGCCATGCAAATATGTCAGTTTGTCCCATTGGCTATAGAGAAATAATCTTTGTTATATTCCATCTCTGATGGGAAAATGAAGTTAGTTGAACAAGTGTTTTGCAATACTCGATTTTGTGTCACTGACTCTTTCCTACTTATTTAGATAGAAACGCCACTTCTCTTTTTCATCTCGTCTGACAACTCATGAAAATAGTAACTGACTTCTCATCTGCCACATACTACCCATCACAACATAGCTATATCAAACATTCTTATCCAACCAAATATAAGTGTATGCAAGTATAACAGTTGCATGATTAAAAGGAAATGGCTACAATGACAAGATACAGATAGATAGATAGATAGATGGATACTTTATTCATCCCCGAAGGGAAATTCACTTTTCCAGCAGCATCCCTGAGCTGAGAACAATCGAAAATAACATGGGAGCTGCTGGAGTGGCTGCCATTCGTGACGGCGCCGGAGAAACGATTCAATTTGAATCATGTACAAACAAACAAACAATTGAATCATGTACAAGAAACGATTCAATTTGAACTTTTTTTTTCTTCAGCGAAAAGCCAAAATCATGAACTTTTGCAGAAAATGCTCAAATTGACTTTGACACATGGTATAAATGTATTTAAAACTGCTATCCCAACTCAAAAATACATTTTGGTATTGTATAAACAAGGCTGAGGGCAGCACGGCGGTTGGGTGGTCCGCGTGCAGTCCCACCGTGCGGAGGCCCAGGGTTTAATTCCAGCCACCGCGACCGCCCCGTGTGGAGTTTGCAAGTTCACCCCATGTCTGTGTGGGATTCCAAAAACATGATTGACAGGTTACTTGGCTCATTCAAATTGTCCCTAGGAGTGAAAGGGCACTGCACCCGGCTTGCAGCTAGTTCAGGGTCTCCCCTGCCCACTGCTTAAAAATAGCTGCGATGGGCGCCGGCACCCCCGCAACCCTAGCGAGGCTAAGCGGTGCAGAAAATGGATGGATGGATCAACAAGTCTGACTCACACGTCAGGCAAACAATGCACAAGTACAGAACACAGAAGGGAAAGATTTGGTGAAAAAACGAAGACATAGTTTCTTTATTTTACGCAGCCTTCAACCTCTTCTCCCCCATCCCCTTAATCCACCTCTTCCTCCATCTGTCTCTATGAAACAATCTGCCATTTCCCTTGCTATGACACGGCACCTAAGCCAAAACCCACTTCCTGTTTCCAAGCCATCCATATATGGACAATTCTGGCCCAATTAATCAATAATATCTCCCACAGACATGTTATTTGTGGCTGTTAAATTGTGTAATTACACAATTAGTCTGTAAAAGACAGAAAACCAATATGAACATGATCTAATCATTACACTGTTTTTCAGTACAGGGATAATACAAATATGTTAGATGAAAATATAGTTCCATCAGGGGAATCATTAATTCTTGCTGGAGGATTAAACATCAAAAAATAGGGCTGTAATTACTGATGGGATCATTCTAGAGCACACTGTTGAAGTGCGGTCAAGGGAAAGGGCTTTTGGGAACTGGGAGGGGACGGACACTTTGGACTGGGAAATTGATACATTTTTAATGGCATATAAAGTGATGGCTCAAGAGTGAGACTTAGAGTGTGCAATTGCATTATTGATAGAACTACAGACAAAGACTCTAAATGCGGGTGGGCACATACGCATTTGGACGAACTCACGTCCACACCTTCAGACTTGTTAACACTACAGAATGCACAAAGCTGACAGATAACCACTGACTGACTCTGTATACTTTGAGTGGAGTTTTTCATAGAAGGGGATGGTTATATGATCGCTAGCAAGCTCAGAATTATGTCAAATAAAAGGTTTGTTTTAACATAAATACGCTAAGCAACCTAGTCATGATGAGCCACATTATTAAAGCTCAATAGCAATTCCTATTAGTCTTTATTAAACAACTTTTTACCTCATTTTGCAAAAAGCTTGTAATTAAGTTTAAACACACTCCAAGTCAATATACACTACAGATGCATTGATTTTTAAGTGTGATCAACCAATCCCAATATTTTCTTCACCAGAAATATGCAACTTGAATGCTCCAAACCTGTTCTATTGTGGAATTTACTAAAACACACCAACCGATGACATTCCTTTTAATAGCACAGAAAGTAGTATCTTTAAACACCAACACAATTCAAAAGCCTAGCTACTAACATACAGTACGAATCAACCAATTTTTGAAACTGCGGCTGTAACCTTATACATTTAAAAATGAAGGCTGCAGTGAATTAAAGATCACCGTTGATTTGTTGATTGAATACATATATGGGCAAAAGTTCATCAGTGACTTGCATTTATTTTCTTCAAGCCAACCGTGTGGTGGCATTCTGAAGTTTGTGTGAAACTCAAATTTTGCAAAACCAATAAAGTACACCTATACAGAGACTGACTTTTGAAAACCCCGTGCTCCAGCAGTTCATGACGATTGTCAAGTGAATCAGCTAGCTAAAAAAATTATGATCAATTTGCAGGGGTCGTATGCTATAGTATTTTCAAATGCTCAATAGAAATGGAAACTTCAAAACGTTTTTTTTTCAAAAGTTTAGGCTAACAAAATGTTGTTCTATAAACAAAGAATCAGGAATGTATATGCTATTTTACCCTGCACGAGGGTTCTCTATTACGAGGCCCCACAGTCTGCTAACAAACACACATATTTGAATACAGTTAAAAAAAAATAGCGGGCAGTCTATACTGGTTTTATTTATCCTTTGGAGGATCCATTTGCGAGGTAGGAGTTAACAGGAAACCGGCCTTCTTGGAAATGTCTGTATATGGGAGTATATTGCAGCTCTTTGCCACAGCGCTGGCAAGCTCAGTCAGGCCCTCTTGCTCAGTCTCCTCCCACTCACTCTTCCCAAATCAAACAATTTAACAAGATGTGCCTCTTAGTTCAATGCAACATGGCAGTTCATACATCAGCTAAACAGCACTAACCTGTAATACCTAAAGACAAAGGTTAATGCACATGCAGGACATTCACCTAACATAATCGGAGACTTTAAACAAAATTTACTTTAAAAAGTAATGGATCACGTACAATTCAGACGGTATAGACACATTGAGACCTCAATTCTGATGATGAATCTTCTCTACCACAAAGGTTTGAATTTTACACGACAAATTCCTTATAACCTAGAAGTGAGAAGAGGAAGTATAGGTTTAAAAGGGGAAAATGTGGGAAGAATATATGTACCCTCTTCCCTGTTTAACCAAAGCAAAAATTTTACTGCACGCTCCTAAAATCGATTACAATATCTTGATTAAAAATGAGAATGTCGGTGTGTAGAGACAAAACATCACATTCGATGACTATGATACAAGTCCAATATTAGAAGGCACACACAATTAACATGCTAATGTTTACTGTCAATGTCTAGTAACAGTATGCAGAGTTCTAAAATAAACAATGTCTTAAGTGTTTAAATAGAGATCATAATATGGCCGTTTGGATATTGGGCTGAGATAAAGCAAAAATAAGGATTAGATTTTTTTTTTAAAGTACACGCATAGTTTCCGATATCAGTACTCATAGAAAAACAGTGCATTCTCGGCTCCTCTCCTGCTTTCTTAGCAAGAAAAGTCTAGAGTAAGGCAAGAAAGAAAAAAAAACTTGGAATGTAAGCAATCTGGACAGTTACAGCAACAACTTAGTTGGCATTCATCACATTACCTAGGATATATCTATTAAAAAACACTTGAAAGACATAGCCCCTAAAATATATACATGTTAGTCTCTAAAACCTAAATTAACAAATGATGCAGGACGGGGCAAAAAGTGTCCAGGGTAGAAAGGAATATAATCAATTCAGAAAACGGCATCTTAGCCATCAAACCTTAAGAAATCATTTATCAGGTCAAATGGTGATTCTATGAATAGCTAAATCTTAGATGTGGCATACCCGTCCCATATACAGTGGAACCTCGGTTCTCGACCATAATCCGTTCCAGAACCTTGTTTGAAAACCGATTTGTTCGATCACCGAAATCATTTTTCCCATTAAAAATAATGTAAATCGTTTGAATCCGTTCCAACACCCTGAATGTTTACCTTGAATGTTTGACGTAAACATAAAGCTAACCCTGGCTAATCGTACGTCCGCGTTGTCGTAATCTTCCGTACGAAAGATTACGCTAACATGAACGTGTAAAAATAAAAAAATCAGGTCGTTTACGAGTCATTTAGCACCCGGGTCTCCACAACAAGTGGTGAGCGGTTCATTGGAAAGGGGGCTCCGTTCCAACACCCTGAATGTTTACCTTGAATGTTCAACGTAAACATAAAGCTAACCCAGGCTAATTGTACGTTCGCGTTATAGTAATCTTCCGTACGAAAGATTACGCTAACATGAACGTGTAAAAATAAAAAAAAGGATAAAGAAAAGAATTATGAATAGGATCTCTTACCTTTGTGGTGGTCAGCAGAAGCCATGCTGTATTCCCTAGCAAGATCAGACACTCGCACACCTCCTTCATATTTTGCTATTATTTCTTTCTTAAATGCAATAGTTGTACGGACTACTTTTCTTTTTTCACCTGTAGCAACTTTGCTGCTTGCACTGACTTTGTTCTGAGGCATAATTAGGGGCTAAAACACTTCGTACACCTATATTAAAAGCGAAAGCAAAACGAAGCACGTCCGCACGCAATAACAGTTGGTCACGAAAAGAGCGATCTACACCCGTACGCTGCTCACCGGGGTTCCACTGTAGAAATTACATCCATCTCCTCCCATTTTTCATGCCACCGTTGTTTTAGTATCTTATGCCAGAATACTGGCCATTGCGTTCTGTCATATAAAAAAAAAAAATTCAATGTACACAAACAAAGGCTCACTCTCTTCATACGATTCTTAGTTCCTCTTACTATATTAGTGTGAATGGAATCGTATGGTCAGCTAGAACGTCCCCTCCTTCACCACTAAACTCTCAGCATGTTTGGATGCTGACTCATACTCTTACTGGCATTGTTTATGGAGCACTGAGGTAAACCTGAATAGCTCTTAGCCAACAAGAGACTTTTCTGCCTGTTTCATAAGTAAATTTGAATTCCTACTGCTGTGTGGTACTTAATAGTGCATGTGTGTAAATGTGGCAGATTCAATGCCCATATTAGGAAACAGCTCACCTCTATCCTATCGCTATATGAGCTCAATTCCTTTTACAGACACTTGAATCTTGTAGGCCATTTCCCTTGTTTCAACCTTTTAACTATCTCCCTCAAAAACCTTGACCACAGCACAAGAACATTGTAGTCAAAAACTAGTCCAGAGATGTTATAACAGTACAAAAATTTGCCTTCTACCATAACTTTATAAATTGTCATATGTGTAACTGTAACAGGGCAGCACGGCGGCGCAGTGGTTAGCGCATGTTCGGCACAGTTCATGTCTTGGGAACCTCCTGCGTGGGTTCAAATCCAGCTCCAGACTTCCTGTGCGGAGTTTGTATGTTCTCCCCGTGCTTGCGTGGGTTTCCTCCGGGCACTCCGGTTTCCTCCCACATTCCAAACACATGCATTTCAGGTGAATTGGCTGGTCCAAATTGTCCCTAGGTGTGAATGAGCGAGTGAGTTGTCTGTCCCCGTGTGCCCTGCGATTGGCTGGCAACCAGTTCAGGGTGTCCCCTGTCCACTGCCCGATGATTGCTGGGATGGGCTCCAGCACCCCCGCGACCCTACTGAGGATAAGCGGTGTAGCTGATGAGATGAGATGATGAGATGAGTAACAGTAACATAGCTCACCATAAAGGTATTAAAAGAAGTTTTTAGTGGCACCAGCTGTTCTTTCCTCAAGTGAAAAGAGGAGTCAATTTGGAAAACATTAAGCCAATTGGAATTTGAATCATAATTCAACAACCCAGATGAGGCTACCTCGTACAAATTCACGAGGTTATTTTTTTTTCATTATTTTGTGTGCTCTAAACAGTCTCTCGCCTTGTGTGTGATAATTAAAAAAAATATTTAAATTATGGTAAAATACCTTCTGAGGTCTAATCCAGTTGGATGAATCATAAAAAAAACAGGCCATCTGCTTGGACTGTTATTACTTGCTTTAGGGAATTGTCACTTATGATATAGTGTTGACCATTTAACAGATGACAACAGTGACCCAAATGACCCCTTTTCTGAATGAAAGACTATTGTACCATTCAGGCCAACCAAAGCACAACTGAGTCTCTGGAGGATCATAAAGGGAAATACAGTATTTAGTGCCCTATATAGCACCCATTAGATAAAGTAGAATCTCTCCACATACAATCTGAAATCCATTGATATTCTATTTTGTTTTAAACAAAACATTTTCCGGTTTATGTCATACCAATCTTTTAATGTTCGGTCAAATTCAATGAGATTTTTACCTTTAGGATTAGTATGGATGGCACCATAAGGCAGCTTGTATTATATCCCATTAAGGAGAGGAGATGATGAATTATACAAGAGAAGCGGTTATTAGCAATGCTGACCACACTCTCAATCAGAAGATTTTGATGCAGTCTCTCCAACATCTAAAACATCACTATGTTTGGTAAAAGCTTTTATTGAAACATACATGAAAATATATCTGGCGTCATGCAGATTTTCAGGGACACAAACTAGCAAAAACAAAGCGTAAAAAGTGTCATAAACAGCAAAGGGTAACCGCCAAGAACAGCAATTAAAGAAAGAAAACGTCAGCCAAACCAAAGAAATTGAACAAAAGAAGGTTTTGTGTTTTGCTGCAAAGTGTCTAATCCAGGGGGCAGGTAAGTATAATGGCCCATTTATGAGTAGAAGTGGTTCCATTTTTTATGGAACGGTGGCTACAGATTTGGGGTGTTGTTGGAAATTTTAAGGGAAACAGAGGTTTGACTCACAGTGTCTAAATGCACGTCATATAACCCTAACAAACTTGAAATCAAGCTCAAGTGGGACTTCCCACAATGACTCCACAGACTTATTAAGTACAAAGCACTTGCTTTTTTAATCATTCAATGGGTATTTTTGTAGAACTGCTTTAGAACTCCAGGCTGGAAACTCTTTTAGAATGATTATTGAGATTATTAAAAGGAACCAAATTGGAATATGGCATAAGTGCTTGTCAGATCATATTTCAAGAGAAAATACCGACTGAATATTGTTACAACAAGTGGAGACTTGAAAGAATCAACGCACCCACTGCAAAAGGATATTACACAACCCCCATGGAGTGAACACACTATTTCTAAAAACGACGGGTTACATCATGTAAGGTTTATATGGGTATAAAAAATGTTGCTCAACACTATACAGTGCAAAACCACTTCCGGATTTTGGGGACATTAGGGAACCAATGCTTTGCTCTAGTTGGGCACTACACTCATGTTTTGGTCGCACAAAACTGTCGCAATGTTAAGACCTCTGCACTATTTCAATTTTTATTAATGTTTAGTTTTGATGGTGACTCTGTTCTGTGTGTTGGTTCCCATGCAACATCTCAGACAGCCTGGTCTCCCTGGAAGGTTTCAAAATTGTCCTCATGCTGTATTCCTTGCCCTTGTGTAGGTTTAAGATAACAGTATGTTGTACTTGTAACCTGTGCAGTCGTTGAGACTCTGATTAAAATCTATAATCATATGTGTCTTTGTTGGTGATAGGAACGAGTGGAGAGGTGTTGTAAAAGAATAGTGGTATGTTTAAATGGGTTCTAAGGGATGGGAAGGGTACCTGTATGATGCGGCAGGGGTAAACCAGTAAAAACTGTCAAGCCCTGCTGTTGAACAGAAGAGTGTGTTGTGTCACCCTGAACCGAGTGACATGGCCGCTTTCTTGTGTCCCGTTTCATCTGGAGGGACGAAAGCATGACCAACTTTGGTGCCGAGGTGCTTAACTTGTTTGGGTGTTTAGGCATTTGGGTTGGCCATGGTCCCCCAAAAAATGTGTTTTTGCTACTTTTTATATTTTCTTTGTTATTGTATGTGTTTGTCTTGCTGTTGTTCACCCCTTTTGAGGGATATGACCAAGGTAGATGGATAAATATTTGCGTCTTTAATTTTCTATGCTTTTAGAGTGCGACCATAGTATTACATGTACAGCTAATTCGTATGGATTATATTCATAATTCATTCAAAGTTTGTAATGTAAAAATCTGCAACAAGCGGTGTCTTAAAAAAAAAGATTCAATATGTCTTAAGTGAACTTGAATAGTCTGCAGTTATCGTGGTTAAAAAACATCCCTCTTTTTCACCTGATGCTTATGTGATGTTTCCCTACCATTTTAATTTATCAGTATTGTTTGTTTTGGCATTGTTTGCTGGCCCTCCCCCACAAAACCATTTCTCTCTGTGATCTGATTGTTTTAGAACACAATCCGCAGTACACCAATTGAGGTTTACATTTTTATACAATGGCTTCCTGGCTGCCACAGCCTTCTTGTGAATTCAAAAATACACGATACAATCCAACTAATGGGTAAACAGCAAAAAAAATGAGGTGATGCAGTTACCATGGACCTACATGCGCCCACAAACACACACTCGAGCACAAAAATGTAAGTTTGAGCATAGAAATTAAAATAAGATTAAATCTTTATACTGCCAAATTTGCAAATGGTGATAATGGAAAATTAATTCCTTTTTCATCAAGATTAAATCATATATGGGCTGGAATCACACCTCCACTGTAGTCCCTGACACATAAAGCAGACCAACATACTTAGAGTCGTGCTAAACATAACGTTGAGATTAATCCCAATGGTGTGGTAAACACACACTACAGCATAAAAAAAACAAGGAGATACAGAAAGGGGGACAAACATCTGTGGAATCAATCCTTCAATGCAACTTGTCAACATGACACAGATATGCAACTTTAAATTTAGCATCAACACAACATTCCAAAAGACAACTGATGATTGGAAATGGTAAGAATTTTATCATCAGAGATTTCTCCAACTATGCTCGTCATTTCATTTAGGAGAAACTTGCACTTAGACGTGATAGCTGCAGTTTTGGATCAACATTTACATTCCACAGAGACAAATGACAAAGACCACACAGCGGCATTCCAGTCCTAACTTTGACAAGGAATAGCAACAAATGAAGATGGTCAGACATAACTCATTAGAGTCAGAAGTATAAGTCTAAGGTGGTGCCATAAGAACCTTGACCATACATACTCGGGACACAGTGGTCGGCTGTCCTGTCACAGGCAATTCGATTTGCTGTTAAGTTCTGTAAATTGTTGCAGCTAAATGTTATTCCACCCTAGATAAGTCGGAAGGTATATATTTTCACGGTTAAAAGGGTATTTATTTTGGTCAAACATGTTTGACAAAGCAACTTTTGTAATTTGTAGGTATAGATTAAAGAACTGTGAAAGCAACACATCTATTTGAAAAGTACAAAGTTCGCCCTGGTATAGCAGAACACCCAAACAATACCCAACCCTAGTCCGAATCATTATATTGCACAGTGTACACAAGGGTGGCACGATTCACCGAGATCTTATCGATATTGCGATGTGACATAGTGCGATTGTGTAATTCCAAAGCAATGTGGTTTTTTTTCAAGAATTCATAGTTCCATGTTTGTGGGTTTTTTTTTACCCTCTGTTGTCTTGAGTAATGCCAACCAGAATTGTCACAGTACTGGTTTTAACAATCAAGGGAAAGGTAACGGCACTAGCCAATGAAGGAAAGGCAAATTTGCTAGTAGCACACTATGCCACACACTCACCGCAACAATAACAGAGCTCCCTAGAAGAGGGTGCTAATTTCTTAAGGTTAAAGCATGTCACCATTATTAAATACTAACACGCAAACACACAAAATCAGGTATAGAAAATGCACTTTTCTTCTAAAATCGGAAATCTATGGAAATTGCAATACTGGTCTGAAAAATATCAATTAGTTTATTTTTATTTTTTTAAATGGTGCAGCCCTAGTGTCTTCCAAGTCAAGTCATGTTTGTCTGTATAGCCCTTAATCACAGGGAGTCTCAAAGGGCTGCACAGACCACATATTATTGCAAACCACAGACTATTATTACACCATCCCCTGATCTAAAATCTACATGAGGGCAAGGAAAAACTCAAAAACCCCAACATGAGGAAAATGAAGAAACCTTGAGCGGGGACCGCACTTAGGTAATCCCCCTTCCAGGATGACCAGGCTGCAATGGAAAGACAATGAGCCGCACAAATTTACATCAACAAGACTAATTATTTTCTTAGACATCTGGAGGCAAATTCTAATATGGGCACTGAGGCATAAAAAAGCTTAGCCTTAGCGGTATTCCATTTAAAAAAAATAATCATCATATTTTTAAATGTCTGAAATGAAATGTCATACATGTATATCACAATGTAAGTAGGTACAGCAGACCACACTTATGATTAATTAAGACCATCATTATTGAAAACATGCGGTCTTTACAATCACACTTAACATACAAACCATGCAATGGATTGTTTTTTTTGTAAACAACCCTCAATTTTACTGAAAACGTTTCACTGAAGTACAAAACCAAAGTCATATAAACTGCAAGCAGTGTTTATTGCTTTGTTGCTGACTAACCTGTTTCTCTTATCAATATTTACAGTCATGATAGCCACTCGCTTTATAGTAAGTATTGTCTGCCATGTCTGTTAGGTGCATGTGTTTTTCTGTCATTTTTTGCACTATGGGAAGTTTTTAACATAAGTGAATATTAAGAACATTACAAGCAAAACTATGCCGGGGTTAATGATTCTACAGTAGAAAATCCAAATAATAAAAATTTCGGATTAAGGAGCTGAATATGTCCTGAGTTTGGTTAAGAATGTTTGATTTCTCAGTCTCTCCAATCAATGCGACAATGGGTAAATGTTTATGGACTTTAAAAAAGGCTCAGGAAAGTTACATCAGTATACGCTGTAGCAGAATTTTCTCCGGAACAACAAACAAAAGAAAGAGTTGACACTTTGATGAGGCCGGTTGATATGGCTATGCCTGGCATAGGAAGCAAGACAGTTTTGAGGGAAAAAAGAAAAAAGAAAAGAAAACTGGTCACACTGGTTGTTAGACCTACTCCACTGCTCAAGTATGTGATTCTGGGAGCGTATTTAAATATGCAAGGGGGGTGAAATGCATTTCTTTTAAAACAAAAAAATATCCAAAACATAAAATTGCAGATAACCATTATTTATGATTGGTTCATACAAATACAACATTTAATTTATTCTCCAAAGTGAAAGCAAATCGCTATAATCGTGCAGAAAGCATCTAAAGTCAAATAATCTTATTTCGAATAGACCCACAAAAGTCAAAATAATTTAAAAAATAACACTCAAGTGTAGACTGACCACCATTACGCACTAAAAACCTGAAGTTCACATAGATTTCACCAATGTATTTTGATAAAACAGTAAAAAGCAAAATGCTTGATTTTGATTCAACACCAAGACAGTCTTGTTGACATGAAAATCAGAGGATCCGAAACATTCTGATCCAAAAATGTATCCAAAAGATTTATTGAAATCAATAGTGGTTGGAAATTAAATTCATAATTGATTACATGTCGATTAATCAAATGTTTGGTAAACCTCTACAAACGAGCTTGCAAAACCATAAAAGCTGGTCGAATGCAGTCTAGAAAATGAAAGAACGTGCAACTGAATCAGTGCAGAGGTGCTTTAAGTGAGGAGTGATGGTGGTTTTAAAGCATGTCATTTCCAACTGCACAGGCTGTGACAGGATGTGGAATTTGAGGACATGAACTTCTTTCCACTGAGCAATTTCATCCCTGTTGCAAACCCCAGAGGGAGCTAAATAGTACACGAGTCTTTGAGACTCTTTGTGATTAAGGGCTATGCAAATAAACATATGACTTAACTTGAATACCATCTTAACATCAAGCCCTGTATTTAGGACAATAAGTGATCCTGCAATGCAGCTTGATTAAAAAAAAGAAAAACGCACTTCACAAATTTGAGGTCTACGTGACAGATTACTGTATCACGGACCATTAATGTAGTCACACTAGAAGTCTGGAACAGACAAGACTCTCCCCAGTGAGTCTTACGTGTGTCATGACAAGAAAACAGCCTTGCCGGTTACTGTCTGGGAGGCGGGACAACCAGCTGTCAATCAGATATAAGCCACTGTCTACATGGCTCCAATAGTAGTGTTAGCATTAGGGACATGTGTAGGTGCTCTGTGATCACAAAGGCAAAAAAAAACCCTTGGCTTCAAAGGAGCAATCCTTGTTAAAGTAGGGTAACTCTTGCCCTCAGCTCCACAAACCTTTCTTCCATGTGCATATTCAACTGAAAAACAACCTAGATATCTTTCTTCACCATGTTTACATTGATTATTTATTCACTCGTTTTAAAACGCCACACAGTGGGTAACAAAAATTACCGCGAGAGTAATGTCCGCCTATTGGTCAACACAGAAAAAACTATCAAAGGTTGTCTGAGGGCATATCACAACTGAGACAAGACAACTAAAAGTCCAGACCCCCAGTGCACATTCACCAGCTTATGGATTCTGAGGGAATTCACCTGGAAGAATATGGTCAGAATATTTTATTACCCCCAAAATAATGAGGCTTTTATGTGGTTTAACAACCATGCTCGAGAACACGTGGAGAGGTAGACGTTGATCACATACATACATACGTTGGTTTTGCCCAAGAATACAAGACCACTGGGACAAATTATGGTTTGTTTTGAATAAAATTGTGTAATACAGGATACCCAAAACAATCAAGGAGCTCCAGTTGGCGAATCTAACAGAAGAAATATTACAAACAAAAGATGAGTACCTGGGGGTGGTGAAGAAGTGCAGATGTCAGTGACCAAACGTTAAGTGTGTCACACTTCATGAGTGATACAATGTCGTGTGTCACACTTCATGAGTGATACAATGTCAAGACAACTCAGAACATGACACATTTGCCTCAGAGAAGTCAGCCAGGCAGAAATTTGGCTGTTTACTTATAGTGTGTGCTGGAGTCAAGTGAAGTCATGTTTGTTTGTATAGCCCTTACTAAAAAAAAAAAAAGTTTCAAATGGCTGCACAGACCGGCATGAAACCATCCCCTGATCTAAAACCTACATGACGGCAAGGAAAAACTCAAAAACCTCAGCATAAGGTAAATGAAGAAACCTTGACACAAAAATATGGGCAATAACCTTGGAAATATTCGAATGAGAAGATCATAATTTTTAGGAGACAAGCAAATGGTCCGTGTTGTCGGGCTGTGGTTTGCTGAAACGTGTGCATAAGTAACAATTGCATCAATCAGGAAGTTGGTTACGATAAAAGATTGCATTCGGCTGCTCGGGATGGTCGGTGGCTGGGAGCTGCAGTGCCAATTTTAAACACTAGAGGGTTTTAGTGGCCCAACGAAAGCAGACCAATCAAAAAACAGATGTTCATTCATTTTGTTTAGTTATTATCAGGAGTGTCTTCAAACAAAACTCAGCTTAAGACATTCGTGGAGGCTTAAAGTACAGCTCTGTACATTTTCACGAGAGTCAGTTCAGCCATTTCAGAGCCCAAGAGTCACATACAACCACACACACAGATCGGGATTTATAAAGTAGTTTAAAGTGGATTAGATCATTTAGATTAGATTTAGAGAGATAGTTTAGATTTTGATACCACATTTATTTGGGGATGATACCAATACTGTACCCAAATCTTGGGTTGTTGTGGTTAACGATATCGCAAACCCTTTACGAAACATATTTCTTAAACAAATTCAATTACCGTATATATGTATTTCCAAAAAATAGAACTAAGTTATTGTTATTCAAATAGCAGGTTCGTGATTGTTAAATGGAGACTTCACAACAACCGAATCCGGTATGTCCCAAAATCACGAGTGCCGATACAGCACATTAAAGCATGGCTAGTATCACTATATATCGGGATCGATATTTGCCCATCCCTAAAAATCAATATGGCCCGCCTGAAAATGCATGCAATGTTCATTTGATCCGTTCAAACTACTCGAGAGCAGTTTGAAGAGCTTGAACAGGTAGCAAGCACCGCGCTGTCATTACTCGCCCGCACTTCCTGATTCGAACCACATCAGATAATAACTCGTAAAAAGGTCACAAAATTAACTCAAAATCAGTCAAACATGACCTCCGAAATTATAAACGCATTCAAAAGCACGACTATGTGAGCTCTTTCACCATTTTGAGCGTGACAAAAACGAGTTCAAAAAACAGCCGAGTGAGCAAGTGCAACAACGGTCGCCGATCGTGTCCCGCCGCCTTTGTTGAACCTAATGGCCAAAACACAAGAGTGTAGCCTGGGAAACACCATAAAGACGAAGGGGATTTCAACTCGCTCTTTACCCACCTCATTGTTTAGCCGGAGTGGAGCTCCTCTCCTCGCGGGCAACTTTGACTCACTTGAGAGGATTAAAGTCGAACCGGGAGCAAAACTACAAGCAATGTTGTCGAAGGAGTAGGGAGGTGAAGTCGCAGCTACACCCGCCGACGGGGTAGCAAGTATGGGGATAACCGAAGCACACACCTCGACGATTTCCTGGTTGTGTGAAACGGGAAAGAAGGGGGGGAGGCGGGGGGAGGTGGATACAGTAGCGCGGCGGGCTTGTCAAGTCCAATCAGTATCTCACGTCGGGTTCTACGCGCTGAAACAGGGGAAACCCAGAAAATGACGACGCTGCTATAAAAATGAAAAAAGTTACCACTCTAGTGAAACGTCGGGACATCAACCTCGTTTTAAGACCTGTGTCCCAAAGCCAGACTTTTTTCCACACCCCGCTACTCTTTGGTCGTGATGTGTCGTTTGCGAACGTAACGGCTGTGAGGGGTGACTCTTTAAAGTGAACGACTCCATTTGAGTGATGCCATCTTCAAAGAGAGCAGAGTTGGGTAGAGTTACTTTAACTTGATTACTTTCAATTACTTTTGGATTACTCCAATACCAAATATAATAATAAAAGACGAAATAAACTAAATATGAATAAAATTATGACTCACAACACGTGGTAAGCTTTCTCTCCTGGCTTTAAACTCTTTGATCTCTGGCAAAACTAACAGAAAATGCGACAGAAACCAGGGTTGGGTAGGGTTATTTTACCTTGATTACTTTCAATTACTTTTGGATTACTCCAATACCAAATATGCTAATAAAAGACAAAAGAAACTAAGTATGAATAAAATGATGACTCACAACATGTGGTAAGCTTTCTCTCCTGGCTTTGATCTCTTTGATCTCTGGCAAAACTAACAGAAAATGCGACAGAAACCAGGGTTGGGTAGGGTTACTTTAACTTGATTACTTTCAATTACTTTTGGATTACTCCAATACCAAATATGCTAATAAAAGACAAAAGAAACTAAGTATGAATAAAATGATGACTCACAACACGTGGTAAGCTTTCTCTCCTGGCTTTGATCTCTTTGATCTCCGGCAAAACTAACAGAAAATGCGACAGAAACAAAATGAAAATAAATCCAAACAGCTTGCCAACATCATTTTTGCCGTTCCATGTATTCCGTTACTCCCCAAGCCTGCACAAAATGTAGTAATTTTATTTCAAATTAGTGATTTCAAATTCCCAAAGGTGAGAACCACCAGGAAAAGTATGTGTGTGTCTGTGTGTGGGGTCAAACTTTGGATTAATTTACAAGATGAGATCAAACAATGTCCAACTATACATGTGTTCAAATTTAAATACAAAAAAGCATTACTGGCGATATACAGGGATGAAGAGAATGGGAAATGAGGGAGATTGGAAATACTGCATTTATAACTATGTTTAACTTGTTGTTGTTGCTATTGTTGTTACTGTTATTATAAATATTATGTTTATTTTTATTGTTGTTATTATCATTGGTGCCGCAGTGACATTTGGTAACTAGGCGTATTATGATGTTGAGGGATTGGTATTGCGAAGATTAGTTTATAAAATATGTGATTATTGTAATTATTATAATTATTGATATCTGACCAATGGAATAAGTATATCCACGAGATTTTGTTATATTAGACATAAGAAGAAAGGAGGATTTGTAAAAGGTATTTAAAAGGGAAGATAGAGGGGTGGGAAAAATAAGCATCTGCTTCTGACTACTCCTTTTCAAACATGTTACGTGACATTATTTTGTTGTTGACTCATTGTTTTTGTCCTGTTTTTATTTTAATGTTCGAAATAAAGTTTTCATTCATTCATTATACAAAATCATGCATGGACTTTCTCCCTCATATCTTTCAGATTTAATTTCCCCCTATGTTCCGATCCGGAGCCTTTGTTCTGAAAATGCTGGTCTACTCGTGATCCCAAGAGCCAAGAAGAGATCCGCAAATTCGAGAGCGTTTTCCATTCGGGGAACGGTGCTGTGGAATGCTCTTCCCCCTGAGATCCGATCTGCAACTTCAGTGGAAATGTTTAAATCTAAGCCTAAAACACACTTCTATCCTATAGCATATGAATAACCCACATTTTATGTTGATAAAATGTGTATTATTTGCCCTCATGTAGGTTTTAGATGAGGGGATGGTGTTCTCAGCTCAGGGATGCTGCTGGAAATGTGAATTTCCCTTCGGGGATGAACAAAGTATCTATCTATCTATCTATCTATCTATCTATCTATAATAGTCTGTCGTTTGCAATAGTCTTTGATCTGTGCAGCCCTTTGAGACTCTTTGTGATTAAGGGCTATACAAATAAACAAATAAACATGACTTAAATTTAGCATTATGTATATTTAATACAGAAGAGGGGAAAAATACATCTTTAATTGAACATAGTGCGTATCTGTACGAAAAATAAACGAAAATACCCTATCAAAAACCAATTCGATATAGTTATTGGTCAGTAGAGACATTAATCCAAAAATAAATCTCTGTCCATTTTTTGAGGTATAGGAAGATACACTATGAATAAAAATAAGTACACGTTTTGTATCCCAGTAAATTGATTTCCTCCAGTTTCAGTATTGTCACATGCCCTTCAATGCCATGGTCTGGCTCATCTCTGAAGAGCGAGATGACGCTTTACACCGAACTTGGATTGTGATCCGAATACGGAAATGGATCTTCCGTAGCGAGCGATGGCAATGTCAGGGAAAACAGGTTGGTAGCCAGGACTGGAAGAGCAAGGTGTGGTTGGGGTCAGGAGCGAGTCGCGACGGCGGTGTCAGGGATGGAAAAACAGGTTGGTAGCTGGGACTGGAGAGCAAAAACGCGGTCGTGGTCAGAAACGGGTCGTAAGCCGGGACGGGAGAGCAGACGTAGTCGGGATCAAAAACAGGCCGGAGACAAATGGATAGATTAGGAACGGGCAGGTGGAAAAATGGGTGCAAAAACGGGATAGGCGGGAGTCAGGGTCAAGAAAAGCTTGCTTTGTATCAACAGAGGTTTGCAGACGGACGAACAGGACTGGGTTTAAAAAGGGACAGGGAGCCAATCAGAGCCCGCAGCGGCTGGCGCCGAATGAGCGAGCAAAGGTGATTCACATCGGTAATCATGACAAATTCAACATTTAAATTTATGTATAGTTATTTAGCAATTTTTAGGGATTCCTTGTTTGACTTGAATCAAAAATAATCTGAAAAGCCGTTTGGGAGCCGGCTCTTATTAGTGAGCTGAGCCGAAAGAGCCGGTCCTCTAAAAAGAGCCGGAATTCCTATCACTGCTCTTTGGAGTGGAGGCCCAGTACACCAGCTTCAAAGAGGACTGTGAGGTCTAGTGGTGCGTTCAGGGCGCCTCGGGGCATTTAACGTCACATTACACAGGTTATTCTTAATCCTACAGGACGCTGTCATTTATAACTGACGACTTCAGAGAGAAAAAAGTGAAACGCGCCATCAATATAGTAAAATATTCTAATACTATCTAAATAATCAAACGAAAAGGTTAGTTATGGTTTTTATTGAGCAAAGAGCCCAAATGGATCAAATTATGATGCAATGTAATGTCCATGTATTAATTAAAACTGAACGTTAAATGATTGCAGCAGAACGTGACGTCAGATTTGTTTGTTTGTGGCTTCTATTTAGGCACAACACAAGAAAACAACATAAATCAAAATGGAAACAAACTATTTGCACAAAAAACAGCTGTGCAATTCCATAATCTCAGTGCCTACGATATAAAACATGAGCAGGGTTGGGTAGGGTTACTTTAACTTGATTACTTTCAATTACTTTTGGATTACTCCAATACCAAATATACTAATAAAAGACAAAAGAAACTAAACATGAATAAAATGACTAAATTTGCAGGCTTGGGGGGTAACGGAATACATGGAACGGCAAAAATGATGTTGGCAAGCTGTTTGGATTTATTTTCATTTTGTTTCTGTCGCATTTTGTGTTAGTTTTGCCGGAGATCAAAGAGATCAAAGCCAGGAGAGAAAGCTTACCACGTGTTGTGAGTCATGATTTTATTCATATTTAGTTTCTTTTGTCTTTTATTATTATATTTGGTATTGGATTAATCCAAAAGTAATTGAAAGTAATCAAGTTAAAGTAACCCTACCCAACCCTGAACATGAGGGCAAGGGTTGTTTGAGGGTTGTTTTATACATATACAACAACTAACGGTACATTTTTGGGCAAAGTAACCCAAGATGGGTCGACTTTTAGCTGAAATCAAGTCATATCAACACAACTATGAGCAACGGTGCAACTTGGATAATATTCTTCAGTCAAGTGCCAAGATGTCTGCCCCTTGAGATGAATAAACATGGTTTGATACAGCTTCTTAACTCTAAACCAAAAGACAATATTAATCAGAATGCATTTTTGCGAGTAATTATGAGGTTGGTTAGTTGGATCATGAGGACATTTTGATATTAATTTCCCCTCTAAAATCTACAAACAAGTATTACTTTTTAGGGTTTAAAATGTTAGCGTCTGAAAACAGAATAGATTTGGTGCAAGTCAATTTGACTATTATAGTTGTGTTATTCTCCACCGAAGCACAACAGCTGCTTGTTCTGTTGGCTATGTTCATTCAGACATTCGTAAAGTTGAAATTCAAAAATGTTATTCTTTCTTGATACAAACAGATTTAAAACTTTAAAGATGTTTGTCATGATGCACGGATCGGGACGGATCAGGACACTCAAGAATGATGGTCCTGCCGCCTGCGGGCGGACCCCCTAAGGTAGGATGTCAAAGATATTTTTATGCCGCACACAACACACCACATAGCAATCAATTTCTTCATGAGCACCCAAGAAATAATGTTATTATAATAGATACTCTAATTATACGTTATGCTTAAAATGTATAGAAATAGCAATAATGGTCGTGATGATGGTGAAATAAGTGATGGAAGTAGTGATGTGATGTGATGATGATTATGAAGAGACGGTGTATCCATGGTGTATCCACAGAGTAGATCCACACAGTGTATCCAATGTAAATATGTATATTCGAGAGGTGTTTGTTGTATGTAAATATACAGAAGAGCTAACTGTGAGAAATAATTACATATGAAGTCTAACAGGTACAATCGTCACGACCAGAACGGAATCAGGACACAATTGCGTAACGTTAACCACAAGTTTTATTGAAAGAAAGAGTAAGGGCTGCGCCCACGATCCGGTGCTCGCTGGACACGGGAAGCAAGTCACTCTCGCAATCGGATTTTGATCAGAATACGGAAGTGGATCTTCCGTACCGGGCGATGGGGGTGTCAGGGACGGAAAAACAGGTTGATAGCTGGGACAGGAGAGCTAAAACGTGGTCGGGGTCAGAAACTGGTCGTAAGCCCGAATGGGAGAGCAGACGTGGTCGGAATCAAAACATGTCGTAGCCGGTGACAAACGGGGAGATCAGAAACGGGCAGGTGGAAAAACGGGTGCCAGAGACAGACGGGAGCAAAAAAACAGGACAGGTGGGAGTCAGGGTCAAAAAGGCTTGCCTTGCATCAACAGAGGTTTGCAGACGGACTGACACCAGGAGAGTGACAGGACAGGGTTTAAATAGGGTCAGGGAGCCAATCAGACAGCCTGCAGCCACTGGCGCCAAATGAGCGGTCATAGGTGATTCCAATCGGTAACCATGACAACGAGTCAATGAAGACTTCCTAAAGCGCTTTTACAATGTGCTTCACATTTACCCATTCACACACACTCACACAACAATTGCCGCCGTGCAGGCATGAAAGGCGCTAACCTGCTTATTGGGGGCATTAGGGGTTCAGTGTCTTACCCAAAGACACTTCGACATGTAACACGGAGGAGCCGGGATTCGAACCTGCGATCTCTTGATCCCAAGACGAGCGCTCTACCTCCTGAGCTAGTGTTTTATTTTCTTTGATTTGTTTCTTTTGATTTGTCATGTTATGTTCAAAATAAAAGTTTAATTCATTCATGAACACATTTATGAGAATATTACAGTGGTTAAGTATGAGATCCAAGTATGAATTGCTAGCATAAATATAAACCACATGTCCACATGGAAAATATAAAGCTAATGTTTTCTCTCAAAATGGTGTTCTTTGAAAGCCATAAAGTCTGAGCGGTTCCAAGGCAAATAACTCACAATATGAAATCACTATTAAACCATTGGAGAGAAAACACATCTCGAATGATTATTACTGATTATTGGTTAACAGAAAAGGTCGTCAGACGAGCGCAAATATCCTTATAAGTACATTGCAAAGGAATGCAACGTCATCTAATCATGTTTGTAATGTGAGTAAAATGACTTTTGTTATGGTCTGGTTTCAACACTGAAATACAAAACTCTCTGAAAGCATTTTTCTTACTAATGGGGACAAAAGTGGAAGTTGGATTGAGAAAGGAATGCATTACCACTACTGGCATGCGGTCACATCCACAACAAACCCAAATATGCTTTTAGTTGCACTATATATACACACACACACACACACACAAACTGCTTTGAGAAATTGTCAGTGGGGGTATTTTCTTGAGTGCTGCCCCAACTGTTAACCCTGCTGTCCACCAAATCTGCCATGCAAAGTTACATTTCTTTTTCTTCAGTGAGCATGCAATTTTGCAGATGACAGCAAGATCTTGTGTCAGCATGCGGACGAACATGTTGGCTGAGCTGGCCGAGTTCCCGTCAAATACGGTAGCGCTTAAACTCTTAAAGAAAAGCCACGCCGTAATTATAGATTACTCTACGGACCGCAACTTTATTTCCAGAGCTTGACGTCAGTCGGTCAATCGGCACGACAACTGGCTGTCTGACAGAAGCCATGGAAAAATATTTTGAAAAAGACATTTGGGCTGCCAAGGAACACGTAGAGATTGTTGTGAAAGTTTTGAAGCATAACAGCTCTGAACATGTTTAAGTATGCAAGTAGGGAACTATTGAAGACTCGAAGCTAGTTGCCAGTGACGGATGTAAAATATATTATGAATTTCTCTTTAAAGAATAACACAACATGTTCTGTTTCATTAAAGTGGATGATTTTAATGCAGGGAGCATATGACAATAATTTGGAGGCCCGCCTCACTGAGATAAATAAAATGGATGTCACTTAATTTCTTGCGCCTTAACTCTGAAAAGACCGAAATGTTAATTATTGGTCCATCTAAATGCCGTGACTTGTTCTCAAAAACTGCTCTGAACATTGACAAATGTAATATCACCCAGAGTGACTCAGTCAAAAAATTTAGGTGTCATATTTGACCCCGATCTGTCCTTTCAAACACACATTAAGAATATTACTGGAACAGCTTTTTTTCCATCTTTGCAACAATGCTAAAATTCGGCCTCTGCTGTCCCAGTCGGATGAAGAGATTATAATTCATGCGTTTGTTACCTCCTGTCTCGATTACTGTAACTACTCTCCGGTCTCCCGAAGTCCGAAATCAAGAGCCTTCTGCTGGTACAAAATGCTGCAGCGAGGCTTTTAACTAAGACAAGAACGTTTGATCACATTACCCCGATTTTAGCTTACCTGCATTGGCTCCCTGTTAGCTTAAGTTGTGATTTTAAGCTTCTATTGGTAATATACAAAATCATGCATGGACTTGCTCCCTCATATCTTTCAGATGAAATTTCCCCCTATGTTCCGGTCCAGCGCCTTCACTCTGAAAATGCTGGTCTACTAATGATCCCAAGAGCCAAGAAGAGATCCGCAGGTTCGAGAGCTTTATCCATTCGGGCCCTGGTGCTGTGAAATGCTATTCCCCTGAGATTAGATCTGCAACCTCAGTGGAAATGTTTAAATCTTAGCTTAAAACACATTTCTATTCTATAGCATATGAATACCCTATATTTTACGTTGACAATATCTGTGTATTATTTGCCCTCATGTAGGTTTTAGATCAGGGGATGGTGTCATAATAGTCTGTGGTTTGCAATAATCTGTGGTCTGTGCAGCCCTTTGAGACTCTTTGTGATTAAGGGATATACAAATAAACATGACCTGACGTGTGTAAACAATACAGTGGCCTCTCTATATATGAGATGAATTCGTTGCTGGATCAAGCTTGATTCTACAAATTATTGTAACTTGAACGAATTTTCCCTATAAGAAGTAACTGAAAACCAATTAATCCATTCTCGGCTCCAAAAATCACTCAAGTTAACCCTAAATAGCTACAAGACACATCTTCTTGATCACCAAAATGACCTTCAAATAGTGACTGCACATAAAAATGCAATAATAAAACAAATACGACGGTTGGCAACAAAGGTGTAGCCGTGGTGGGGGAGGAGTGAGGGAGCATGTAAGACTTTTGATGTTTAAAGGGACAGTGTGTATTATTCGGCCACTAGATGCCGCTGTAAAGCGTAGTGCAACCGAAAAGGAGTGCTACAAAGCAAAACGATCACTACGGACACTCAGTGACCAAAATGCCCCAGTTGGCTTTCATGATGTCAGCCTCACGTCACGTATAATAAATACACATTTCTTGACCTTAGAGTAGTTTCAAAAATGCACCTTTGTATATTTCATGCATTTTGCTTATTATTCAAGTCAATATTGTTCTTTATATGGATGAAGGATTTTTTTTTTTACACAATGTCCCTTTAAACAGGATGGTCTCCTCAGAGTACCCGTCTATCAAGTTACAAATCTTGCAAAAACTATTACATACTGATTGATAAAAATACACTCATTTAAAGTCAGAATACCATCTGAGGACAAATTTAGCATAGGTTTCAAACACTGCAATCCTATTAGAGGTTCCTTACCTCCGACACAGATCAGCAATCTCTGCCTAAACCTGATCCTGATCTTTTGATTTGGTGCATTGGAGTAGGGAAAGCTTCAGAATCAGAGTCACCAACATGGTGTCCTTGAGTCCCTGGTAGCCCTAAAAAAAAAACATTGGGAAGCCTTGCATACCAGTTCTGAAATTAGCATGTAATGATCATTGTGGCTGTCTTGAACATTTTAAAATGTTAACATTTTAAAGGATTGACAGTGTTTAAAAAATGGTTTTGTTTTTTAACTGCCATAAACAACGATGAACATGATAACTGATGTGACTCAGCTGTGCCCGCTCATTTGGCGCCAACTGCCACGGGTTTTGATTGGCTCCCTGTCAGTGTTTGAACCCAATCCTGTCTGTATCCTGTTGTCAGTCCGTCTGCGAACCTCAGTGAACACTTAGCAAGCCTTTTTCGACCCTGACTCCCACCTGTCCCGTTTTTTGCTCCCGCCTGTCTCTGGCTTCGACCCGTTTTGATCCTGACCACATCTGCTCTCCCGTCCCGGCTTACGACCGCTTTTTGTCCACGACTACGTCTACTCTCCCGTTCTGGCTTACGACTCGCTTCCAACCCCGACCACGCCTTGCTCTTCCAGTCCCGGCTACCGACCCGTTTTCCCTGACACCGCCATCCCTCGCTACGGAAGATCCACTTCCGCGTTCGGAACACCATCCGAGTACAAGAGCGACTTGCTTCCCGCGTCCAGCAAACACCGGATCATGAGCACAGCGCTTTCTCTTTCCTCTAATAAAACTTGCGAGAAACGTAACGCAATTGGGTCCTTTTTCTGTTCTAGTCCTGACAGTACTTTGTTAATAAGAACTATGAAAAAACATTTTCAGATTTTTTAAAGGGGATGCTTTTGTGGTCGAATGCCCATTTTGCTACACGCCTAATAACAACAGCTTAGTAAAAACAAAATGCTAACATCTTAATAACAACACTTGTTTTTTTTTTTACCCACAAATGCCTATTGAAGTGATAACCCCTCGTCTGGATCAAAGAGATTGCTCTTAGTTTCAAAAAGGTTGGTTACTCCTTTTCTAAAACAAGCAAAACAAGCAACCCCTAAGAACTTGGGTTTAAGCTTCAATATTTTTAGTCTTCTTTTGGGCCAACTGGAAGACTAAAAATTGGGATTGTCTTTATAATCAATAAAGTTAGTGTATATTGTTTACGACGAGATAAGATAAGACACTGTATGAAAGCGTAAAGGGAAGATCTAACCTCCAGAATTTTGAGTCAGCAATGAAATATATATTGATTTCATGCCCCAAAACATCTATTTCCTCCCATTAATCGTTTTTAAGAGTTAGGGAACGTTGTACCTTTAAAATGCACGAGCACTTGTTTTTGTAATTTGTACTACCTCGGAAAGCCGCTAGATGTCGCTTTCACATTACCATATTGACTGTGCACGGCCTTCAACGTCATCCATGTGATTGTGCTATGCGTACTGCTTTTAAGATGGGGAATTCAAATTAAAACGGCTTTTAAATATTTTGAATTTGCCCATTGTTACGTTAAAATTAAGACCAAAACGAATGAATTTAATGAACCAAACAACAACACCAACTATTCATATATAAAGGGATTATTATCATCAATATTGAACAAGCCAAGCTTCCTTAACTATTGCTAAAGCTGAACATTTTTATTATGCAACCTTTTATAATTCCTGAATCAAGATGTGAGCATTTAATATTTCGTATTTTAAGACGTTTGACCCAAACTATGTTTGCTTTTTATGTATTAAGTCAGGGGTCTCCAACATAGTGTTCGTGGGAACCAGGTAGCCTCTGAGGTCATGAGATCAAACCTCCTGTGTGGAGTTTGCATGTTCTCCCCGTGCTTGCGTGGGTTTCCTCCCACATTCCAAAAACATGCTTGTAAGGTTAATTAGCCGATCCAAATTGTCCCTAGGTGTAAATGAGCGAGCAAACTGTCTGTCCTTGTGTGCCCCGCAACTGGCTGGCAACCAGTCCAGGGTGTCCCCTGCCCACTGCCCAAAGATAGCTGGGATCGGCTCCAGGACCCCCGCGACCCTACTGAGGATAAGCGTGCAGGTAATGGATGTTCTGCAAATATTATGTCATAGTCAAGTGTCTGTGCTGTAAAAACTGGGGGTATTATAAATTATATTGTAATTAAACATGTTCAGTGTCATTTTATAACATTTTTGGTTAGTGGTGTGCCACAAAAACATGCCCTGGCTCATAAAAGGTTGAAAAACACTGCTGTACAGTATAACTTCCATTTATTTGGACTCAGCAGATGGCTGTTATTCATTCACGCTTTACAAGACGGAATCTTGTTTCTTGGAAATTGCCATTTTGTAATATAAAATGTTTTTTAGTTGGTAATACCATGAAAATAATCAAAGGCCATTGACCGGCAGTTAGTCACTCAGCATTGAACACCAAAATCAACTCCAACACAAGATTCATATTGGGTATAGGGTCCTCTACTACACTGACATGTACAATGTTGACTACAATTCTTATAAATCAATTTGTTTATAAGATACGCTTCTAATTTTTTTTTAGGAGTGACACAACTGGAAATGTGATGGCAATTATTTTTATTACTAAAATGCAAAATACAGACGTCTTCTGGAGACAAATCAAAACCTTCTACACATTTGGGCCCTCTCTTGCAATGGGGAAAATGAAAAACAAAACAAAAACATGATGGAAAAAAGGGAAACACATTCAAAAGGACGCCATCAAGTTCATTTCCCTGTGATGAGAGGATTTCTCAACACAACAATAACAGAGTCCCCTCTGAGAAACATTTTAGAGATGTAGCGATCCTTATTCACGGGTTTAGACTTCTTCTTTCCTTTGCCGCTCTTAGGGACTTCAGTCCACATCTCCTTCACGTTCTCCAACACCATGTTGCAATGTCTAAAGAAATACATTGCGAAATAAGACTTACATCTGACAGCTACAATTAAACAAACATTTGATGACATGATGAGTACCTGTCAAAAGCTTTGACTCTCCCAAGCAACTTCTTGTTATTGCGACAGTTAATGAGGACTTGTGTGTTGTTTTTGACCGACTGGGTAAGCACAGACAGGGGTCCTGTGTTGAATTCCTCTTCTTCACGTTTCTGAAGCTCCTCTGGGGTCATTTCGGACTTGGGCTTGGTTAACAAACTCCTAAAAAATACGGATATAAAGTAGCCGTTATAAACAGTACCGACACACACTTAAATCATTATTAGTGTACAACAATACAATTGTAAGAGACTTGCAACATTTAAGACCCATTGTTCACCATTCACCATAGGGCGGCAATAGCTCGTCTTGGAATCAAGAGGTCGCAGGTTCGATTGCCGGCTCCTCCGTGTTATATGTCGGAGTGTCCTTGGGCAGGACATTGAATCCCTAATGCCCTCGATAGAATGTAGTTGCCTTGCATGGCTGACGCTAATATCGGTTAGTGTGTAAAAGGGAAGAGTTGTAAAGCGCTTCATTGACTTGAAATGCGCGATATAAATGCAGACTATTTACATTATTTTAGAGAAATTCACCATTTACACACTGTTTAAATAAATGCTATCATTTGAAAGGAAATATCTTGAAAAGTACACTAATAAGGCAAATTAAATTAAAATAACGTTGAAAATCGTAACATTCTTCAAATCTGAATGACAGATTCAAAAGAATGTGGATTATGTGAACTATTTCACTAATGTTCAGTATATGCACCAACTTAGACAAAGCATAAGTCAAATTGGTAATTTAGCTCCGGGAAAACGCGCTGAAGCATATCTTAGGTATCAGTCTTAAGCAGACTAATATATATTTTTCTCTTTATATAAAACAAATGATCTGCTAGTGAGTGAATACAGGGAAATGATAATATTTATCTTAGTCGTTAATTGTAAATACTCAAACGATATCACATTTTCATATCAGTGTATTGTTTGTTTTTGCAACATCCATTGCAGCCTGGTCAACCTGAAAGGGGGATTACCACATGTGCGGTCCCTTCTCAAGGTTTCTTCATTTTTCTCATGTTGAGGTTTTTGACTTTTTCCTTGCCCTCATGTTGGTTTCAAATCAGGAGATGATGTAATCATACTCAGTAATAATAGTCTGTGCAATAACCTGTGTAGCCCTTTGAGACTTCTTTGTGATTAAGGGCTATACAAATAAACATGACTTGACATTTTTACTATTGATTCTAAGTGGGCTCGCGTCAGTGAGACAGAAAATAATTACGTAAGGAATTTGATTGTATATATGAAATATAACAATGACATTTCATTCTAATCGGACAATAGAAAGGATCTTGTAATGAAATGATCTGCATTTATATAGCGCTTTTCAAGTCAATGACTTCCCAAAGCGCTTTACAGCGTACTTCACATTTCCCAATAGCGGCCGTGATCTGTGCAGCCATGTAAGGCGCTAACCTGCTTATTGGGGGTATTGGGGTTTCAGTGTCTTACCCAAGGACACTTCGACATGTAACACGGACAAGCCGGGATTCGAACTGGGATCCCTTAACCCCAAGACGATCGCTCTACCTCTTGTAACTGTAATGCACAGCTACTTTATTTTAAGTTAATGGTAAATGGTCTGCATTTGTATAGCCCTTTTCAAGTCAATAAAGACCTCCCAAAGCGCTTTACATTTACCCATTCACACACACACACACAACAATAGGGAATCAGACATGCAATCCAATTGTTAATAGTAACAAGGCCTCTGATGAAATATTTTTCCCCGGTGTTAAGACTTCTTTTGTTTTATAGGAAGACTTTGGCTACCTATAAATGTAGATAGTTTCCCCAAGTCAGAATTCATCATCTCATCTCATTAGCTGCACCGCTTATCCATCATGATAATTTCTAATGATGGGAAAAAAAATGCTCTTACTTACCTTATAAGTCGATGTGTGTATCAGAAAATGAATAATACGGCACTACATTTAGCCAGATATAGTTAAACTGGACCTTGAAAAGATCATGTTGTGAAAGTTAAGTATTCTTTCTAGCAATTAATTTAAATAAACGAAGTATTCGTAAAGGTAGCGATTACTACAATACATGAATGGTATATGCATAGCTAGCGCTGGCTGAATGGCCTTAGCTAATTGTGCTAGCCCTTCTAACATGAGTGAGCATAGCGAGAATTCTGAATTATGTTAGCGCTCTTAAGATGTAAGTATTGTCCGTATCCGGCCGCTAATGTGCTTTAATAAAAGAAAATACTCACATGATGGCAAATAATCAACTTGTGGAGACCACAACTCCGTAGGCTTAACGTTTCGGCTCGCGTGAGGATAGATTCTCCTGGAACTATTTCCGGGTGTGCGGCGCCCGAAATATCGGAGACTTCCGGGTTGTTGTTGTTCTTCTTTGTGGGTTTAACGGCGGGTGGCATCCATCTCTTGGTGCATTACCGCCCCCATCACTACATCTTCGTCACTATTTACTACTCAAGTCCTGTTACAAAGTCCAGCACTACTCAGAAAATGTAAAATAATCCTCCGTAGAGACCCACTGTTCGAGTCCAGAAATCGTTTCATTGTTAATTGTATTTTTCCTTCTTCCATCAGCCCTTTCTTCATTTCCTCCCGCTGAACAATTTACTTAATACAGTCCTTTGATGTCTACTCCACTGTTTCAATATTCAGTTTTGATCCTGTACGTTAGCGTTTCAAAACGGCGCTGCTCTGACATCCATTAAAGACAGAAGCTGCCAAATATGAGCGCTCTCCATCTGTTGGAATGCTGAAATGTGTCACTGAATAGCCACGATTGACAAAGTTCTTTATCTATCTATCTTGGCCATATCCCCCAAGAGGGGTGCCCGACACCAAGACAAACACACACAAAAACAAAGAAAATAAAAAAGGGAAAAAATAGCAAACAAACATGTTTGGACCATGGCCAACCCAAATGCTCAAACAAGTTAGGCACCTCGGCACCCAAGTTGGTCATGCTTTCGTCCATCCAGATGAAATAGGACACAAAAAAGCGGCCATGTCACTCGGGTCAGGGTGACACAACACTCTTCTGTTCAACAGCAGGGCCTGACAGCTTTCATTGGTTTACCCCTGCCGCATCATACAGGTGACCTGCCAATCCCTTGGAAAGCGTCCAAACATCCCACTATCCTTTTACAACACCTCTCCTCTCATTCCTATCACCAACAAGAGCTCTAGCTTCCACTAGATTTAGACCTCTTTCCTGCAGTGCACTCATAACACCATACATCCACGTCATTTATATCCTTTTCATTATTTCAGTCATTTATAACTGTTTATTTATTCGTAATTATTGCACTCAATAATTATTCATGTATTTGGGTGTAATTGTTTTCCTCTTAATATAATGACTTGACCTCTTAATGTATCAATCTATTCAGTCTTTAGAAGGTTTCAAGTGGTGTTTTAAGTTTGCAGTTAAAAGAAAGCCTTGAATTTTATCAGCACATAATTGTCAACCCGGTCTAGACAAAGGGCTGGGGAGAATTAGGGATTTTTCCACTAGCTTAAACGTTTAGTTTTTGTCATGCACTACCCTCCCAGTATAAAAGCATTTATCAGCCATTTAGACGGCAGACTTGTGAATCCTACAACCCATTGTTCTGTAACTCATTTGTGTCTGGACTATTCAGTTAAAAGAATGCATGTTTGTCTCAGCTGAAGTGCTTATTTTACCACTCTGACAGCACGGATGTAAACAAACATACAGAGGCAGAAAAAGGCCTTCCTCCGTCACCGAAATGTGTTTAATCGTTTTATAAACATGTTTACTCTATGATACAATAATTTGATATTGACTGTAATTATTCTTTTATTGAGATTCCCAAAGTCTGCACACATTCTTAAAATGATAATTTCTGCACACCAATCAGAGACCACATAAAATATACACAAAAAAAGAGTAGAGATGCAAAAAAAATGAGCTTAACGGAGACATAAAAACAAAAAAAATGCTTTACAATTTAGAGGGAAATGTTGACTACAAGAGTGGTCCCTAACTACTAGGGTGTGGACCGGTTCCCAAGCCACACACAGATGCCGCTCAGGGAGAGAGGCCATTCGAAACTTTGGCGGATGGCCATCATGATGAGAGCATTGTTACTCTAAGGTTTGTCAGGTTCCAGCATGCTTTTTTGGTTTTGATCCTCCCTCACTGGTTCAGACTCTACATGTGCATTCCGACCCAGATGACTTGATGCATTTTGGTTGTACCGCAACGAACAGCTGGTACAGAGTGACGATCTATGGCATTGACTGTGTGAAGAGTTGGAGATTTCAATGTTAAAAATGAGATATAGTTTCAATAAATAACTGAATTCTTAGGATGTGTGATGAGAAGTGCTTGGATCTGGAGGAGCCCCCTTGGAACTATTTGGGCTAACAACAAGATATTGACAAAAACTAAATGTCAGTGTGTTATATTTTTGTCTTCATCACTTCAAGTGTAAAACAAGTAAAGAGAAATTTGTAATGACTGTAGCTCATCCATTATAAAACAAAGACATTTTTGCCTCTGTGCAAGTAAACAAGTTCACCCTAAGCTATAAGCCCCATCTTTAATATGACACAAGTCCAAAATTGAGACAACTCATTTTAATAATAAAACAGTGCAAAAATGACAACTTATAATGAAGAAAGACTAAAAACCAACAACATGACCTCCACGCCTGATAAAATTGCCACGCACTCTACTCTGTCCATCTGTGTCCACAATGAGGGGCTGTGCACACGTAGTAAAGCCGCATTGCATCCTGTGTTGAGAGGAAAACAGTTTTGGGTTAAAATCATAACCGTGGAGAATGCTACGTACGCCTGAATATAATTTCTAATCGTTGTATAACCTTTTCATTGAACAAAAGCTAGGAAATAGCATTTAAACCGAGTTGGACAGGAAAAGGGAGATGGGTGGGATGATTACCTCAGCTTTCATGCTGTGTGACTGAAAGAACACTGCCTCCTTGTGACCACATCTAGGAAGCAACCAAAGCATTAAAAATGGCAACGATTAGAACTACATGTATATAAAAAAAAAAACTTTAGACATGAGAGTATACGAGAAAGAAATACTGGTGATTGCAGACGGTCTTTACACATAAATCCTAAAGTAAATGTGTACAGACGCTGCCCTACTTATGAACGAGCAGATTGCTTTTATAAGTGTCACAAAATACTGAAAACAAATAGGATACAGATGTACAGATGAGTTACGTGGGCAGAGATCCTTACAGCTCACCCAATCAAATTGCTGTGGGTGCTTGGCTAGTGTTTTCATGTGTTTACGGTTACTACAGTTCTATGGGTTTTCATCATCGAGTGTCTCAGCAGTGAACATGTATTGTTTAAAAGGCTTCACTATAAAGGATTTCAGAGATGTACAAATCTTTACTGTGAATGTAAAATGTACAGACCTACGAACGAGTTAGGTTCCGGACGGTCGTTCGTAAGTGGAATTAGTTCGTGAGTTGCTTCAGTGCTATATTTTGTATGTCTAAGGTTTATATGAGTATGCTTAAGGCTTGTATAAGTAACCTGTATTGTTTTGTACTAAAAAATAAACATTTCATAAAATAATATGCTCTATAAAGATAAATCAAGTTAAGTTTGAATTATTTTTGGAAGATGAGCTTCAACAGTTAGGCGACTTCTTCCTCCATGGTAAAAAGTGGGCGAAAAAAAGCTTTCAGATCATTTTCTCAACCACATCAAGCTTTCTTATTCAACTTTCGTGTCAAAAGAAACGGCTCGCCCCTTCTTCACACTTTACACCAACCATATTGAATGGATGCACGAGATATTAAACAATAAAAATGTCAAAGTTCTTAGCGCACGAGCGATACAGTACATGTTGTGACTACACAGCAACCAGGAAGTAGAAGCAGGATTTCTTCATCAGGGTGGATGCTGGGTGACCTGTCATAGCGCTACGCGGCGGAAACAAGCACTACAGTACTGTTCTCTACTCGGAAAAAGGTGGACACAATACAAAATCTGACTTACAGCAATCTCCGGATAATTTTGTCATCCCAAAAAAAATGTTCGTATCTACAGTTTTATGTAAGTCGAATGGTCGTAAGTAGGCAAGCGTCTGTATAAAAAATATTTCGGGTCGTGGTTTAAATCAGATTAATAGACATTCCACTATGTTCAAAGAGTGTAATCAAAACTAAATTGATTATTTTTATGATTTTGGTGTGTAGGAGTCAAACTTACTTGGGGCAGGGGTGGTCTTCTGTTCTTGGTAACGTGGGATCTTGAGATACATCAGCAATGATTTGGGTCAATTCACTGTGCAAAAACAAGGATATGAGGATAAATATAAAATTCCCGCTGCATTAAACACATCGAATAACTGCAAGCTATTGTATAAAAGTGTACAATTTAAACTGGAACAATCATACATTGCCCCATTTCCACTATTTCAGCCTCACTGCACTGACTGCGATATATTTTATTTTGGAACTATGCTGCTGCTAAATGTCATTGTACTCCTTTTTATTGCAGTATTGTTCTGATGC